>NC_090437.1:397986791-398290291 GCF_031143425.1 Pleurodeles waltl
GAGGGAGGCAGCATCACAACAGCGGGCCCCTGCCACTAGCCAGACATCTGAACTGCCTTCCACCTCCGCTGCCGCTAGTGAACAGGAGGCCCTGCCACAGGACTCACAGGCCACCAGCACCGCTCCCCCTGCAGAAGGAGAACCACCCACAAATGTTCCCTGCGATCCAGGCAGAAGCCAGAGACTATTGCCAAGACCCCCGCCAGGAAATGAGACTCTCCTGATTGTCACTCTTGTGTCCCACTCTGTCACCCTGTCCACCTTGAACTGCCACTACTCCCCTTCCTATGTCCCCATGGGCACTGCACTTGTGCTACAGACTGGAACTATACCCTGGAATTTCCTCCATCATCACCCCATCCCATTGCACTTTCCCCTCAATATCTTAGCACTGTAATAAACACCCTTGGAAGAAATAGAAGCATGGAGTATGTCACATTTTTAAGTATGTATACGTTTAACCATGTACAAACATTGGAACTCAACTGTACAGTAAATGAGCACATATGAAAGACCTGTAGTTGGCTGCAGTGATCACACCAGGAGCTATTGTGAGACACCAACATCTGTAAAATTAATTGCCAAAGGGTACAGTAAGTGGGCATAGAAGTGGGAAATAACAGCATGCCAGTGCCAAAGAATGTCAAAATAATGACAAAGAAATGTGAAGTAACACTGTCTTACCTGTGTGTCATTGGAAATATTGTCTGATCACTGCTGTTCTGTTATCCTCATCCTCATCTTCTGCCTCCTCGTCCTCACTGTCCACAGGGTCCACTGCTTCCACATGGGCATCTCCAGCCTCCTCCTCCTGCAGAAAAGGCACATGGCATCTCAGGGCAAGGTTGTGCAACATGCAGCATGCCACTATTATCTGGCAGACCTTCTTGGGTGAGTAGCACAGGGATCCACCTGTTAGATGGAGGCACCAAAACCTGGCCTTCAGGAGGCCAAAGGTTCTTTCAATGATCCTTCTGGTTCACCCATGTGCCTCGTTGTAATGTTCTTCTGCCCTTGTCCTAGAATTCCTCACAGGGGTCAGTAGCTATGAGAGGTTGGGGTAACCAGAGTCACCTGAAAATATTGAGGGACAACATTTAGCCACTCACTAACCCATATGGCCCACAACATACCCATACTACTACTGGGTGGGAACCAGGGCTCACCTATTAGCCACACCCTGTGCCTCTGTAGTTGGCCCATCACATTGGGATGCTGCTATTCCTCAGGACAAAGGCATCATGCACCGACCCAGGATACTTAGCATTGACATGGGAGATGTACTGATCTGCCAAGCACACCATCTGTACATTCATTGAGTGGAAACTCTTACAGTTTCTGTACACCTGTTCAGTTTGACGTGGGGGGACAAATGCAGTATGTGTTCCATCAATCGCCCCAATTATGTTGGGGATATGTCCCATTGCATAGAAGTCAGCCTTCGCTATGGCCAAATCTTCCACCTGGGGAAATACAGTGTAGCTGTACATGTGTTTAATCAGAGCAGACAACACTCTGGAAAGCACTATTGAGAACATTGGCTGTGATATTCCTACTGCCAAGCCCAGTGCCACTTGGAAAGAACCAATTGCCAGGAAATGGAGCACAGATAGAACTTGCACAATAGGGAGGATCCCAGTGGGTTGACGGATAGGAGATATCAGGTCAGGCTCCATTGGGCACACAGCTCTGTGATTGTGGCCCTGTCAAGTCTATAGGTGCCTGTCCTCCATTGTTGCCAAGTCCACCAGGGGTCTGTTTACGGGGGATGTCTCCATCTCCTATTCATCTGCAACGGTAGCAATCCAAGGGACAAAAGAGTGAAGAGCTGGTCACAAACTGAACAATGGGGCAACAACAGTACGATGGATGCTGTCAAATTGTAATGGGTCAGTGAGAATTGTCCTGTATGTCCAAATTTAAAAAGTGACGCAGTAATTATCCAGGGCCTGTTCCCCACCGAAATGGCGTCTGCCTGTCCTGTGTGGAGGGACAGGTGGAAGTGAGGTAATTCCGCTGATGTTGTGCGCCGTTGTGAGATGCGGTCAGGAACTGCTGTGCAAATCCTCATTGATTAACATTGGGCCCTATGAGTTACAGTGGCCAATGGTGATGTATGCCGGCGGTGACGGTATGCACCGCCGCGGACGTGACCACCATTTTCTATCTGATTCCTCACTTGGTACCTGACCTTCAACAGGAGAGGACCTACACTGCATGTGCTGCTGTGACCTGTGTCTGGAACCTACCATGGCCGTGTGACTGGGGAAAGGGCCCCTGCCTTCACTTCGGCGGAGTTTGAGAGACTCGTGGATGGGGTAATACCCCAGTACGGACTGCTGTATGGACCTCCAGACCAACAGGTGAGTACACTGTTGGCATGATGCCTATGGCAGGAATGCATGGAGTGATGTGTGAAGGCCTCGTGTAAGGGGGGTGGGTGGATGTACCCTGGGCAGCGTACAGGTTGTGTGCTGGGCCATGTGTGTATAAATGGTGATGTGAAGGGGTATGGTGGGCCATAAGTGTAACAGGCAGGATTGTCTGACTAATACTATTTTCCTGTGTGCATTGCCTCTGCAGGTCAGCGCCCATCAAAAGAAGGGTATATGGCGTGCCATCGCCAAGGACGTGCAGACCCTGGGGGTCTATGGCAGGCGGAGCACTCACTGTAGGAAACGATGGGAGGACCTGAGACGCTGGGCATGGAAGACGGCAGAGGCCCAGCTGGGGAACGCCTCCCAACGAGGAAGGGGTGCCCGTCGAACCCTGACCCCCCTGATGGCCTGCATACTGGTGGTGGCCTATCCTGAGCTGGATGGGCGCTTTAAGGCATCACAGCAGCCACAAGGGGGTGAGTACAGAGCCCATCATTACAACTAACACATGGGCCCTCATTCTGACCTTGGCGGGCGGCGGAGGCCGACCGCCAAAGTCCCGCCGTCAGGTTACCGTTCCGCGGTCGAAAGACCGCGGCGGTAATTCTGACTTTCCCGCTGGGCTGGCGGGCGGTCGCCTTCAGACCGCCAGCCAGCCCAGCGGGAAAGAGGCTTCCACGATGAAGCCGGCTCGGAATCGAGCCGGCGGAGTGGAAGCTGTGCGACGGGTGCAGTTGCACCCGTCGCGTATTTCACTGTCTGCGCAGCAGACAGTGAAATACATTTAGGGGCCCTCTTACGGGGGCCCCTGCAATGCCCATGCCAGTGGCATGGGCACTGCAGGGGCCCCCAGGGGCCCCGCGACCCCCCCTACCGCCATCCGGATCTCGGCGGTCCGACCGCCGGGATCTGGATGGCGGTAGGGGGGGTCGGAATCCCCGCGGCGGTGCAGCAAGCTGCGCCGCCGCGGAGGATTCAATGGGGCCGCGGTACACTGGCGGGACCCCGCCAGTGGTGCCGGTCCGACCGCGGCTTTACCGCCGCGGTCGGAATCCCCATTGGAGCACCGCCGGCCTGTCGGCGGTGCTCCCGCGGTCCTCCGCCCTGGCGGTCAAAGACCGCCAGGGTCAGAATGACCATCATGGTATCTAGGTGGTGGATGTGTGTCACTGGGTGCCCCTAGTCCAGGCCTGACATAGCAGCATAGGTCCCCTGGTGGCAAGAGTCCATAAGGGATAATCCTCCTACATACCTCTTAGGCATCCACTACTGGTCAGGGCTGCGTGGGTGCCAGGTGTGCTGGATTTGCCAGTGTATGCCCCTCCCTGTGCCTTAGTGGCTAGCAATATCACTGGTAGTGCAATGCATAGTGCGTAGGCCTGTACCCTGTGTGTGAGTGTGCTGTGTTCGCCAATGGTGGTGTTGGTACAGCCATTGACCAAGTGTATTCTTTGTCTCTTCCCCCCTTTTTGTTTTGTCACCCTGTCCTTATGTGCATTAGCATCATCTGGTGGAGGAGCAGATGCACCGGCGACGGAGGGAGCTGCATCCCACAGGACCCAGGAAGCAGAGTCTATCGACAGTGAGGGCACCAGTGGACAGAGGGCGAGGGGAGCACCACGGCGGAGGCAGGAGGGGACAGTTCAGACACAGATACCTCCTCTGATGGAAGCTCCCTGGTGGTGGTGGACACCTCTGTGACCACCAGCGACAGGTACAGCCGCCACCCCCTGTACCAGCACCGCCCTCCCAGCAGCCCCTCATCGAGTTGCCCATGCCAGCTCACCCAGCAGGGTGGGCATCTCCTTCGCCCCAGGCACCTCAGGCCCTGCCCCAGTGAGCCCTGCTGCCCTGAGTGAGGAGGCTATTGACCTCCTGAGATCCATCTCTGTAGGGCAGTCAACCATTGTGAATGCCATCCCAGGGCTGGCAGCCCAGATGCAACAAACTAATGCATTTCTGCAAGGCATTCACACTGGCTTGGCGGCCCAACAGAGATTGATTCAGGCTCTGGCCTCCTTTCTGATGGCAGTCATTGTCCCTATTTCCACCCTCCCCCTTCCAACTTCCTCTTCCCAATACCATTCCCTTCAACCCCAACCTATACCAAGCACACAGGCAGATGAGCATGCACACAAGACAACACCCAAGAGTGGCACAGGCAAACACAAGCACCACACTTTATCCCGCAGGCACTCACACAAACACCATCCAGATGCAGACATACCAACATCCACAATTTCCGCTGTCTCCTCCTCTTCCTCCTCCTCCACCTCCCTCCCAGTTCCATCTACACTCACACCTGCATGCACTACATCCTCATCCACTACCAACATCACCACCACACCTAGCAGAACACACACCTCTCTGGCAGACACCTCCACAACAGCCATGCACACGTCCCCTGTGTCCTCTCCCACTGTGTCTGTCCCCCCTCCTAACTCAGACACCCAACAGCCATCCACCTCACAGCAGCATGCAGCCCATGCACCTGCACCCAAAATCAGCAGACAGACACCTCCTACAACCACTCCCTGTTCCTCCACTCCCAAACCTTCTCCCTCTTCCCGCCCCAATGTCCCTTAAAAGCTTTTCCTATCCAACATTGACCTCTTCCCTACCCCTCCCCCTCGTCCTGCTCGTCAGGCCAGGGTGGCAAAAACCCACCCAAGCACCTCAGCCACCCAGTGCACAGGCCCAGTAGTCACTACACCCAGTCGTGGTGGGAAGGGATCCAGGGCACATTGCCTGAGGGTGAAGGAGCCTGCACCAGGCAGCCTCAGGGGTAAGGAGCCTGCCCCAGCTGCTGCAAGGAAGACCAAGTCGCCTGTCCCAGCTGCTTCCAGGAAGTCCAAGGAGCCTGCCCCAGCTGCTGCCAGGAAGACCAAGGAGCCTGCCCCAGATGCTGCCAGGAAGACCGAGGAGCCTGTCCAAGCTGTTGCCAGGAAGACCAAGAAGCCAGCACCAGCTGGCAGGAAGGGCAAGGAGCCTGGGGCAGGAACTCTGACGGAGTCCTCACCACCAACCATGGTTGTACAGCCATCCAAGGCTGCAGGGGATGGGCTGGAGCCTCCCCCCACCTGCAACAGCAGCTCCACCTCCACTGGGCAGCCGTCCGAGGCTGCAGGGGATGGGATGGAGCTTCCCCCCACCAGCAGCAGCACCACTTCCATTGGGCAGCGTCCAAGGCTGCAGGGGATGGACTGGAGCTTCCCCCCACCATTGGCTGCAGCAGCACCACTACCACCACTGAGCAGCTGTCACCGCCGGCGGACGGTATATAGTCCTGCCTCCATGGGCTGCTGTGCAGCCTGGCCCCTGCAAATTCAGTGGGTATGACACCCACATGAGAGACTGTGACCTTGCACTCCCCAGGATCAAGAGCACATGGCACGACGCCCCCTCCAAAACCAGTGGGGAAGACATCCACCAACCCCAGCCTCCCCAGGATCAAGAGCACATGGCACAATGCCCCCTCCAGGACCAGTGGGGAAGACACCCACCAACCCCAGTCTCCTCAGGATCAAGAACACAGGGCACGATGCCCCCTCCAGAACCAGTTGGTAAGACACCTACCAACCCCAGCCTCCCCAGGATCAAGAGCACAGGGCACGATGCCCCCTCCAGAACCAGTGGGGAAGTCACCCACTCGAGAGACTGTGGCCTTGCATTTCCCAGGACCAAGCACATTGCATGTTGCTCCCTCCAGAGCAAGTGGGCAAGTCACCCACTCGAGAGACTGTGGTTTTGCACTCCCCAGGCCAAGCACATGGCATGTTGCCCCCTCCAGAGCAACTGGGCAAGTCACCCACTTGAGAGACTGTGGCCTTGAACTCCCCAGGACCAAGCACAGGGCGTGTTGCCCCCTCCAGAACCAGTGGTCTTGTTTCATCTTCTGGCTGAGGTGCCCCCCGTCCATCTGAGGTGCCTGCCTATTTACCGACTGATACCCCTGCAGTGTTCTCTCCGTGTTGATGCAGGTGACAAGTGGGGCCTTCGACTTTGGCCTGTGGCCATGTGGCCCACTCAAACTGTGGACTGGGCAGTGTACCTTGAACTGTACAATTGTATATATCTGTAACATTGGCTAAATTATTTTTCTACTGTGTTGATATTATTACACTCAGTTTAGTAAATGTATTTTGTCCTTGCATTAATCAGCCGATTTAGGGGGAATAACTTGTTTTCTTGTGCATCTGGTTGTGTGTATGGTGTGTGTATGTTGGGTGTGTGTGGTGCATGTGTGTGTCACTCTCTTTTTCCTCCCTCCCTCCCTTGTGCGCTAGGCGGCTGTACTCACTGTCGCCGTCTTCGCCGTCGGTGGTGTTCATGGTGGAGCAGCACATAGAAGATCATGGGGAGGACATGCAGCCCGGGCGCCATGGCGGCGTGGTTGTTCCCTGTGTCTCCAATGGTGAGTTCTTTCACTTCTGTGCAGTGTTTCCACCAGGCTTTTGATGTCGTTGGTGCTGCCCCGGAAAAGGTGGCAGATTGGCATGTCTTAATACGGTGGGCGGAACATTGACTTCCGCCTGGCTGTATGCAGCTACCGCCGTGGTGGCTGTTGTTTCTGCCCTGGCGGTCGGTGTGATAAAGTGGCTGTCTATCTGAGATCTTTCCGCCATGGTCATAATTTGGCGGTAATTACCGCCAGCCTGTTGGCGGTATTACTGCTACTTTTACACCAACTGCCAGGATTGTAATGAGGGCCTTTATGTCACGTTTACAGCAATATCTCATCATATACTTATTGCATTTGAATTGTTTTGACCTCCATCTTATCAGATAAATATTATATATTTTTCTAAACACTGTGTGGTGTATTTTTGCGGTGCTATACTGTGTTATTGCATTATTTATTGCACAAATACTTTCTACATTGCCTTCTAAGTTAAGCCCGACCGCTCAGTGCCAAGCTACCAGAGGGTGGGCACAGGATAATTTGGATTGTGTGTGGAGAAGTGTGGCACAATGGTTAGAGCAGCAGATCCTGATGCAGAGATCTGGTCGGGGACCAGGATTCAATTCCCAACTCTTTGGGTCTTGGGCTCAATTCCTTTTAACCAGATAATTCTCACCTCGGTGCCTAATCTAATTAATGGGTCCCACTCTGTAACTCTGGGCAATAGTTTACTTAATCTCCACAACGGCCCTCACAGCGCTTGGATGCTTGGCTTCACCCTGGGGCTGTCCAGGAGTGGGCGCATCACAGGGAAAAGCCAGGAGGGGTTCCACAGCGGTATGTGTACAGTGCAGACCCTAATGGGTGAGTAGTGCGCTATACAAGTGCAAAGTTTTTACAGTTTACTTACCCTGACTAGAGTGAGGGTCCTTGCTTGGACAGGGGTAACCTGACTGCCAACCAAAGACCCCATTTCTAACAGTATCCTTCTGTGATATTATTTCAGATTCCATGTGAAGCTGAGGGGTTCACAGTTGTTATTATTATTATTATTATTATTATCTTTATTTCGGCTGAAAGCCATAAAAGCATTCAAGGGAATAAATACATATACTAATTGATCTTAAAAATAAAACATCAGTAAAATGATCTAAAATATCACACAGTTGGTATACTGTCCAAACCCTAAAACATTTACAAAATAACAAATACATATATGCATTAAGTCTTAAAAACAAAAATTAGTTAAGATCAATCTGTAGTGACACACAGTTAATAACCTATCAATTTATGGCATCTTGACAAATGAATGGTCTAACCAGGCATTTTACAGCAGGGTTGCTAGCCAATCAGATGTAAGCTCTCTGGATCTTGCTGCCTAGGCACACTGAAGATACCTTACTACTGCGAACACTACCTTATAACTTGTGTCGCTCATCAATTTACAGAGAGATTCCCTATGGTTCCTTATTCCAAGGAGTCCACATAGGGGAATAATTCACTTTCTTCTAGGAGTTAAGTATATTGGGCAGAAAAAAACAAAGTGGGCCAAGGTCTCAAGTTGCGTTGGGCAAAAGTGACAGAAGCCCGAAGTACAATCGGCCTTATGGCACCCCGAGGTAAAAGATTTCAGTGGCAAGGTCCCCAGTCTGAATTTGATATAAAGGCTTTTAATGTAGGCTGGTTGTACATTGTCTTTATAGGTTTCAAATTTCGGTGAACATTTATGATTTAAAAATTCAACTGTCCTGCTACCTTGTCCCTGGCTAGACCATATCTGCATCAAGACCATCTCCCAGTAATGTCGCTTTATGCGTGGTACCTTTGTTAGGTCATTTTAATATAATGGCACATATCTCTAATATATTTAAACCAAGAGATTGACTCCACGCCATTAAGGGCTAGTAACTCTGCTACAGCTGTTTGGTAAGAAGCCAAATGCTCGGAGGACCAAAGACGCACCCAATATATAAGAGGTCTCAAGGCAATTTCGTTATGGATCTGGGTCAACGCTAGATCAAATCTAAGAGGGATAAGAGGTGTACTCATCGGTAAGTGTAACAGAAAGCGTATGAATTTATTTTGAACCAAGGTCAAATTCTTACAGTTACAATGGCCCCAGAGCTCAGCGCCATAAGTTGCAGCCATCACTGCCGCAGCCTTGTATACGGTGATAGCTGGTGAAATTTGTCCTCCCAAGGAGTTTATAATTTTTCTTCCGATCACCACTGACCAATGTACCGACCATTGGTGGTCATCTGATAGTCGGATCCCCAGGTTGTCAAATTGGCTAAACTGTTCGATGGATTGGCCATCAACGGTTCTGGTAAGCAGAGCCTCAGTGATACAGTTAGGCACCACACAGGAAACACATACAGGGCATATATTATGAGCACTGGGGTCCTGCCTGGTAGGATCCCAGTGACACATAGGCAAAAACAAACATACATACAGTGAAAATGTGGGTAACATGCCAGGCAAGATGGTACTTTCCTACACCCCCCCTGGACACTTTTGTGACTTTTGGACTTGGTCCCCTTCCTTTACAGGTCCTCAGGTCCAGGAATCCGTCTTCAGTGCTTTGCAGTGCTTTGCAGTCAGTTGTTGTCTTTGCAGAATCTCCTATCGCGACTTTAGTGTATTTCTGGGGAAGTAGGGTGACTTTACTCCTACTTTTCAGGGTCTTGGGGTGGGGTATCTTGGACACCCTTAGTGTTTTCTTACACTCCCAGCAACCCTCTACTCACTACACTAGGCCTGGGGTCCATTTGTGGTTCGCATTCCACTTTTAGAGTATATGGTTTGTGTTGCCCCTAGGCCTATTGCATCCTATTGTATTCTACAGTGTTTGCACTACTTTTCTAACTGTTTACTTACCTGATTTTGGTTTGTGTGTATATTTTGTGTATTTTACTTACCTCCTAAGGGAGTATATCCTCTGAGAGATTTCTGACACATTGGGCCTGATTACAACTTTGGAGGAGGTGTTAATCTGTCCCAAAAGTGACGGTAAAGTGACGGATATACCACCAGCCGTATTACGAGTCCATTATATCCTATGGAACTCGTAATACGGCTGGTGGTATATCGGTCACTTTACCGTCACTTTTGGGATGGATTAACACCTCCTCCAAAGTTGTAATCAGGCCCATTGTCACTAAAATAAAGTACCTTTATTTTTAGTAACTCTGAGTATTGTGATTCTTATGATATAGTGCTATATGATATAAGTGGTATAGTAGGAGCTTTGCATGTCTCCTAGTTCAGCCTAAGCTGCTCTGCTATAGCTACCTCTATCAGCCTAAGCTGCTAGAACACTACTAATCTACTAATAAGGGATGACTGGACCTGGCACAAGGTGTAAGTATCATCAGGTACCCACTATAAGCCCGGCCAGCCTCCTACAGGGGGCAAGAGCCGACTAAATCCCGGATGAAGGTGCAAAAGGGCTGCCTCCGGGTGGAAGAAGCTGAAGATTCTGCAACAACAGAAGATGCCAGGAAATTCTCCTTTGCACAGAAGATGTCCCATGGCGTGCTGGAGGATGCAGAGTTGTTTCCACGCAGAAAGACAATAAACAAGCCTTGCTAGCTGCAAAGGTCACTTTTGAAGAAAATGGGTGTTGCCCGGGCCCAGGAAGGACCAGGAGGTCACCCCTTGGAGGAGGAGACAGATGGGGTGCTCAGCAGTACAGAGAGCCCACGCAGAAGCAGGCAGCACCTGCAGAAGCACTTGAACAGGCATTCAAGAAATCTGACAACAGCAGTCATCTCAACACTACAAAAGAGGGTCCCATGAAGCCGGTGGTCAACTCAGCGAGTTGAGCAATGCAGGACGGAGTGCTGGGGATCTGGGCTATGCTGTGCATGAAGGATTCCTTGCAAAAGTGCACAGAAGCTGGAGCCGCTGCAGATCAAGCAGTACATAGGATTACTGTCTGGCGTGGGGAGGCAAGGACTTACCTCCACCAAATTTGGACAGAAGGGCCACTGGACTGTGGGAGACACTTGAATTCAGCTCCTGTGTTCCAGGGACCACGCTCGTCAGGATGAGAGGGGACCCGAAGGACTGGTGATGCAGAAATCTGGTGCCTGCATTGGCAGGGGGAAGATTCCGTTGACCCACGGGAGATTTCCCCTTGGCTTCCAGTGCAGGGTGAAGGCAGACAGCCCTCAGAGCATGCACCACCTGGAAACAGTTGAGCAAGCTGGCAGGATGAGGCGCTACAATGTTGCTGGTAGTCGTCTTGCTACTTTGTTGTGGTTTTGCAGGCATCCTGGAGCAGTCAGCGGTCGATCCTTGGCAGAATTCGAAGAGGGAAGTGCAGAGGAACTCTGGTGAGCTCTTGCATTCGTTATCTGAGGAATAGCCCAGAGGAGAGACCCTAAATAGCCAGAAAAGGAGGTTTGGCTACTGAGAAAGAAGGCTTGGCTACTGAAAGAGGTAAGCACCTATCAGGAGGGATCTCTGACGTCCCCTGCTAGCACTGGCCACTCAGAGCTGTCCATTGTGCCCCAACACCTCTGAATCCAAGATGGCAGAGGTCTGGGACACACTGGAGGAGCTCTGGGCATCTCCCCTGGGAGGTGCAGGTCAGGGGAGTGGTCACTCCCCTTTCCTTTGTCCAGTTTCGCGCCAGAGCAGGTCTGGGGGATCCCTGAACCGGTGTAGGCTGGCTTATGCAGAGATGGGCACCATCTGTGCCTATCAAAGCATTTCCAGAGGCTGGGGGAGGCTACTCCTCACCAGCCCTTCACACCTATTTCCAAAGGGAGAGGGTGTAACACCCTCTCTCAGAGGAAATCCTTTGTTCTGCCTTCCTGGGACCAGGCTGCCCAGGCCCCAGGGGGGCAGAATCCTGTCTGAGGGGTTGGCAGCAGCAGCAGCTGCAGTGGAGACCCCGGAAAGACAGTTTTTCAGTACCCGGGGATGCATGGAATTGTCCCCCCAATACCAGATGGTACTGGGGTGACAATTCCATGATCCTAGACATGTTACATGGCCATGTTCGGAGTTACCATTGTGACGCTACATATAGGTAGTGACCTATTAGTAGTGCACGCATGTAATGGTGTCCCCGCACTCACAAAGTCCGGGGAATTTGCCCTGAACAATGTGGGGCACCTTGGCTAGTGCCAGGGTGCCCACATACTAAGTAACTTGGCACCTAACCTTCACCAAGTGAGGGTTAGACATATAAGTGACTTATAAGTTACTTATGTGGAGTGAGAATGGCTGTGAAATAACGTGGACGTTATTTCACTCAGGCTGCAGTGGCAGTCCTGTGTAAGAATTGTCTGAGCTCCCTATGGGTGGCAAAAGAAATGCTGCAGCCCATAGGGATCTCCTGGAACCCCAATACCCTGGGTACCTATGTACCATATACAAGGGAATTATAAGGGTGTTCCAGTGTGCCAATGAGAATTGGTAAAATTAGTCACTAGCCTGCAGTGACAATTTTAAAGCAAAGAGAGAGCATAAGCATTGAGATTCTGGTTAGCAGTGTCTCAGTGACACAGTTAGGCACCACACAGGGAACACATTTAGGCCCCATACTATGAGCACTGGGGTCCTGGCTAGCAGGATCCCAGTGAGACAGGCAAAAACAAACTGACACACAAGTAAAAATGGGGGCAACATGCCAGGCAAGATGGTACTTTCCTACACAACCACCCCCAAACGAGGGACAATAAGGCTAACCTTGCCCAGATGAGTCTTCATTGTCTAAGTAGAAATATCTGGAGAGACCATCTGCATTGGAGTGGGTACTCCCAGGTCTATGTTCCACTGTATAGTCCATTCCCTGTAGGGAGATGGACCACCTCAACAATTTAGGGTTGTCACCTTTCATTTGTTTAAGCCATAATATAGGTTTGTGGTCTGTCTGAACAATAAAGTGAGTACCAAACAGGTATGGTCTCAACTTTTTCAGTCCCAGACCACAGCAAAGGCCTCCCTCTCTATGGCAGACCAACGCTTTTCTCTAGGGGTCAACCTCCTGCTGATAAAAGCAACAGGTTGATCCTGGCCCTCAGTGTTAAGCTGTGATAGCAGTGCCCCAACCTCCAATTCAGAGGCATCAGTCTGAACTGTGAACTTTTTGGAGTAGCACGGGCTTTTTAGGACAGGTGCAGAGCACATGGCCTGTTTGAGCTCATCAAAAGCTTTTTGACAGCTAGCTGTCCATAATACCTTTTCAGGCATCTTCCTGCTAGTGAGGTCATTAAGAGGAGCTGCAATGGAGCCATAATTCTCGATGAACCTCCTATAATACCTTGTGAGGCATAGAAAGGCTCTCACCTGGGTTTGAGTTGTAGGGGGAGCCCATTCCATAATGGTCTGAATCTTCCCTTGCAGTGGTGCAATCTTTTCCCCACATACCAGGTGGCCCAGATAAACCACTTTTCCCTGCCCTATCTGGCACTTTGAAGCCTTGATAGTGAGGCCTGCCTTTTGCAGGGCCTCCAAAACTTTCCATAGGTGGACCAGTTGCTCATCGCAGCTGGAGCTAAAGACAGCCATATCATCTAGATATGCTGCACTAAAAGCTTCCAAACCTTGCAGGACTGTGTTCACCAACCTTTGCAGAGTGGCAGGTGAATCTTTCAAGCCAAAGGGCATCACAGTGAACTGATAGTGTCCTCCAAAGGTGGAAAATGCAGTTTTAGGTTTAGCATCTTCTGATAATTTAATCTGCCAATACCCTGCAGTTAAATCAAAAGTGCTTAGATACTTGGCAGAAGCCAGTGTATCTACTAGCTCATCTGCCCTGGGTATAGGGTGAGCATCAGTCTTGGTTACTTGATTGAGACCTCTGTAGCCAACACAAAACCTAATTTCTCTTTTACCATCCTTACTGTGAGGTTTTGGGACAAGCACCACTGGGCTAGCCCATGTGCTTTCTGAAGGCTCAATCACTCCTAAGTCCAGCATTTTCTGTACCTCTTGTTTCATGCAATCACTGACATGGTCAGGCTGCCTATAAATCTTACTTTTGACAGGTAAACTGTCTCCAGTATTGATTGTGTGCTTATATCAGGTAGTTGTACCTGGTATCAGTGAGAAGAGTTCAGAAAATTGGCTTAGGAGATTTACACAGTTGTCCTTCTGCTCAGCAGTAAGGCAATCAGCAAGCACCACTGCCACCACTAAGTCTTCAGCTTCAGTGGTGGAGAACAGATCAGGGAAAGGGTCACTCTCTTCTTCCTGTTCCTCATCAGTTGCCATGAGCAGGGTTAAGTCAGCCTTGTCATAGTATGGTTTTAGGCAGTTGACATGGAGCACCCACAGGGGACTCCTGGCAGTGCCTAAGGTCTACCAAGTAGGTAACCTCTCCCTTGTTCTCAACAATGAGATGGGGTCCACTCCATTTGTCTTGAGGTGCTCTTGGGGCCACAGGCTCCACTACCCACACCTTCTGTCCTGGGTGGTACTGGGTCAGGACAGCCTTCTGGTCTTGTCATTGCTTTTGGAGCTCTTGGCTGGCCTGAAGGTTTTTACTGGCCCTTTTCATGTACTCAGCCATTCAGGATCTTAGGCCAAGTACATAGTCCACAATGTCTTGCTTAGGAGCTTTTAAAGCTTGTTCCCAACCCTCATTCACAAGTGCAAGGGAACCTCTCACAGGGTGCCCAAAGAGGAGTTCAAAGGGGCTAAAGCCCACTCCTTTTTGGGGTACCTCCCTGTAAGCAGAAAGGCGGCATGGCAACAGGACATCCCATCTCCTTCTGAGTTTTTCGGGGAGTCCCATAATCATACCTTTGAGAGTTTTATTAAACCTCTCAACCGGACCATTTGTTTGTGGATGATAAGGAGTAGTGAACTTGTAAGTTACACCACACTCCTTCCACATAGCTTTGAGGTATGTAGACATGAAGTTACTACCTCTGCCTGACACCACTTCCTTAGGGAAACCCACCATGGAAAAGATTCCCAGGAGGGCCTTTGCCACTGCAGGAGCTGTAGTGGTCCTTAAGGGAATTGCTTCAGGATATCTAGTGGCATGGTCCCCTACCACAAGGATAAACCTATTGCCTGAAGCTGTTGGAGGGTCAAGGGGGCCAACCATGTCAGCCCCTACTCTTTCAAAGGGCACCCCAACCACAGGAAGTGGAATTAAGGGGGCCTTAGGTGTGCCACCAGTCTTGCCACTGGCTTAACAGGTCACACAAGAGCGACAAAACTCTTTAGTGTCCTCTGACGTATGAGGCCAGTGATTCAATGGAACAAGCCTGTCCCAAGTTTTGCTCTGGCCCAAATGCCCAGCCAAAGGAATGTCATGTGCCAAGGTTAGAAGAAACTCCCTATACTGCAAAGGGATTACCAATCTCCTGGCAGCTCCAGGTTTAGGGTCCCTTGACTCAGTATACAAGAGGTTGTCTTCCCAATACACCTTATGGCTATCACTGACATCCCCATTCTACTGTTTGACAGCTTGCTGTCTCAAACCCTCTAGTGTGGGACAGGTCTGCTGTGCCACACTCAGCTCTTCTCTAGCAGGCCCCCCTGCACCCAAAAGCTCAGCAGTGTCTGCTGCCAGCTCCTCTGGTATAGGTTCTGCACAGGGAGAGGATTCCTCTTCCTCAAAAGGAGAATCTTCTGGAGAGGGAGGGATAGTGGGCAAGGAATTACCCTTACTACCCCCAGCTTTTGGAAGCACTTGGTCCATTGTTCCAGGATCCAAGTTTCCCTGTTCTTTTTGCTTCTTGGCCTGAGCCCTTGTCAAAGCAAAAATATGCCCAGGAATGCCCAGCATTGCTGCAAGAGCCTCCAACTCCACTTCAGCCGAAGCTGATGTCTCCAAATCATTGTGACGCTACATATAGATAGTGACCTATTTGTAGTGCACGCGTGTAATGGTGTCCCCGCACTCACAAAGTCCGGGGAATTTGCCCTGAACAATGTGGGGCACCTTGGCTAGTGCCAGGGTGCCCACACACTACACTTGGAACCACAGACCACTTCATTACTTGGGTCAATTCCCTAGACCCTTTTCTAAAATTCACTGCCTCAGTGTCGGCTACGAACTTACCTTTTTTAGATCTGATGATCACTATTCATGATGGAAAATTGTCTACTAGTATTTATCACAAACCTACAGATCGCAATTCCCTTCTATTATATGACAGTCACCATCCGAAATCCCTACGGAATAATTTACCAGTAGGCCAGTTTCTACGAATAAGATGTAATTGTAGTTCACCCCAAGAATTTGATGATCAAGCAGATATGCTGGAAGATAAACTCCTCAGACGTCACTATCCTCCCAAATTGGTTCATCAGGCACGGAAGAGAGCCAGGAATAATAACAGGGATGCTCTATTGACAACTACAGAAAAGATGTCACAGCCCAGATTAACTTGTGTTTCCACTTTCACACCATTGTCTAATTCTATCAAAAGACTGATAAATAAACATTGGCCAATACTTACTTGTGGAGGCACCGATTTACCAAGACCACTTTTCGCCTTTAAACGCACTGCGAACATTAAGGACATTGTAGTCCATACGAGACCACTACCACCACATACAGTACCCAGTCAAAGAACATTATGGGATCTTCCCCCAGTACAGGGACATCATCCTTGTGGCATATGTAACGTTTGCCCCCTTACTAAACATCTTAAAACAATACATCTCAATCCTATTGGCACCTGGCATCTCAAGAAGCACACAAACTGCAATACAAAAAACTGTATCTACATGATTACATGCCCGTGCAACGTACATTATATGGGAATGACTACGAGACCTGTCAAGTTACGTATAAATGAACACAGAAGCAACATTAGGTGTAAAAGAATCACTACCAAACTGTGTGCTCACTTTGTTGAGGCACCCCACACACCGAATGAGATGTGGTGGGTAATACAAGATGTTCCGCACACCCCTCTTGATAACCCAGGGGGCCTCTTTAAAATTGAACAAAGATGGATTTTTAAACTAGGGACGAATTTGAATGGGCTGAACAATGATATTCCATGGACTTCATTGTCCTAATATCATTGAATAACCTTTTGTTCGGATCATATATACAATCGGGCAAAATGTCACTTCGATAATTGAATCTTCCGATATATGGACCCCCTTCTCATGTACATGATATATTTTGAAAATCAGCCCATGGTACTTTTTGCCTTTCTCAAATGATTAGGTTTTTGTGCCATTTGCAGGTTTGTTTTCGCCATTCTCAAATTATTATGTTTTTTTGCCATTATCATTATTATTTTTTTGTCATTTCAAAATTGTTTTTTGGCCTTTACAAAAAAATTTTGGACCTATTTGCCAATACACTGCTTACATTTAAGGTATCAATTTTAATATAATATTTTGGTTCCTTATAACCATGCCCCTTGATTTGGCTCGGACATTTTCTTTGTTTGATATTACCGATCGCAAAGAACTTCGAGGTCTATGTAAACATTACTATAGTCCCTCGTCTGTGTCGATTACTTCCCCTTCCTCTACACGACCTTCGTTTGTTTCTATACCCCGGGGAGACGCGCGGGCCGGAAGGAATTTCCCTGCCTCCCGCCGCACCTCCTTCAAAAGAACTCGTACAACGCTCGCATAACGTCTATGCGGGACGCGGTACCGAGGGTAGGTCCAGAATGTAGGACCATTAATCTAAAAGTAAGTTCTCTTTTTTTGTTCACCGTTCTCCTGACATTTTAGAATTCGGCATTTTTCAATATTTATGAAGGATTTTACCTTACATCGGACCGCGTTATTGGTCGTGTGCCCGCAACGATGTGCTTTTTAACATTCAAACACATTTCATTAGTTAACTTGGCCATCGATAATGAAATGCAGATATTTACTCTTAAGAGCATCACCTTTTTGTGTGAATGACTAAGTTAATGTTCAAATATTTATTGTGGGATACTCACAGCATGTCCTAATATTAGATGTACTGAGAGGATATATTTCACTACATATTTTTTGTCATTTTTAAACAGAGATTAATTCAAGTCCATAGTACTTGTGTCCCAAGGAGCCTATTCCTATAATAAGGGATGGTAAGCCTTTTTGACTGCTTCTTTGGTATCGCACCTTTTGCACCTTCCACGTGTGATGTGTGACCATTCACAATTTGAATATACTAATTATTGTTAATTTTCATGACGTTTTGCGTTGTTCATGTTTTCTGTTTTTTAGGGTTACCTGACTAGGTGATTATTATGTAAGTGACTGTTTCACCTTTGAGCACAAGAGTCTTAGATACATACATTTTTGTTTTTCATATTGTTATTTGGAGAAGATTTGTTTTTTGGTCCTGATGAAGCGTCTATGGATCCACAGGGACCGTAAGGATGCGAAACATGTTGGCCTTGATATGTAGAGGAGCTATGTAAATTACAGCTCTTCTTTTGTTTGCTTTGGAGAGTCATTCGAGCATTGTACTCCTTTTTGACCCTCATTTTTTCGTTTTTAACCTTGGTCTTCATCAACGCTGTACTGATTAAAGTTTTTGATGTTTCGGTATGATGAATAACCAATTTTAAACTACCACTTGTTCTCTCCAGTATTCTATTCCTAGCGTAAATTATCTCGCTTACTCTAGTTGAACAACACGGCATAAGAGCCCCCTCCGGGGAGCCCACCAAGCATTGCAGTGCTGGCTTGGTGAGAAGCAATGCCCGATGATGATGCTCGTCATCCATTGTGATGCATGAGGGCTCTTGCTCCTGATAGTTCAGGTCTCCTTTATAACCAGTGAAATCTTGGAACAGTGTACCTTTATTTATTGTATCATAATTGGGAGATTGTACACTGGACCACATAACCTCCCGGTCCCTCCTTTTTTCTTTTTTTCTTTTTCGTCTCCAAATCATTGCCTAGTAAGCAATCTAGAGGTAATTCAATGGCTATCACAACTTTCTTTGGACCAGTAACCCCCCCAGTCGAGATTCACAACAGCCATGGGGTGGCTAAGTGTGTTATTGTGAGCATCAGTCACTTGGTACTGCTGACCAAGTAGGTGTTGATCAGTGTGGACTAAAACAGCCTCTGTGGTCTCCCTAAAAAGACCAACCCAAACTACACTACCAATGGTGACCCCAGCTAGACCCTTAGATTGGCTATTTGTAGTGGACTTCCCACTACCACTGCTATTACTAGGGGCACTAGAGATTGCAGTTGGGGTTGTGGTAGTGGGAGACTTGGTGTTTTTCTTTGGACAAATGGAATCACTTGCCCAATGGCCTTTACTCTTACATAAATAACACCATGGCTTCTTTTGATTGTGGGAATAGGATTTGGACCCACCACCTGAGAGGATTTTTGTGGGCCTGATGAAGACTCAGAATGTTTTTTATCTTTGTCCCCACCCTTGTCAGAAGACTTACCATCCTTCTTCTTGCCATCCTTGTCACCCCCTGTATGCCTTTATCTGTTCACTGTTGTTCTGAACCATTTGTCTGCCTTCTTTCCCAATTCTTGGGGAGAGGTCAGATCTGAGTCTACCAAGTACTGGTGCAACAAATCAGACACACAATTGTTCAAAATATGCTCTCTCAGGATTAGATTATACAGGCTTTCATAGTCAGTCACCTTACTGACATGTAATCAACCCTCAAAGGCCTTCACTGAACAGTCTACAAAGTCTGTCCAGTCTTGAGAGGACTCTTTTCTGGTATCTCTGAACTTTATCCTGTATTGTTCAATGGTTAAGCCAAATCCATCCAAGAGTGCATCCTTCAAAACTTTGTAATTATTATCATCACTTTCTCTGACAGTAAGGAGCCTATCCCTATCCTTACCAGTGAAAGATAGCCACAAGATAGCAGCCCACTGCCTTTGAGGTACCAACTGTACCATACAGGCCCTCTCAAGTGCAGCAAACCACTTGTTAATGTCACCCCCCTCCTTGTAAGTGGGGACTATCTTATGCAGGTTTCTGGAATCTTGTTCTCTTACAGGATTGCTATCAAAAACACTTCTGCTGTCACCATGGGGAACTAGCCCCAACCTCTGCCTCTCCCTCTCTACATCTAGAGATTCACTGTCTAAGGCCAGCTGCTGCTGTCTTAGCTTCAGCCTGGCCTCTTCCAACCTCAGCTTTCTGACTTCCTTTTCCATAGTGTTATCCTCAGGGTGGGAAGCTTGGGAATTCTGAGACACAAAAGAAACATGGGAATTGGCAGAGTGAGACCTGTCTCTAACTGGCTGGACTCTAGTAACCTGGCCTTTTGGAGTGAAAGGTGCCCTACTAGTGTGTGACCCCTCTCACTACCAGTGTCACTGGATGTCCTGTTATCTGGCAGGTCTTTGGAAGAACCCTCCCCAGCATCCTCAGGGGACTCCTCTGAGTCTTGCTGGGTACCCCCCTCCTCTACCTCCTGATCCTGGGATGTGCCGGGCTGGTTCTGGTCACTTTCTAGGAGAAGGCTAAGGAGCAGATCTTTGGTAGGGTTCTTCCCAATGCTTAAACCTCTTTCAGTGCAGAGACCCCTCAAACTTTTAAAGTTTAAACTACCATAGGTTGCCTGGACAACTGTGGGATGCAGACATGACTGTTAGAAAGGGTTTAGGACGGTGAGAAAAAAGTTTAGAAACTTTTAAAGAAAAGAGAAAAACTTTTTCAAACTTTTCAAAACTTTTCAGAAATTTTTTAGAAAGTTTAAAGCAAGAAAGGTAAACTGTTTAGGTTAACTGTGTATATTCTGAAGTATTTGGTATATGTTTTTTCTTATGAAAAGCACCAATGACAAAGTGGTAAAGCCGTTACAAGTACTTATCTCACCACTGCACCACCAATGTAGGAGGCTGGCCTGGCTTATTGTGGGTACCTGATGGTACTTACACCTTGTGCCAGGTCCAGTTATCCCTTATTGGTAGATTAATAGTGTTCTAGCAGCTTAGGCTGATAGAGTTAGCTATAGCAGAGCAGCTTAGGCTGAACTAGGAGACATGCAAAGCTCCTTCTATGCTACTTATATCATATAGCACTATTCATAAGAATCACAATACTCAGAGTTACACAATGTGTCAGAACTATCTCAGAGGATATACTCCCTTAGGAGGTAAGTAAAATACACAAAATATACACACAAACCAAAATCAGGTAAGTAAACAGTTAGAAAAGTAGTTCAAACACTGTAGAATACAATAGGATGCAATAGGCCTAGGGGCAACACAAACCATATACTCTAAAAGTGGAATGCGAACCACGAATGGACCCCAGGCCTTGCATAGTGTGTAGAGGGTTGCTGGGAGTGTAAGAAAACACTAAGGGTGTCCAAGATATCCCACCCCAAGACCCTGAAAAGTAGGAGTAAAGTTACCCTACTTCCCCAGAAACACACTAAAGTCGTGATAGGAGATTCTGCAAAGACAACAACTGACTGCAAAGCGCTGAAGACGGATTCCTGGACCTGAGGACCTGTAAAGGAAGGGGACCAAGTCCAAGAGTCACAAAAGTGTCCGGGGGGGCAGGAGCCCACTAAACCCCGGATGAAGGTGCAAAAGGGCTGCCTCCAGGTGGAACAAGCTGAAGATTCTGCAACAATGGAAGATGACACGAACTTCTCCTTTGCACAGAAGATGTCCCACAGCATGCTGGAGAATGCAGAGTTGTTTCCGTGCAGAAAGACAGCAAACAAGCCTTGCTAGCTGCAAAGGTCGCGATTGAAGAAAATGGATGCTGCCCGGGCCCAGGAAGGACCAGGAGGTTGCCCCTTGGAGGAGGAGACAGAGGGGGCACTCAGCAGCACAGAGAGCCCATGCAGAAGCAGGCAACACCCACAGAAGCACTTGAACAGGCATTCAAGAAATCTGAGCACGGCGGTTGTCTCAACACCACAAAGAAGGGTCCCACGAAGCCAGTGGTCAACTCAGCGAGTTGAGCAATGCAGGACGGAGAGCTAGGGACCTGGGCTGTGCTGTGCACAAAGGATTCCTTGCAAAAGTGCACAGAAGCCCTAGCAGCTGCAGATCACGCAGTGCACAGGATTACTGTCTGGCGTGGGGAGGCAAGGACTTACTTCCACCAAATTTGGACAGAAGGACCACTGGACTATCGGGGTCACTTGGATTCAGCTCCTGTGTTCCAGGGACCTCACTCGTCAAGATGAGAGGGGACCCAGAGGACTGGTGATGCAGAAGTTTGGGGCCTGCGTTAGGAGGGGGAAGATTCCGTCGACTCATGGGAGATTTCTTCTTGGCTTCCAGTGCAGGATGAAGGCAGACAGCCCTCAGAGCATGCACCACCAGGAAACAGTCGAGAAAGCTGGCAGGATTAGGCGCTACAATGCTGCTGGCAGTCGTCTTGCTACTGTGTTGCGGTTTTACAGGCGTCCTGGAGCAGTCAGCGGTCGATCCTTGGCAGAAGTCGAAGAGGGAGATGCAGAGGAACTCTGGTGAGCTCTTGCATTCGTTATCTGAAGAGAAACTCACAGGAGTGTCCCTAAATAGCCCTCAGAGGAGGATTGGCCACCTAACCAGGTAAGCACCTCTCAGGAGGGGTCTCTGATGTCACCTGCTGGCACTGGCCACTCAGAGGCCTCCATTGTGCCCTCACACCTCTGCATTCAAGATGGCAGAGGTCTGGGACACACTGGAGGAGCTCTGGGCACCAACCCTGGGGTGGTGATGGACAGGGGAGTGGTCACTCCCCTTTCCTTTGTCCAGTTTCGCGCCAGAGCAGGGGCTGGGGGATCCCTGAACCGGTCTAGACTGGCTTATGCACGGAGGGCACCATCTGTGCCCTTCAAAGCATTTCCAGAGGCTGGGGGAGGCTACTCCTCCCCAGCCCTTAACACCTATTTACAAAGGGAGAGGGTGTAACACCCTCTCTCAGAGGAAATCCTTTATTCTGCCTTCCTGGGACTGGGCTGCCCAGACCCCAGGAGGGCAGAAGCCTCTCTGTGGGTTGGCAGCAGCAGTAGCTGCAGTGAAAACACCAGAGAGCTAGTTTGGCAGTACCCGGGGTCCATGCTGGAGCCCCGGGGATGCATGGGATTGGCACCCCAATACCAGATATGGCATGGGGGGACAATTCTACGATCTTAGACATGTTACATGGCCATATTCGGAGTTACCATTGTGAAGCTACATATAGGTACTTACCTATATGTAGTGCACATGTGTAATGGGGTCCCCGCACTCACAAAGTCCGGGGAAATTGCCCTGAATAATGTGGGACACCTTGGCTAGTGCCAGAATGCCCTCACACTTAGTAACTTTGCACCTAACCTTCACTAAGTGAGGGTTAGACATATGGGTGACTTATAAGTTACTTAAGTGTAGTGCAAAATGGCTGTGAAATAACGTGGACGTTATTTCATTCAGGCTGCAGTGGCAGTCATGTGTAAGAATTGTCTGAGCTCCCTATGGGTGGCAAAAGAAATGCTGCAGCCCATAGGGATCTCCTGGAACCCCAATACCCTGGGTACCAAGGTACCATATACTAGGGAATTATAATGGTGTTCCAGTGTGCCAATCAGAATTGGTAAAAATGGTCACTAGCCTGCAGTGACAATTTTAAAGACAGAGAGAGCATAAGCACTGAGGTTCTGGTTAGCAGAGCCTCAGTGACACAGTTAGGCACCACACAGGGAACACATTTAGGCCACAAACTATGAGCACTGGGGTCCTGGCTTGCAGGATCCTAGTAAGACAGGCAAAAACAAACTGACACACAAGTAAAAATGGGGGTAACATGCCAGGCAAGATGGTACTTTCCTACACCCCCCCCCCAAACGAGGGACAATAAGGCTAACCTTGCCCAGATGAGTCTTCATTGTCTAAGTGGAAATATCTGGAGAGTCCATCTGCATTGGAGTGGGTACTCCCAGGTCTATGTTCCACTGCATAGTCCATTCCCTGTAGGGAGATGCACCACCTCAACAATTTAGGGTTTTCACCTTTCATTTGTTTAAGCCATAATAGAGGTTTGTGGTCTGTCTGAACAATAAAGTAAGTACCAAACAGGTATGGTCTCAACTTTTTCAGTGACAAGACCACAGCAAAGGCCTCCCTCTCTATGGCAGACCAGCACTTTTCTCTAGGGGTCAACCTCCTGCTGATAAAAGCAACAGGTTGATCCTGGCCCTCAGTGTTAAGCTGTGATAGCACTGCCCCAAGCCCCAGTTCAGAAGCATCAGTCTGGACTTTGAACTTCTTGGAGTAGCAAGGGCTTTTTAGGACAGGTGCAGAGCACATGGCCTGTTTGAGCTCATCAACAGCCTTTTGACAGCTAGCTGTCCACATAACTTTTTAGGCATCTTCTTACTAGTGAGGTCATTAAGAGGAGCTGCAATGGAGCCATAATTCTTGATGAACCTCCTATAGTACCCTGTGAGGACTAGAAAGGCTCTTACCTGGGTTTGAGTTGTAAGGGGAGCCCATTCCATAACGGTCTGGATCTTCCCCTGCAGTGGTGCAATCTGTTCCCCACCTACCAGGTGGCCCAGATAAACCACTTTCCCCTGCCCTATCTGGCACTTTGAAGCCTTGATAGTGAGGCCTGCCTTTTGCAGGGCCTCCAAAACGTTCCATAGGTGGACCAGGTGCTCATCCCAGGTGGAGCTAAAGACAGCTATGTCATCTAAAGATGCTGCACTAAAAGCTTCCAAACCTTGCAGGACTGTGTTCACCAACCTTTGAAAAGTGTCAGGTGCATTCTTCAAGCCAAAGGACATCATAGTGAACTGATAGTGCTCTCCAATGGTGGAAAATGCAGTTTTAGGTTTAGCATCTTCTGATAATTTAATCTGCCAATACCCTGCAGTTAAATCAAAAGTGCTTAGATACTTGGCAGAAGCCAGTGTATCTACTAGCTCATCTGCCCTGGGTATAGGGTGAGCATCAGTCTTGGTTACTTGATTGAGACCTCTGTAGTCAACACAAAACCTCATTTCTCTTTTACCATCTTTACTGTGAGGTTTTGGGACAAGCACCACTGGGCTGGCCCATGGTCTTTCTGAAGGCTCAATCACTCCTAAGTCCAGCATTTTCTGTACCTCTTGTTTTATGCAATTCCTGACATAGTCAGGCTGCCTATAAATCTTACTTTTGACAGGTAAACTGTCTCCAGTGTTGATTGTGTGCTCACACCAGGTAGTTGTACCTGGTATCAGTGAGAAGAGTTCAGAAAATTGGCTTAGGAGATTTACACAGTTGTCCTTCTGCTCAGCAGTAAGGCAATCTGCCAGCACCACTCCCTCCACTAAGCCATCAGCTTCAGTGGTGGAGAAGAGATCAGGGAGAGGGTCACTCTCTTCTTCCTGTACACCCCATCAGCTGTTCCACTGCCCCATTGGTGTAGATGCTAAACAGGGTAGGGGCCAAAACACCCCCCTGTCTGACCCCTCTTTCAATGGGGATAGTGGGGATAGCGGATGTCAAATGACCACCTTGGGTCCATCGGACTCGTGCATAAGTTCCCTTGTGAAGATGCTTTATCAGCCTCAGCAGTTCACTGTCGAGTTTGTGGAGTTCCAAAGTACTCCAATGCACATCACGTGGCACCAAGTCAAACGCAGTCTTTAAGTCGATAAAAGCAACATGCAAGTGGTCCCTTCTTAGGGTTAGGTATTTCCAGCAGAGGAGTTTAAATCTAAAGACCTGGTCTATTGTGCTAACCCCTTTCCTAAATCCAGCCTGAAGGTCTGAAAGAATCTGGTGGTCATTGATCCGGGAATGGAGTCTAGCCAGGACCTGCTTGCAAAACACCTTCTTAAGCTTATTGGCCTGTAGTTAGCTGGTAACTCTCTTGCACCTTTTTTGTAAATGTGGACTGTTGTTGCTCCTCGCCATGTATGGGGGAGGTCACCTCCCCTCAAGATGGCATTGCTAAGAGTATTTAAATAAAGCGACCATGTTCCAGGTTGTGATAGGTACAAATCGCCTGGGATGCCCTCTGGACCTGGAGCCTTCCCTTTACGCAGTGATTGAAGAGCCAACAAGGTTTCTTTTAGGGAGAAAGGGCCTATTCCAAATCTTAACAAGCTAGTATTTCTAGGGAGTGGATTGGGGGAAGTGCGGGTCTCTATAAATATTGATGAAGATTTGTTGCTACCGCTATTGGGACCTACCCTGTAGAAGTTCTCAAAGTGTAACACCCAGCTTGCTGGCTGGATTGCTGGATCGTTCTCATCTCTATGGGGGTCTTTCTTTTCTGCCACCATTTTCCAAAACAGTTTTGTGTCAGTTTTAAGGTTTTTTTATATGTTCCTCGCTGCTCTTGTGGAATCACGTTCTCCTGGATCCATTTTGGACCTAGTAGGCCCTGTGATACACAATGAAAATACAGGCCTGTTTCTGTTGAACACCTTACAATGTTGAATTAGCTAGGCCTTGAAGAAATGTCTATTGTGCTTGAAACGCAATATGTTGCAAGGCTTGCTAAACTGACGGCCATCACAAGACACCACCGCATGCTAGCTTGCAAAATCCTCACTGCTAAAAGTACTAACGTATGCACTTATGGTTCCTCTTTCTCCACATATAGATGTATCCCAAGACATTTGATTCAGAGGAGATTGTGCAAGCTTCTTGTCTATGATTCTAACCCTTATATGGAGCATCACGTGTGCTATATAGAAAAAATTCATCATACGTCAATATCAAGAACAAATGAAATGTGTTAACGTGTCTGCGGTTTAATGCCATAAAAGATCATGCATTACTTCCTTGTGCAGACTGTTCGAGCTGGATTTAGGCTGCTCAGTCTCCATGTACATGTATTTCTTATTATGTCTTATTAGTTCTTATTAAAAGTTATCTAAGGAAGAGCGGCTGGTCTTGATTTGTTTCCTGAATTGTCTGGATCTGAAATACTCTGACTTGGCTTCGACATCTGGTGGAGGATTGCGGTTGGATTTACGGTTTCGCCGGCACGGCTCCTGCCTCTCTGCGGGGGAGGGGTGGCAATGGCGTTTTGGGCTGGTTGGGCCACCTCCGGGGCAGGGTGCTGGTGCCGTTGTGAGTATCTGTCATTTTCTCGGTCCCGTCTGTTTTAAATTTTTTTCTCCTCTCTCTCTCTCCCTCTGTTAGCAAAGGGCGTTTGGCTTGTAAAGGGGGGAGGTGGCGGGGTGATTTATGTCTGCATTTCTAAATGGAGTTGTGGATAATTGTAATATATGCTATTCCTATTAGCCTGCTATTCTTTCTTGTTATGCTTTTTCTTTGTTTACGCTGGCATGCGGATATTCCTGTCCCCACTATTCCAGGCTCTTCTAGAGTACCTCGTTCAGACATTCAGATGACGGCCGTCAGATGGCTGCGTGCTGGAGTTTTGTGTTAATATTATAGTTTCTGCCTTATTGTGCCATTTCCTTCCCTCTTTTGTTCTCAGTGCCTATCGAATTCATGGTTCAGTAGTTGCTGTAAATATTAGCCAAGGGTTTCTCTTTATCCAGCGACGCTACATGTGTGAGACTGTTGATGGTATAGTCTTGGTACACAGCGGGAGGCGCTGTGTGGCCACAGCTTCCAACCAGAAAGGGTTGGTGCAGCATTTCCCAGATGGAGGGGCTGGGGAGGAATACTCTGGCCGGAGGGGGTGGTGATTGTCCACCCCAGCAGGAAGGGCAGGTTGTGCCCGGTGATTTATCGAGTGGTAGTTGTCCACTCCAGTGGAGCAGGCAGGCAGTGCTGTGTTCTCGCATATGTTTTCTGCTCTGATAGCGTCGAAGTGTTGTGCTCTATGGGGGTGTCATATTGATTTTTTTTCTTTCTCTCCTGCTGGTTACATGGAGAGTTGAGTGAGATGAATGGATGAGGTGTAAGAAAAGGGTGTTGGAGAAATAGACGGTGTGCATGAATTATGTGTTAGGACAGTAGTGTAAATATAGTGAGGAAGGGGTGTGGGGTACGTATGACATAAAATAAGAGGGGTGTACTGACATGGGTATTAACTGACTGACTTAAGCTGCTATTCTACCAGAACTCAGGAGAAGTACGCCCGCCAATACCGTTACAGTGACTGATTACTACAACTGACAGGGTCTGCCTTTGCACCACACTCTGCTGTCACCACGCACCAGCACAAAGGGTGGGAGGCATGACCATCACTTAGGGCAAGTACCTGTTTTTGTTATATTGTTATCGTATTGTCCTATATGTGATTGAGTGAACTGTTCACCTATGTTGCATTACCTGTGTGTCACCCGCCACGGATCTGGTCCGGGTTCTAATCCCATACAGCCGCACCCTGCCTCAGGACAGGAAAGCAAGGGTGTGGGATCTTTGGCTTTCAATCTTGACCTTTCTGTCATCTTTTATTCGCTTAAAGGACACCAGTGTACGCGTCACCAGCACCTTGGCACTGTTTTTCATTCCAACTTGTGCATGCTTGCAGTGGACAAGGTTGCGTGTACTGTTGTGTGATTGCAGACAAGCTCCCCGCTTCACTAATAACAAATGCAGTTGGCAGTGCTGATTTGAGTGCGGGTTTTCCTCATGTGTCATTTGATATGAGCAGCAAAGATAACCGACTCCCTGGTGTTTCCTGGTGTCACCGAACTGTTTGCGTGAAGTGGTAAGGGAAAGTGATGACCTTTTATTTAGCTATGGGGAACCCCTTTAGCAAGGAACATTTGAACACACACCAAATCACAGATATATGCACGCTACACCAGCAGCATGGGTCCCCTGCCAACAGAATACAGTTGGGACATTTCTCAAATGAGTTTCACAGATGCAGATGTGCCATCCTGGGGAAACGATAAATTGTCTGAGAAACTGGAATACGCTATATTAAAATTACAGAAATGGAAGGAATTGAAAGAAGGGTTAAAAGCAGCTCAGGTCCTGCAGAGCCTAGAGAAAAATAAGGAAGGGACAGAACAGGTACAGACAAAGATGATGCCTCTGAGAGAAGTACCTTCGCCCTCCTTAGGAGAGGATGGCCATACCCCAACATATGTCTATGTACCTTGGCACAGAGCTGACCTATTTTCCTTCACCAAAGACTTCCCAAAATTATGCAATGAGCCCCACAAATGGTACACAGAATTGAATAGAATAGTGGCCATGGGAGAAATGCTGTGGAAGGATTTGAACATGTTATTCAGTATAATAATACCACTAGATTTATGGGAGGATTGCAAGAAGGTGGTAGGATGGCCGGCAGAGGAACCAGTGAGGGGAAAAGGGGGGGCACCAGGAAACGAGGTAGAGGAATCAAGAGACAAGGGGGGTCATTACAACATTGGCGGTAAAAGCCGCTTACCGTCGTGCAGAAGACCGCCAACACACCACCGCAGCCGCGGAAATCCGCCACACCTATTTTGACCCACATCTTGGAATTCGCCTACATTCAGACACCCACACAAGTCCGCCACACCAAAGGTCAGTGATAAACTGGCGAAAACAAATCCTCCACCATCACGCCAACAGAAACACGCCCATGCTATCACGACCCACGAATCCACGCGGTATTCCATTGGCGGTACACACCGCCATGCTCAAAATACACACACATCTCAAAAACACCGCCACATTGGACAATTCGAAATACACACACCTGATACACATACAAACACCACTCCCACACACCCAACACAATATAAAACACACACCCACATCACCCACAAACCCCTATGACCAAAAATTATTGACGAAAGCCAGAGAGAGAGCACAGCATAGACAACCCCACCACACAGAGGCACACGACACCATCGCCCACATAACTTTCACGCACCTCACACAACACACCACTAAATATCACCACACACATCACAACACACACCACATCACCCACACCACACCATGGCACGGCAAAGACACCCCAGGTTCTCTGAGGAGGAGCTCAGGGTCATGGTGGAGGAAATCGTACGGGAAGAGCCACAGCTGTTTGGAGCACAGGTGCAGCACACCTCCATAGCTAGGAAGATGGAGCTATGGCGAAGAATCATGGACAGGGTCAACGCAGTTGGACAACACCCAAGAAATCGGGAGGACATCAGGAAGAGGTGGAACGACCTCCAGGCACAACATCGCGGTACAGCGGACTGGCGACGGACCCCCACCTCCTCCCCCACAACTAACAACATGGGAGGAGCAGGTCTTGACCATCATGAGGGCCCCGGAGGAGTCGGTGGAGGAATGGACACTGGTAAGTCAAATCTTAACTATCATATCCCCCACCCTACCTGCATGCTATCACAGACTCCCACCCTCACCCCCTCCCCTCCCCTATCACTCCAACTCCCCACTAATGTACTAATAACACAAACCACACATCCCAACACCAAGCCCTGCATGACACAACAAAACATGGTCACCCCTCACAAAAGCATGCCCACTGCACATACCCATAACACCCCTCCAACCATCATCACGCAAGCCCCCACACAGGAATGCTAGCACTGGGGTACACGCTCACCCACCCATTGCACACCATGACACACACAGATGCAATAATCATGCTTTTACACCCCTGTAGGACCACTACCCAATGTCACCAGACAGGAGGGTCCAGACATCTCTACCCCACCCACAGAAGAGGCCCACAGTGATGACAGCAGCTCTGGCCAACTAGATCCAGAAGACCAGCCCGGACCATCGTGGGCCTCGGACAGTTGGTTCCCCTCGCACAGGCACAGCCCAACACTGACCTTTCACCCTCTGTAAACACCAGCACAGCACCCACCCAGCGGGCCCATACCTCCGTCCCTAGGACACGTCAATCAGCTGTGTGTCCACCACTACAGGGAACCCAGGATAACCTACCACCCCAACAACAACAGGGACCTGGGGGCAGTGGTAGTGGGCACAAGGTCCAGGGGACGGAGGCCCAGGAGCACAGGGGAACTGGGAGGGCTGCTGTGCGACAGGGGGCAGACAGGCCAACGGAACCCACTCTCCACGAGGCCCTCTCCTCCATCATGGGAGCATACTACCACTCCCAGGAGACGATGGCTACGGTACTGGCCAACTTTCAGGAGACCCAGCGCCTGCAGGAGGAACAGTATTTGGGGTTCAGGGAGGAACTCAGAACCATCAGCTCCGCCCTGGGCACCATCGTAGGGGTGCTGAAGGACATACAGAACACCATGAGGGACACCATGGCTTTCCAAGGGGCCCCTGACACTAGCATGGACAATGAACTGCCCACCACCTCCGCCGGCGCTAGTGGACAGGATGCCCCGCCACAGGACCACCACACCAGCACCCCACCCCCTGCAGATGGAGAACCACCCAGCAAGCGGTCCCTGAGATCCAGGAACAGGACAGAGCATGATGCCAAGACCCCCACCAAGAAATGAGACCACCCTGATTGTCAAACCACTGTCCCACTTTGTAACCCTGTCCATATTGGAACTGCCCCAGCTCCACTTCCTATGCCCATATGGGCAGTGCACCTGTGAGACTAATAGACTGGACTCTGCCATGGACATTCCTCCACCATCACCCATCACCATTTTACCACCCCCTCCAATAATTAGCACTTCAATAAACACCCTTGAAGCACAAAACAATCTGGAGTCAGTCTGTGATTTTGAAAATGTGTATTAGCAATGACAGTGACAAAATGCGTTTTCAAATGTAATGTCAAAATACCTATGTCACATATCACAAGTCCATGAAGGATGCAAGCAGATGACACACGTTGGTAACCACACCTGTGAAACCCTAATGGATATGTACAACTCAGTTACCAAATACTGCTTGAAATAGACAGACAGGATAAAGGTAGATGTGTTAAAGTACTTGTAGTAGGCAGGAATGTGTTCTCACCTGTGTGTCACTGGAAATATTGCTGGATGACTGAGTCCCTGTTGTCAATGTCTTCTTCCTCTGCTTCCTCCTCATCACTGTCCACAGGCCCCACTGCTGCCACAACACCGTCATCTGGACCATCCTCCTTCAGAAAAGGCACCTGGTGTAGCAAAGCAAGATTGTGAAGCATACAGCAGGCGATGATGATCTGGCACACCTTCCTTGGTGAGTAGAATAGGGAACCACCTGTCATATGGAGGCACCTGAACCTGGCCTTCAGGAGGCCGAAGTTGCGTTCGATCACCCTCCTAGTCCGCCCATTTGCCTCATTGTAGCGTTCCTCTGACGTGGTCCTGGGATTCCTCACTGGGGTCAGTAGCCATGACAGGTTGGGGTAACCAGAGTCCCCTAATAGCCACACCCAGTGCCTCTGGAGTTGACCCATCCCATAAGGGATGCTGCTATTCCGCAGGATGTAGGCGTCATGCACAGAGCCAGGGAACATAGCATTTACCTGGGAGATGTAGTGGTCTGCCAAACATACCATCTGTGCATTCATCGAATGATAACTCTTCCGGTTCCTGTACACCTGTTCACTCCTGTGGGGGGGGAAGCAGAGCTACATGGGTACCATCAATGGCACCTATGATGTTGGGGATATGTCCATGGGCATAGAAGTCACCTTTAACAGTAGCCAAATCCTCCACCTGAGGGAAAACTATGTAGCTCCTCATGTGTTTCAGCAGGGCAGACAACACTCTGGCCAACACGTTGGAAAACATAGGCTGGGACATCCCTGATGCCATGGCCCCTGTTGTTTGAAAAGACCCACTTGCAAGGAAATGGAGCACTGACAGCACCTGCACTTGAGGGGGGATTCCTGTGGGATGGTGGATTGCTGACATCAGGTCAGGCTCCAACTGGGTACACAGTTCCTGGATTGTGGCACGGTCAAACTTGTAGGTGATGAGTAAATGTCGCTCCTCCATTGTCAACAGGTCCACCAGCGGTCGGTACACCGGAGGATTCCGCCATCTCTTCACATGTCCCAACTGACGGTGCCTAGGAAGACAACAGCGACCACAGAGTCAAGCTACTCAGAGGTATGTACCAACAGCTACACAGAACACGAAACATAATCCAAAATGTTGTCTGTATGTGTGTTGAGTCCAGGCCTAGGTATGTGTGACGCAGTTGAAAATGAAGCCATGTGGGCCCCTGAAATGGCGGCTGCCTGACCTGTAAACTGGGACAATGGAATGTGAGGTAACTGCGCTGGCGTTGTACACCGTCGCGGTAGGCGGTCGAAGACCGCTGTGCAATGCTACATTGGTTAACATTGGACCCTATGGGTCCCAGGAGCCAATGACGAAGTGCGCCGGCGGTGATGATACGCACCGCCGCGGACGTCACCGCCACGGATGTGACCGCCATTTTCTATCTGTTGAATCACTCGATACCTGATCTTCGACAGGAGGACCTATACTGCAAGTGCTGCTGTGACCTCGGTCTGGAAGAGACAATGGCTCGTGCGTCTGGGGAAAGGGCCCCTGCCTTCACTCTACCGGAGTTGGAGAAGCTCGTGAACGGGGTCCTCCCCCAGTACACTCTACTCTACGGTCCTCCAGACCAACAGGTGAGTACATAGGGTGCAAGTTGTATGGGCTATGCCTGGGTGGACAGGGCTGGTTGTAAGAAGGAAGGGGGCAGAGTTCTGCGAGCATGAAGGACTGTGAATGCATGTGCCACATGGCAAGGGCAGGGATGTGGGCCACTCACTTCGACGGTGCAGTTGGTAATGACTTCTCTTCTTCCCCTCTACATGTCATCTAGGTCAGCGCCCACCAGAAGAAGGATATTTGGCGTGCCATCGCCAAGGACGTCCGGACCCTGGTGGTCCACCAGAGACGGAGCACCCACTGCCGTAAAAGATGGGAGGACATTTGCCGCTGGAGCAAGAAGACGGCGGAGGCTCAGCTGGGAATGGCCTCCCAACGTGGGAGGGGTACCCGTCACACCATGACCCCCCTGATGTTCCGGATCCTGGCGGTGGCCTACCCTGAGTTAGATGGGCGCTCTAGGGCATCACAGCAGACACAAGGGGGTGAGTACAACATCATTCTGCGGACTTTGCATGCAGTGAAGGTGTCTGGGTTGGGGAGGAGGGCTGTGGGTTTCCCTAGGCCAGAGCGAGTTCCGTAGGCTAAGCCCCTCCGTAAGGCAGGCCATGTGGCACTACACCCCACCTCTGTAGAGTGCCAAGTACAGGTATACATGCCCCTGTGTCATCTATGTGTGCTGATGTCCACCATAGCCATGTGGGCTATATCCCAGGAACTGCATCAGTAGAGCCCAACAGCGCAGCGTAGTGCAGGGGGCTGCTGTATCTGTATTGTCCGCCAACGGTAGCGGTAAGCCTTCACTCAACCTGTCTTTCTTCTGTCGTCCCCCCCCTTTTTGTGCTCTCCCTGTTCTTTTGTGCATCAGCATCATCAGGCGGAGGTACAGTGGCACCGGAGCACGAGGGAGCTGCATCCCACATGGCCATGGAGGGCCACACCACGGACTCAGAATATACCAGTGGGACAGAGGGCGAGGGGAGCTTCACGGCGGTCACCGGATCAGCAACCAGCGACACAGACTCGACCTCCGATGGGAGCTCCCTTGTGGTGGTGGCAACATCTGTGCCCCCCACTTCTACAGGTACAGCCGCCACCCCCCCTACCAGCACCACCCTCCCAGCAGCCCCTCAGCCTTCGCCCCGTGCCCGCTCACCGAGGAGGGTGGGCATCACCTTCGCCCCAGGCACCTCAGCCCCTGCCCTTGTCACCTCTGCTGCCCTCAGTGAGGAGGCCATTGACCTCCTCAGGTCACTCACTGTTGGGCAGTCTACCATTGTGAATGCCATCCAGGGTGTAGAAAGGGTGTTGCAACACACTAATGCATTCCTGGAGGGCATTCATTCTGGTCAGGCTGCCCTTCATCGAACCCTGCAATCTCTGGCCTCAGCACTGATGGCAGCCATTGTCCCTGTGTCTAGCCTCCCCTCTCCAACTTCCTCCACCCAGACCCAGACCCAATCCCCTGTACCTCTGCCTATCCCAAGCACACCATCAAACCAGCCTGCACACACCTCAACACACAAGGGAAGCTCAGGCAAACATAGGCACCACACATCCCACAGGCACTCACAGAAAGCATCACCCACATACAGACACAGCAACATCCACTGCCTCCACTGTGTCCCCCTCCTCGTCGTCTCCCTCCTCCCTCCCTGTGTCATCTACACTCTCACCTGCATGCACTACCACTACAACCACTAGGACCCGCACCAGCACACCCACCACCACACCCCGCTCACCTGCACTTACCACCCCCACTACCATTTACACATCCCCTGTGTCCTCTCCCAGTGTGTCTGTGACGCCTCCTCCCAAAGTACACAAACGCGGGCACACACACACCCAACATCCATCCACCTCACGACAGCCTCCAGAACATGCACCTGCACCCAAATCATCAAAGGTTACACCTCCTACAACCACCTCCTCTTCCTCCACTCTTAGACCCCCTCCAGTTACCCGTCCCAGTGTTCGTCAGAAACTTTTCCTGAGCAATGTTGACCTCTTTCCCACCACCCCCCCTCCAATTCATAGGTCCCGTATGTAAGGAAATGCCTCCTTGGCATGGTTGCCCCCTGACTTTTTGCCTTTGCTGATGCTATGTTTACAATTGAAAGTGTGCTGAGGTCTGCTAACCAGGCCCCAGCACCAGTGTTCTTTCCCTAACCTGTACTTTTGTATCCACAATTGGCAGACCCTGGCATCCAGATAAGTCCCTTGTAACTGGTACTTCTAGTACCAAGGGCCCTGATGCCAAGGAAGGTCTCTAAGGGCTGCAGCATGTCTTATGCCACCCTGGAGACCTCTCACTCAGCACAGACACACTGCTTGCCAGCTTGTGTGTGCTAGTGAGGACAAAACGAGTAAGTCGACATGGCACTCCCCTCAGGGTGCCATGCCAGCCTCTCACTGCCTATGCAGTATAGGTAAGACACCCCTCTAGCAGGCCTTACAGCCCTAAGGCAGGGTGCACTATACCATAGGTGAGGGTACCAGTGCATGAGCATGGTACCCCTACAGTGTCTAAACAAAACCTTAGACATTGTAAGTGCAGGGTAGCCATAAGAGAATATGGTCTGGGAGTCTGTCAAACACGAACTCCACAGCACCATAATGGCTACACTGAAAACTGGGAAGTTTGGTATCAAACTTCTCAGCACAATAAATGCACACTGATGCCAGTGTACATTTTATTGTAAAATACACCACAGAGGGCACCTTAGAGGTGCCCCCTGAAACTTAACCGACTATCTGTGTAGGCTGACTAGTTTTAGCAGCCTGCCACAAACCGAGACATGTTGCTGGCCCCATGGGGAGAGTGCCTTTGTCACTCTGAGGCCAGTAACAAAGCCTGCACTGGGTGGAGATGCTAACACCTCTCCCAGGCCGGAATTGTCACACCTGGCGGTGAGCCTCAAAGGCTCACCTCCTTTGTGCCAACCCAGCAGGACACTCCAGCTAGTGGAGTTGCCCGCCCCCTCCGGCCAGGCCCCACTTTTGGCGGCAAGGCCGGAGAAAATAATGAGAATAACAAGGAGGAGTCACTGGCCAGTCAGGACAGCCCCTAAGGTGTCCTGAGCTGAGGTGACTCTAACTTTTAGAAATCCTCCATCTTGCAGATGGAGGATTCCCCCAATAGGGTTAGGATTGTGACCCCCTCCCCTTGGGAGGAGGCACAAAGAGGGTGTACCCACCCTCAGGGCTAGTAGCCATTGGCTACTAACCCCCCAGACCTAAACACGCCCTTAAATTTAGTATTTAAGGGCTACCCTGAACCCTAGAAAATTAGATTCCTGCAACTACAAGAAGAAGGACTGCCCAGCTGAAAACCCCTGCAGCGGAAGACCAGAAGACGACAACTGCCTTGGCTCCAGAAACTCACCGGCCTGTCTCCTGCCTTCCAAAGATCCTGCTCCAGCGACGCCTTCCAAAGGGACCAGCGACCTCGACATCCTCTGAGGACTGCCCCTGCTTCGAAAAGACAAGAAACTCCCGAGGACAGCGGACCTGCTCCAAGAAAAGCTGCAACTTTGTTTCCAGCAACTTTAAAGAACCCTGCAAGCTCCCCGCAAGAAGCGTGAGACTTGCAACACTGCACCCGGCGACCCCGACTCGGCTGGTGGCGATCCAACACCTCAGGAGGGACCCCAGGACTACTCTGATACTGTGAGTACCAAAACCTGTCCCCCCTGAGCCCCCACAGCGCCGCCTGCAGAGGGAATCCCGAGGCTTCCCCTGACCGCGACTCGTTGAACCTAAAGTCCCGACGCCTGGGAGAGACCCTGCACCCGCAGCCCCCAGGACCTGAAGGACCGGACTTTCACTGGAGAAGTGACCCCCAGGAGTCCCTCTCCCTTGCCCAAGTGGAGGTTTCCCCGAGGAATCCCCCCCTTGCCTGCCTGCAGCGCTGAAGAGATCCCGAGATCTCTCATAGACTAACATTGAAAACCCGACGCTTGTTTCTACACTGCACCCGGCCGCCCCCGCGCTGCTGAGGGTGAAATTTCTGTGTGGGCTTGTGTCCCCCCCGGTGCCCTACAAAACCCCCCTGGTCTGCCCTCCGAAGACGCGGGTACTTACCTGCAAGCAGACCGGAACCGGGGCACCCCCTTCTCTCCATTCTAGCCTATGTGTTTTGGGCACCACTTTGAACTCTGCACCTGACCGGCCCTGAGCTGCTGGTGTGGTGACTTTGGGGTTGCTCTGAACCCCCAACGGTGGGCTACCTTGGACCAAGAACTGAACCCTGTAAGTGTCCTACTTACCTGGTAAAACTAACCAAAACTTACCTCCCCCAGGAACTGTGAAAATTGCACTAAGTGTCCACCTTTAAAACAGCTATTTGGGAATAACTTGAAAAGTATACATGCAATTTTTATGATTTGAAGTTCCTAAAGTACTTACCTGCAATACCTTTCGAATGAGATATTACATGTAGAATTTGAACCTGTGGTTCTTAAAATAAACTAAGAAAAGATATTTTTCTATATAAAAACCTATTGGCTGGATTTGTCTCTGAGTGTGTGTACCTCATTTATTGTCTATGTGTATGTACAACAAATGCTTAACACTACTCCTTGGATAAGCCTACTGCTCGACCACACTACCACAAAATAGAGCATTAGTATTATCTATTTTTACCACTATTTTACCTCTAAGGGGAACCCTTGGACTCTGTGCATGCTATTCCTTACTTTGAAATAGCACATACAGAGCCAACTTCCTACATTGGTGGATCAGCGGTGGGGTACAAGACTTTGCATTTGCTGGACTACTCAGCCAATACCTGATCACACGACAAATTCCAAAATTGTCATTAGAAATCGATTTTTGCAATTTGAAAAGTTTTCTAAATTCTTAAAAGACCTGCTAGGGCCTTGTGTTAGATCCTGTTTAGCATTTCTTTTAGATTTTAAAAGTTTGTTAAAAGTTTGAATTAGATTCTAGAATCAGTTTTAGTTTCTTAAAAAGTATTCCAACTTTTAGAAGCATAATGTCTAGCACAGATGTGAATGTGGTGGAACTCGACACCACACCTTACCTCCATCTACAGATGAGAGAGCTAAGGTCACTCTGTAAACTAAAGAAAATAACAATGGGCCCCAAACCTACCAAAATACAGCTCCAGGAGCTTTTGGCAGAGTTTGAAAAGGCCAACCCCTCTGAGGGTGGCAACTCAGAGGAAGAGGATAGTGACTTGGAGGACAATTCCCCCCTACCAATCCTATCTAGGGAGAACAGGGTCCCTCAAACCCTGACTCCTAAAATAATAGTCAGAGATGCTGGTTCCCTCACAGGAGAGACCAACACCTCTGAAATCACTGAGGATAGCCCCAGTGAAGAGGACATCCAGTTAGCCAGGATGGCCAAAAGATTGGCTTTGGAAAGACAGATCCTAGCCATAGAGAGGGAAAGACAAGAGATGGGCCTAGGACCCATCAATGGTGGCAGCAACATAAATAGGGTCAGAGATTCTCCTGACATGTTGAAAATCCCTAAAGGGATTGTAACTAAATATGAAGATGGTGATGACATCACCAAATGGTTCACCGCTTTTGAGAGGGCTTGTGTAACCAGAAAAGTGAACAAATCTCACTGGGGTGCTCTCCTTTGGGAAATGTTCACAGGAAAGTGTAGGGATAGACTCCTCACACTCTCTGGACAAGATGCAGAATCTTATGACCTCATGAAGGGTACCCTGATTGAGGGCTTTGGATTCTCCACTGAGGAGTACAGGATTAGGTTCAGGGGGGCTCAAAAATCCTCGAGCCAGACCTGGGTTGACTTTGTTGACTACTCAGTGAAAACACTAGATGGTTGGATTCAAGGCAGTGGTGTAAGTAATTATGATGGGCTGTACAATTTATTTGTGAAGGAACACCTGTTAAGTAATTGTTTCAATGATAAACTGCATCAGCATCTGGTAGACCTAGGACCAATTTCTCCCCAAGAATTGGGAAAGAAGGCGGACCATTGGGTCAAGAGAAGGGTGTCCAAGACTTCAACAGGGGGTGACCAAAAGAAAGGGGTCACAAAGACTCCCCAGCAGAAGGGTGATGAGACAACCAAAACTAAAAATAGTAAAGAGTCTTCTACAGGCCCCCAAAAACCTGCACAGGAGGGTGGGCCCAGAGCCTCTTCACAAAACAATGGGTACAAGGGTAAAAACTTTGATCCCAAAAAGGCCTGGTGTCATAGCTGTAAACAGCATGGACACCAAACTGGAGACAAGGCCTGTCCCAAGAAAGGTTCCACTCCAAACTCCCATCCAGGTAACACTGGTATGGCTAGTCTCCAAGTGGGATCAACAGTGTGCCCAGAGCAAATCAGGGTCCACACTGAAGCTACTCTAGTTTCTGAGGGTGGGGTGGATTTAGCCACACTAGCTGTCTGGCCGCCTAACATGCAAAAATACAGACAGCAACTCTTAATTAATGGGACTAGAATAGAGGGCCTGAGGGATACAGGTGCCAGTGTCACCATGGTGACAGAGAAACTGGTTTCCCCTGGCCAATACCTGACTGGAAAAACCTACACAGTCACCAACGCTGACAATCAGAGAAAAGTACATCCCATGGCAATGGTTACTTTAGAATGGGGAGGGGTCAATGGCCTGAAACAGGTGGTGGTCTCCTCAAATATCCCAGTGGACTGTCTGCTTGGAAATGACCTGGAGTCCTCAGCATGGGCTGAGGTAGAGCTAAAAACCCATGCAGCAATGCTGGGTATCCCTGAACTGGTGTGTGTGAAAACAAGAGCACAGTGCAAGGCACAGGGTGAAAAAGTAGAGCTGGAGTCTGGAAAAATGGCCCAGCCTACCAAGAGAACAGGAAAGTCAGTTGGGAAACCAACTGCAACACAGCAAAAGAAAGGGAACCTCTCTTCTCAGGAAGAAGTTCTGCCCTCTGAGGGAACTGAGCCTTTGGAGCTTGAACCTTATCAGGTTGAGCTCTTAGGCCCAGGGGGACCCTCAAGGGAAGAGCTGTGTAAGGGACAAGAAACCTGTCCCTCTCTTGAAGGCCTTAGGCAGCAAGCTGCTGAAGAGTCCAAAGGCAAGAAAAATGGAACACATAGGGTCTATTGGGAAGATGGGCTCCTGTACACTGAGGCCAGAGACCCCAAACCTGGTGCCACTAGGAGAGTGGTAGTGCCTCAGCTGTTCAGAGAGTTCATCCTAACATTGGCCCATGACATTCCCCTTGCTGGACATTTGGGACAAACCAAGACGTGGGAGAGGTTAGTCAACCACTTCTACTGGCCCAATATGTCCAACATGGTTAAGGAGTTTTGCCTCTCCTGCCCCACCTGTCAAGCCAGTGGTAAGACAGGTGGGCATCCAAAGGCCCCCCTCATTCCACTTCCAGTGGTGGGGGTGCCCTTTGAAAGAGTGGGTGTGGACATAGTTGGTCCACTGGAACCTCCCACAGCCTCAGGAAATATGTATATCCTGGTAGTAGTGGATCATGCTACCAGGTATCCTGAAGCTATTCCCCTTAGGTCGACTACTGCCCCTGCAGTAGCCAAGGCCCTCATTGGTATCTTTACCAGAGTGGGTCTCCCTAAGGAGGTGGTGTCTGACAGAGGTACCAACTTCATGTCAGCATACCTAAAGCACATGTGGAATGAGTGTGGAGTGACTTATAAATTCACTACACCATACCATCCACAAACTAATGGCTTGGTTGAGAGATTCAACAAGACATTAAAAGGCATGATCATGGGGCTCCCAGAAAAGCTCAAAAGGAGATGGGATGTCCTCTTGCCATGTCTGCTTTTCGCTTACAGAGAGGTGCCACAGAAGGGAGTAGGATTCTCACCCTTTGAACTTCTGTTTGGTCATCCTGTAAGGGGACCACTTGCCCTTGTTAAAGAAGGCTGGGAGAGACCTCTCCATGAGCCTAAACAGGACATAGTGGACTATGTACTTGGCCTTCGCTCTAGAATGGCAGAGTACATGGAAAAGGCAACCAAAAACCTTGAGGCCAGCCAACAGCTCCAGAAGTTTTGGTATGACCAAAAGGCTGCACTGGTTGAGTTCCAACCAGGGCAGAAAGTCTGGGTTCTGGAGCCTGTGGCTCCCAGGGCACTCCAGGACAAATGGAGTGGCCCTTACCCAGTACTAGAGAGGAAGAGTCAGGTCACCTACTTGGTGGACCTGGGCACAAGCAGGAGCCCCAAGAGGGTGATCCATGTGAACCGCCTTAAGCTCTTCCATGACAGGGCTGATGTGAATCTGTTGATGGTAACAGATGAGGATCAGGAGGCAGAGAGTGAACCTCTCCCTGATCTTCTGTCATCAGACCCAAAAGATGGCACAGTAGATGGAGTGATCTACTCAGACACCCTCTCTGGCCAACAGCAAGCTGATTGTAGGAGAGTCCTACAACAGTTTCCTGAACTCTTCTCCTTAACCCCTGGTCAGACACACCTGTGTACCCATGATGTGGACACAGGAGACAGCATGCCTGTCAAGAACAAAATCTTTAGACAATCTGACCATGTTAAGGAAAGCATCAAGGTGGAAGTCCACAAGATGCTGGAATTGGGAGTAATTGAGCGCTCTGACAGCCCCTGGGCTAGCCCAGTGGTCTTAGTCCCCAAACCTCACACCAAAGATGGAAAGAAAGAGATGAGGTTTTGTGTGGACTACAGAGGGCTCAATTCTGTCACCAAGACAGATGCCCATCCAATTCCAAGAGCTGATGAGCTCATTGATAAATTAGGTGCTGCCAAATTTCTCAGTACCTTTGACTTGACAGCAGGGTACTGGCAAATAAAAATGGCACCTGGAGCAAAAGAAAAGACAGCATTCTCCACACCTGATGGGCATTATCAGTTTACTGTTATGCCCTTTGGTTTAAAGAATGCCCCTGCCACCTTCCAAAGGTTGGTGAATCAAGTCCTTGCTGGCTTGGAGTCCTTTAGCACAGCTTATCTTGATGATATTGCTGTCTTTAGCTCCACCTGGCAGGATCACCTGGTCCACCTGAAGAAGGTTTTGAAGGCTCTGCAATCTGCAGGCCTCTCTATCAAGGCATCCAAATGCCAGATAGGGCAGGGAACTGTGGTTTACTTGGGACACCTTGTAGGTGGAGGCCAAGTTCAGCCACTCCAACCCAAGATCCAGACTATTCTGGACTGGGTAGCTCCAAAAACCCAGACTCAAGTCAGGGCATTCCTTGGCTTGACTGGGTATTACAGGAGGTTTGTGAAGGGATATGGATCCATTGTGACAGCCCTCACTGAACTCACCTCCAAGAAAATGCCCAAGAAAGTGAACTGGACTGTGGAATGCCAACAGGCCTTTGACACCCTGAAACAGGCAATGTGCTCAGCACCAGTTCTCAAAGCTCCAGATTATTCTAAGCAGTTCATTGTGCAGACTGATGCCTCTGAACATGGGATAGGGGCAGTTTTGTCCCAAACAAATGATGATGGCCTTGACCAGCCTGTTGCTTTCATTAGCAGGAGGTTACTCCCCAGGGAGCAGCGTTGGAGTGCCATTGAGAGGGAGGCCTTTGCTGTGGTTTGGTCCCTGAAGAAGCTGAGACCATACCTCTTTGGGACTCACTTCCTAGTTCAAACTGACCACAGACCTCTCAAATGGCTGATGCAAATGAAAGGTGAAAATCCTAAACTGTTGAGGTGGTCCATCTCCCTACAGGGAATGGACTTTATAGTGGAACACAGACCTGGGACTGCCCATGCCAATGCAGATGGCCTTTCCAGGTTCTTCCACTTAGAAAATGAAGACTCTCTTGGGAAAGGTTAGTCTCATCCTCTTTCGTTTGGGGGGGGGTTGTGTAAGGAAATGCCTCCTTGGCATGGTTGCCCCCTGACTTTTTGCCTTTGCTGATGCTATGTTTACAATTGAAAGTGTGCTGAGGTCTGCTAACCAGGCCCCAGCACCAGTGTTCTTTCCCTAACCTGTACTTTTGTATCCACAATTGGCAGACCCTGGCATCCAGATAAGTCCCTTGTAACTGGTACTTCTAGTACCAAGGGCCCTGATGCCAAGGAAGGTCTCTAAGGGCTGCAGCATGTCTTATGCCACCCTGGAGACCTCTCACTCAGCACAGACACACTGCTTGCCAGCTTGTGTGTGCTAGTGAGGACAAAACGAGTAAGTCGACATGGCACTCCCCTCAGGGTGCCATGCCAGCCTCTCACTGCCTATGCAGTATAGGTAAGACACCCCTCTAGCAGGCCTTACAGCCCTAAGGCAGGGTGCACTATACCATAGGTGAGGGTACCAGTGCATGAGCATGGTACCCCTACAGTGTCTAAACAAAACCTTAGACATTGTAAGTGCAGGGTAGCCATAAGAGTATATGGTCTGGGAGTCTGTCAAACACGAACTCCACAGCACCATAATGGCTACACTGAAAACTGGGAAGTTTGGTATCAAACTTCTCAGCACAATAAATGCACACTGATGCCAGTGTACATTTTATTGTAAAATACACCACAGAGGGCACCTTAGAGGTGCCCCCTGAAACTTAACCGACTATCTGTGTAGGCTGACTAGTTTTAGCAGCCTGCCACAAACCGAGACATGTTGCTGGCCCCATGGGGAGAGTGCCTTTGTCACTCTGAGGCCAGTAACAAAGCCTGCACTGGGTGGAGATGCTAACACCTCTCCCAGGCCGGAATTGTCACACCTGGCGGTGAGCCTCAAAGGCTCACCTCCTTTGTGCCAACCCAGCAGGACACTCCAGCTAGTGGAGTTGCCCGCCCCCTCCGGCCAGGCCCCACTTTTGGCGGCAAGGCCGGAGAAAATAATGAGAATAACAAGGAGGAGTCACTGGCCAGTCAGGACAGCCCCTAAGGTGTCCTGAGCTGAGGTGACTCTAACTTTTAGAAATCCTCCATCTTGCAGATGGAGGATTCCCCCAATAGGGTTAGGATTGTGACCCCCTCCCCTTGGGAGGAGGCACAAAGAGGGTGTACCCACCCTCAGGGCTAGTAGCCATTGGCTACTAACCCCCCAGACCTAAACACGCCCTTAAATTTAGTATTTAAGGGCTACCCTGAACCCTAGAAAATTAGATTCCTGCAACTACAAGAAGAAGGACTGCCCAGCTGAAAACCCCTGCAGCGGAAGACCAGAAGACGACAACTGCCTTGGCTCCAGAAACTCACCGGCCTGTCTCCTGCCTTCCAAAGATCCTGCTCCAGCGACGCCTTCCAAAGGGACCAGCGACCTCGACATCCTCTGAGGACTGCCCCTGCTTCGAAAAGACAAGAAACTCCCGAGGACAGCGGACCTGCTCCAAGAAAAGCTGCAACTTTGTTTCCAGCAACTTTAAAGAACCCTGCAAGCTCCCCGCAAGAAGCGTGAGACTTGCAACACTGCACCCGGCGACCCCGACTCGGCTGGTGGCGATCCAACACCTCAGGAGGGACCCCAGGACTACTCTGATACTGTGAGTACCAAAACCTGTCCCCCCTGAGCCCCCACAGCGCCGCCTGCAGAGGGAATCCCGAGGCTTCCCCTGACCGCGACTCGTTGAACCTAAAGTCCCGACGCCTGGGAGAGACCCTGCACCCGCAGCCCCCAGGACCTGAAGGACCGGACTTTCACTGGAGAAGTGACCCCCAGGAGTCCCTCTCCCTTGCCCAAGTGGAGGTTTCCCCGAGGAATCCCCCCCTTGCCTGCCTGCAGCGCTGAAGAGATCCCGAGATCTCTCATAGACTAACATTGAAAACCCGACGCTTGTTTCTACACTGCACCCGGCCGCCCCCGCGCTGCTGAGGGTGAAATTTCTGTGTGGGCTTGTGTCCCCCCCGGTGCCCTACAAAACCCCCCTGGTCTGCCCTCCGAAGACGCGGGTACTTACCTGCAAGCAGACCGGAACCGGGGCACCCCCTTCTCTCCATTCTAGCCTATGTGTTTTGGGCACCACTTTGAACTCTGCACCTGACCGGCCCTGAGCTGCTGGTGTGGTGACTTTGGGGTTGCTCTGAACCCCCAACGGTGGGCTACCTTGGACCAAGAACTGAACCCTGTAAGTGTCCTACTTACCTGGTAAAACTAACCAAAACTTACCTCCCCCAGGAACTGTGAAAATTGCACTGTGTCCACCTTTAAAACAGCTATTTGGGAATAACTTGAAAAGTATACATGCAATTTTTATGATTTGAAGTTCCTAAAGTACTTACCTGCAATACCTTTCGAATGAGATATTACATGTAGAATTTGAACCTGTGGTTCTTAAAATAAACTAAGAAAAGATATTTTTCTATATAAAAACCTATTGGCTGGATTTGTCTCTGAGTGTGTGTACCTCATTTATTGTCTATGTGTATGTACAACAAATGCTTAACACTACTCCTTGGATAAGCCTACTGCTCGACCACACTACCACAAAATAGAGCATTAGTATTATCTATTTTTACCACTATTTTACCTCTAAGGGGAACCCTTGGACTCTGTGCATGCTATTCCTTACTTTGAAATAGCACATACAGAGCCAACTTCCTACACCGTACTAGCACTTCAGCCAAAATATTCCGGTACCAGTGGTGCCTGTTAGAGGTATGTGGAGTGCACAGGACACCAGGGCAGCCAGTGTGACACGGAGCCAAAGCACAGCCAGTCCCCCCCGTGAAGCACCAGAAGTTGGACAGTGCCCGACGGGATAGGGGGAAGACTCTAGCCGGCAAAGCCACTCACAAGGGTCCCGGGGGAGTGTCAAGTCAGCTGTGACTCCTCCCAAGGTGGGGAAGGGGCAGAAGAAAGCGCCAAAGTCTGGGAAGGCCGCCATCATCCCCGCTGCCCAGGAGGCCACCGCCAGCCCGATCGTCACTGGCCAGAAGGCCACCGCCAGAGTCAATGCCCAGGATGGCAGTCCCATCGTCACTGGTAAGGTGACCACCGCCAGAGTCAGTGCCCAGGAGGGCAGTCCCATCGTCACTGGTCAGGAGACCACCGCCAGAGTCAGTGCCCAAGAGGGCCCCGGCAGCCACAGCCCCGCTGGGCAATGAGGGACCGCCATGGCAAACACTGCTGCACAGGTCAGAGACAGCAAAGTCAAGCACCGCTGAACAGGGCAAAGACCGCCATGTCAAGCACCGCTGAACAGGGCAAGCACCGCTGAACAGGGCAAAGACCGCCATGTCAAGAACCGCTGAACAGGGCAAGCACCGCTGAACAGGGTAAAGACCGCCATGGCAAGCACCGCTGAACAGGGCAAGCACCGCCAACTCAAGCACCGCTAGCCCATGTGCGGCAGGGGCAGTGACGGAACTGGAACCGTCACAGGGAGAGTGATGCACTCTGGGCACCAGTCCCCCTCCAGAACCAGTGGAGAACAGCATCAACTACCTCAATCCTTCACAGGATGAAGCACTCTGGGCACCAGTCCCCCTCCAGAACCAGTGGAGACTGTCATCCACTTGAAAGACTGTGGCTTTGCACTCCCCAGGATTGAACAGTGGGCACACCACCCACTGTAGAGACTTGAGAGACTGTGGCTTTGCACTCCCCAGGATTGAACAGTGGGCAAACCACCCACTGTAGAGACTTGAGAGACTGTGGCTTTGCACTCCCCAGGATTGAACAGTGGGCAAACTACCCACTCTAGAGACTTGAGAGACTGTGGCTTTGCACTCCCCAGGATTGAACAGTGGGCAAACCACCCACTGTAGAGACTTGAGAGACTGTGGCTTTGCACTCCCCAGGATTGAACAGTGGGAAAACCACCCACTGTAGAGACTTGAGAGACTGTGGCTTTGCACTCCCCAGGATAGTACAGTGGGCAAACCACCCACTGTAGAGACTTGAGAGACTGTGGCTTTGCACTTCCCAGGATTGAACAGTGGGCAAACCACCCACTGTGGAGACTTGAGAGACTGTGGCTTTGCACTCCCCAGGATGGTACAGTGGGGCAAACCACCCACTGTAGAGACTTGAGAGACTGTGGCTTTGCTCTCCCCAGGATTGAACAGTGGGCAAACCACCCACTGTAGAGACTTGAGAGACGGTGGCTTTGCACTCCCCAGGATACATCAATGGGCATGGAGCCCCCTCGTGGATCTGGCGTGGTGCTGTCATCCGGCTGAGGTGCCCCCCCTTTCCTTCCCCCTGAGGTGCCTGTTGTATTTCTATCTGATGCACCAGCAGTGTTCTCTCCGTTTTGCTCAGGTATCGTGTGTGGGCCTCGCCCATGCATTTTGGGCCCAGTGGTCCACGGACATTGAATGGTGCATACCTGCACTACTAATTGTGATGTATATTTTGTTGAATGTGTATATATATCTGTATATATTTGGTTACTGTATTTTGATATATTACAATGGTTGAACTAATTTCCTTTTGTCTTTGCATTCTTCCGCGGGGTTGGGGGTTGTTACTGTAATGTTTGGATATGCATTGGTGTGTGTGTTGTAGTGGGTGAGGGTCGGGGTGGGGGTGGGGGTGTTGCGTGTGTGTGTCCCTGACTTTTGCCTCCCCCTCCCCTATGTCGTAGGTGCAGTACTCACCGTTGTCTTCGGCGCCGGCGTTAATGATGATCGTACAGAAGCAGGAAGACTATCGCAGGGAGTATTTGGAGTTCCGGCTCCATGGTGCCCTCGTTCCTCATGGAGTGTGTAGAGGTGAGCGTTTTCCCATTGAAATGGCTGTTTCCGCCGTGTTTTTATCCACAGTGAATCCGCCCCAGAAAAGGTGGCGGATTGGTAGGTTGTGATACTGTGTGCTTGTCTGTACCGCCGTGGCGGTCGGAGTGTTAAAGTGGCTGTCTTTGTTGGCGGTTTCCGCCACGGTCATAATTCCCTTTTTTTTCCATTGGCCTGTTTGCGGTCTTACCGCCGCTTTAACACCGTCCGCCAGGGTTGTAATGACCCCCAAGGTGATGAAATACATAAGAGAAAAAGTACCAAAGGAAAAGGTTGATTGGTCTAAAATAATACATACAAAACAGGAGAAGAATGAAAGTGTGACAAGTTACTATGACCGCCTTCTACAGGTCTACCAGCAGAGTAGTGGAATGAGGAACCCACTGGTGAGGCGATGCCTGCGTTTGTGACCAACTTTGTATATGGATTGCAGCAGCCTATACAAACTCATTTACAAACGTCTTTTGTGTGCTGGCAACAAAAACCCATTGACAAAGTGTTAGCAGCAGCAAGGTATTGCGCAGACTATCAAACAAATATCCAAAAGGCAGACAATGAGAAATTGAAAAAGGATAAGGTAAAACTAATGGTGGCACAAGAATGATTTTACAATAATAATCAATGCAGGGGTAGGGGAAAGGGCAGGGGCAGGGGACAGGGAGAACGGGTACCTTTCATGCCCCCGCCAGGTACCACCTGTTTCCACTGTAACCAACCGGGAAACTGGAAGGCAGATTGCCCCCTTTTAGCCAGGGGACAAAGAGGTACAGGTCAGAAGAGACAACAACAGGGCAGTATACAACACGGGACACAACAGTTACTACCCCCACCTTATACTAACAATGCATATGATGCAGCCACTGTAAATGACCCGGCTTATGCGGGTTGGGGTACAGATAAAGACATACCACAGGCACCTCGGGGGGGCATAGGTTTCCATATCCACCTCCTGTGGAGATGCATTTCACAGGCCCAGTACTGTCGGTTGATCAAGAAGGTCCATATGTAGGTGGAACAGTGCTAAGCAGAACTGTGCCCTTCTTAGTTGACACTGGGGCCACTAGGTCAATGCTAAAGGCCTCTGATGTACCCAACGCACCATTATCAGTAACTCCAATAACAGCCCTAGGTTTGATAGGACAACCTATGAATGAATACTTAACACAACCATTGAAATTCAAAGTAGGCCCTATTACTGTAAATCACCAATTCATTTTTGGGAGACACTGTCCAGTAGGAAGGGATCTCCTATGTAAATTACAGTGCACCATCAGCTGCTCACCTGAAGTGATCTTCCTGGAAAGCAAGGAGAATGGGATAGCATTGCAGGCTTACATGAGATGTGACTCCGGAGGCAAGGGACAAGAGCAAAGTCTCCCGCAAGAGTTACAAGACTCAGGTCCCCAGAGAAGTGTGGGCAAGGGGGCCAAATGATGTGGGAAGAATATTAGATTGTTCCCCAGTGCGAGTGACACTGCGCCCTGGAGCCCGTCTACCACAGGTGCCACAATACAAAATAGCCAAAGAGGGAGAGGAGGGGATAGCTCCTGTAATAGAAGAGCTTCTAAAGAAGGAAATACTGCGGGAGGTACAACACAGCCCCTGCAACACTCCTATTCTCCCCGTGAAAAAGGCAACGAAAGGGCCCGATTTACTCAAGATCTTAGGGAACTGAACAAGGCAGTCATGCCATCATTCCCTGTGGTTCCCAACCCGGCCACCATCATATCAAACATTCCCAGTACAACTACGCACTTCACAGTCCTGGATCTCAGTAATGCATTTTTTTCAGTGCCTCTTCATAGGGAATCTCAGGGTCTATTCTGTTTTACGCACAAAAATAGAAAGCTAACATATACTTGTCTCCCACAGGGGTTTGTAGACAGCCCGACATTATTCTCGGATGCTTTAAGAGCAGACTTGGCATCATTACACTTTGCAGGAGGATTAACTTTGATACAATATATTGATGATTTGTTGCAAGCCTCACCATCAAAGGAAGCGTGTGTCCAGGACACCATGGCCCTACTCTGTCACCTTGCCATAAAAGGACATAAGGTCTCCCCAAAGAAGTTGCAGTTTTGCCAATCAAAGGTGAAGTACCTAGGGCACGAACTGTGACCAGGGTCCAGAAGATTGCTGCCAGATAGGATAGCAACAATAACTCAGCACCCCAGGCCACAAACACAGAAGGAGGTGAGGGCTTTCCTTGGGGTGGCAGGTTACTGCAGGCATTGGATACCGAATTTCTCCGTGATTGCACGACCACTTTTGAATTTAACACACAAGGATGTGCCAGACAAAGTACCATGGTCAGAAAACTGTGAAGAGGCTTTTCAGAAATTAAATTTTGCATTGTGCGCGGCACCAGCATTAGGCCTCCCAGATTACACCAAAGATTTCCACTTATTTTGCCATGAAAAGGGTGGTTGCTCCCTAGGGGTTTTGGCACAAAAACACAGCATCTTCTACCGCCCAGTGGCTTACTATCGGCTACCCTGGACCCAGTAGCAGCAGATCTTCCCCCGTGTCTGAGGGCGGTAGCAGCTGCCGCCTTAGCAGTGAAACAATCAGAGAACATTGTCCTGGCTCATACCTTGGTGTTACATGTCCCACACGCAATTGACACATTACTAACTACCACTAAGACCCAGCACCTGACAAATGCTCGCCTCTCACGCTATGAGTTGACACTATTGGCACCACATACAAGGATAAAGAGATGCACAACATTGAATCCCTCCTGCCTGTTGCCTACCGAAATGGATCACGAGGATCCCACCATAGATAATTCTTTCCACGATTGTATTATGGCAGTCGACACACACATCAAGGTGAGGCCAGATCTCAGAGACACCCCATTCCCTGAGGCCGAGGGTGATTTGTTTGTGGATAGTTCATGCCTTAGGGACTACACTGGGATGCTACAAGCAGCCTATGCTGTGGGGACGGCCAAAAGACTACTTGAAGGAGGAAGGCTACCAAAGATTAAAAGTGCCCAGGCAGCAGAATTAGTAGCACTCGTCAGAGCATGCAAATTGGCAGCAGGAAAGACTACGAACATTAACACAGACAGCCAATATGCTTTTGGGGTCACTCATGATTTCGGTCAACTGTGTTCAATGAGGGGATTTCTCACTTCAGCAGGCCAACTCATACAACATACTTCATTGATTGTTGCCTTGTTGCAAGCTCTACTACTGCCCAGAAAAGTTGCAATTGTAAAATGTGCAGCCCACACTTCTGCTAAGGACTATGTTTCTATGGGAAATGCTTTTGTTGACAAAGAGGCACGAAGAATAGCCCTCAGTGGGTGTGAGTATGTAATGGTCCAGGTTAAACTCACCACAATAGCTAAGGAGGAAACTACTTATTTTGATCCAAAATGTGTTCAACAGCAGGCTGATGGGTCAGAACTAACAGATTGGGAAAAGGGCGGTTGCAATACAGACGGGGAGGGTGTGTGGGTGGGCCCCAACCGTAAAATATGTCTACCATCCACGTTACTGTCCTCTATGGCACCCCTTTTCCATGGCCCCTTACATCTGGGTAGGGATGGAATGATACGACTGTTTTCACAATGTTGGTTTAATACCAAATTTCAGCATTATGCAGAACATTTATGTAAGAGATGCACGGTTTGTGCACAGTACAGCACGGGAAAAGGTACACCAACTGCTTCAGGCCATTTCCCACTGCCACATGGACCCTTTGAAAGCCTCCAGATGGACTTCATTGAGATGCCCCCGGTATACAAGCTAAACTATGTTTTGGTAATAGTTTGTATGTTCAGCAAATGGACTGAGGCATACCCCACCAGGAACTGTGATGCACAAACTGTGGCTAAGTGCCTTTTAAAAGAGTTAATACCACGTTTTGGGGTACCGATTCTTTTAAGTTCAGACAATGGACCAGGATTAATTTTGCATGTTATTCAGGGACTTTGCAAAGGGCTGGGAATAACACAAAAGTTGCATTGCGCATACCATCCACCCGCAGCAGGGGCAGTAGAGAGGAAAAATGGGGTGTTGAAAAACAGAATAAGGAAGATATGCGCGGTGACTGAACTATCTTGGATTGATGCATTACCATTAGCACTTCTTGCTATGAGAAGTACCCCTGATAGAGTCACAAAATGAAGTCCCCATGAGGTGCTATTTGGGCACCCCATGAACATTCCAGGCCACATGTCAGTTGCCCCATTAACAATAACAGATGATCTTTTGTTACAATATTGCAGGAAGATAACAGAGACGTTTTGCTGTCTTCACCGCCAAGTACTGCAGGCCTTGCCAGAAGGAGGAACGCCATCAGAACACGGACTACTGCCTGGCAACTGGGTTTGTGTGAAGGCCCACACTAGACGCCATTGCCTTCAACCACGGTGGAAAGGGCCTTACCAAGTCCTACTGACAACAGCCACAGCGGTCAAGTGTGAGGGTCTCAAATATTGGATCCACAGCTCACACACCAAGAGAGCAATTGGACCTGAGGTCATCCAGCCACCACCTGCGGTACCCATAAAGATCACACCTGCACTGCAGGGATACAACCTTTGATCAACAAGCAACACCAGACAACACTGACAGGGCTGCTCGTGCTGCACTCCTACAGAAGTCAGGAGGTGCAAGCGGGTCCTGCGGTGAGACTACAGGGCTGCTCGTACTGCGCTCCTACAGGAGTCAGGAGAGGCAAGCGAGTCCATCAAGGAGTTCTTCATAGACTGCTCATGCTGCACACCTCAGGAGAGGGATGGGTCTTACCTGAATATCTACATATATCACGCAAGTGGTTTCAAGTGCTAGTAACCTCTGACACCACTCTGTGATGTGCCAACAAGAAGATACAGAGAATAAGAGAGTAACAGACAAGGACTAAACAGTGCAATTTGTGACACCTGGAGTATAATAATGCCTAGAAGAAGAAGAAAGGAGAAAAAGTGGCGTATGGTACTAACTGCCATATGTACCCCGGTTCCAGCAATAATTATCACCATAATGATTATTATATATCAAGAAGAAATACGAATCCCACATCTGGACCAAGAACAGTATATCAATAACAGTGTAAATGAAATAGGGATTACCATTGCTGTGAAACAAGAACAAGGGGAGAACTCTAGTGTGGTAGAAAGGGTGGGGAACAGGACACAGTGGATAAAATATACCAAATGGGAGGAAGATGGGAACAATTGCAGGGATAATGCATTTGTGCAAATGGTGAAATTTTAGAAGGAATTGGCAAATGTGTCGGATTGCTATATTTGTACACATTTACCCACCTCTGCCCAGGGAAGGACAGATTACACTCAGATTCCTCTTCCCCAGTATGTTTCATGTCACATACTAAACAGCATGTTTGCAAAGGAAGTGAATGGGACTATAAAGAGAAGGCCACCTAAAAGGAAGAGGAAGGTTGGAAAAGGGAGATTAAAGCAGGGAAACAGTAGGGGGGAAGAGAAAGTAAAGGAGGAGGTAGGATAGGTGTGTGTGGACAACTAGTACCGGAAAAAGGTGAAACAGAGCTGCTGGAAGCATTCAACATAGGAAGAGATAAGGGTTATGCACAGGGGGAGAAGAACATAGATATATCACAAATGTCCCTTTCTATACATAAGGAGAAAAAGGGGTCATGGTGTTTTCGATACCTCAAAGGCAGCATCGCAAGGCCAAACACATTTTATGATAAGGTGTGTCGAATGGTTACACCAGTAATGAAATGCCCTAACATACACCTCCCCGACCATAATAATAGCAGCATAAAGGTAGGAGATAGCACCTGCTCCAAATACTCTGATTTGGATAACATACGGAAGGGCCCAGAAGGTTTGTCTATACGTCTCTCAGCTCCAAGGGGAATATACTTAGTATGCGGGACATCTGCATATTTTAGACTGCCTGCAGGGTGGCAGGGCTCCTGCTACCTGGCGTTCGCACTACCCCGAATGTTGCATATAACCAATTTGACCAATGTAACACAAGGGGCACCCGGAAGGGTACGAAGAAGGACACCTACTTGGTTGGATAGGTTCATAGCAGTGGAAGGAATATTTGCGATGCCATTAGGGATAGCGCATTCAGAATATCAAATACACAGATTGGTAGAATTGGTAGAAACATTAGCAAGTTCTACCGCAGCAGCCCTAGGTAACATTACTGAAGAACTTACAGACTTAAGAGCTGTTGTAATACAAAACAGACTTGCATTAGACATCATTTTAGCAAGAGCCGGTGGTGTATGTAACGTGATCCATCAGGAATGCTGTGTTTATATACCGGACAACAGTAGGAATGTGAGGATGTAGAAGAGGGAGCAAGGAAAGTGGCGGATGTGACGGATGTGACGGAAGTAGGAGGAATACTAAATGACATTGCAGAAAGGTTCCGTGGTTGGGGATCCTGGCTGATAGAAGTACTGGTGGTGGGAATAGTGGGATTTATAACACTATGGGGGTCATTACGACCCTGGCGGTCGGTGGTAAAGCGGCGGTAAGACCGCAAACAGGCCGGCAGAAAAAAAATTGAATTATGACCGCAGCGGTTAAACGCTGCGGTCATCCGCCACTTCACCATTCCGACCGCCATGATGGTGAAGACCGCTGGGCTGGAGATTGCGGTCTCCAGCCCGGCGGTCATCACTAGACCGCCGACGGTATCAGGACCCTGCATACCACCATGGATCTCGGGTGGTTGGGAACCGCCATGAGATCCATGGCGGTAGGCACTATCAGTGCCTGGGAATTCCTTCCCTGGCACTGATAGGGGTCTCCCCCACCACCTGCTACTCCCCACAAATCCTCCCCCCACACCCCCACCCCCTGCCACCCCCCAAAGGTGGCACAACCCCCCTCCCCACCCCGAACATGCACATATACACACCCCTACACACACACACACACCCCCAACATGCACATATACACACCCCTACATGCACACATCCCAAACATGCACATATACACACCCCTACACGCACACATACACCCCAACAACACATACCCGCACACATACAAACAGACATGCACACCGTCCGACCCGCACACATTTCCCATACACACAACACCCCCCCTGCATGCATACACTCACTCACCCCCTCAACACTCTCACACCCCCATGCGCGCACACAACACCCCCCCACCCCCTTCCCTAACGGACGATCAATTTACCTTGTCCGTTGATCCTCCGGGAGGGGACGGGATCCATGGGGGCAGCTCCGCCACCAGAACACCGTCACCAGAACACCGCCACACGGAATCATGGGACGTGATTCAGTGGGCGGTGTTCTGTTGACATGGCGGTGGAGGTTGAGCAACCTCCACTTTCCCACCATCCGCCAGTATGGCTGCTGCCGGCTTTCCGTAAGAAAAAGGACAGCGGGCTGCCAGCGGTCATAATATGCAGCGCGGAAGACCGCCACCAATGGCGGTCTTCAGCACGGCGGTACCTCGGCGGTCTTGCGAAAAGACTGCCGAGGTCGTAATGACCCCTTTTGTTTGTTGATAAGGATGTGCCCTTCCTGTTTGACCATGTTAATGAAGAAAATGTGTCATAAGGACAGTGAGCACCATCGTAAGAGAAGGCATGAAGATGAGGCCAGGGAAGATGATGCTATTGAAATAACACCTGTCCATCAGGATAATGAAACTGTCAATGAGTTTTTTTTATTGGGTATCAGAGGGCGGAATGTGGAATCACGTTCTCCTGGATCCATTTTGGACCTAGTAATCCCTGTAATACACAATGAAAATACAGGCCTGTTTCTGTTGAACACCTTACAATGTTGAATTAGCTAGGCCTTGAAGAAATGTCTATTGTGCTTGAAACGCATTATATTGCAAGGCTTGCTAAACTGACGGCCATCACAAGACACCACCGCATGCTAGCTTGCAAAATCCTCACTGCTAAAAGTACTAACGTATGCACTTATGGTTCCTCTTTCTCCACATATAGATGTATCACAAGACATTTGATTCAGAGGACATTGTGCAAGCTTCTTGTCTATGATTCTAACCCTCATATGGAGCATCACGTGTGCTATATAGAAAAAATTAATCATACGTCAATATCAAAAACCAATGAAATGTGTTAATGTGTCTGCGGTTTAATGCCATAAAAAGATCATGCATTACTTCCTTGTGCAGACTGTTCGAGCTGGATTTAGGCTGCTCAGTCTCCATGTACATGTATTTCTTATTATGTCTTATTAGTTCTTGTTAAAAGTTATCTAAGGAAGAGCGGCTGGTCTTGGTTTGTTTCCTGAATTGTCTGTATCTGAAATACTCCGACTTGGCTTCGACACTCTAATCTCAAGGCGATTCCCTGTTTGCAACGTTCTAAGCAGCTGCTGTTTGACCTGTTGGCAAGAACTAGAAAACCACCTCAACGGTCTGCCCGTAGCTTTCCCTCTTTCCCTTGCTACCAGGAAAAATGGCCTTAAACGATTCATCAGGGAGCAGTGTAAGTGGATGAAGTCCACTAATGTGAAATCTATATCCTTCAGAGGGAGTAAAGTTGTTTTGACTGCATCATAAATTGGAACCTGAGTCTTCATGTCATTTGCCACCTCTGCCCATCTAACGTTCTTGTTATCATTAGACACTGTTACATAATTACCCGTCACCCATTGGGACAAGCTACTGCTACTAAATGTGGAGGGAATAAAGACTGCAAAGAATGCTTGGTGGTCACTATCAGCCCTGGGAATAACTGCCATATCGCTAAGGAAGTGCAAGAGAGAATCATTAACAAAAATATAGCCAAGAAGACTCACATAGGGTCGTTTTTTATACGTGGGCATAGCGGGGGTATCCAACTTGGTGTTCCCATTTACTTGTTTTAGCCCCACATTTATTATTAAATTCTCTAGTAGGGCTACTCTCCCCCAGTGTGCTTTGTCGTTTCCTGGACTGGGCCTGATCTATCCCAAGGGTCTGCATACTGGATTCCTGGTCGAGGATAGTCAGCCTTGACACTTAATTGCATATTGCAATCGCCTTCTACAATTAGGCCTATTCCCCCAGGTAGCTGAATCAGAAAATCTGAAAGAAGGTTCAGAATAGCAATATGTGCCCTTCGTGGCCCGGGTCTAATATAGATATTTACAATTACTATACGAGTATACCCCCTTGAATTTCTGATTCCCAGCTCCACTCCCAATATATCGCTGGAGGGGCAAGGTAACTCTTTTGCCTTCGGGAAGAAGTCATGTTTTAGCCAGGTTATCAATCCCCCCGAGGCTCTCCCAGATGAAGAAGGGAGAGCAGCCTTCTGAAAAGTCAAGTAGCCTGATCTGTGGGTCGCTAGAGATGCCCATGTTTCCTGCAACAGGATAGCTTGGTGCTGCGCTATAAAATTACACCATTCTTGATTATCTATTTTGGATCTCAAACCTGCCACATTCCAAGATAGAAGCGTAAATGGGAAGTCATCATGGTCTCCCAAGTCCCACCTCTGCTCCGTGCCCCTGGTGGAAGTGGTGGTTGCTTACCTATCCATCCGGGCCGGCAGCCACTAAGGGTATTCCAATATGCGGATTCCTTCGCTTCCACAAAGCCAGATATAGGGATGTTTGATTCACAGCACTCCACAATTATGTTGGTTGACAGGCCCTTTCCCATTCCTTGTGGGAAATGGGCCTTTAGTCAATTGACATTTGAGGTTTCGTCCCTTAGGTCCCGGTCTAAGCTGTGTGTGTTTTGGGAAGATGAATACTTTGATTCCCCATACAACAGGGGTTTGCAGTTGGAAGGGGGGGTGACCGGTTGAGGCTGATTTGAGACTGTGTACAGGGTCTTGATCTTTGTTCAAGTTCTAGTAATCCTTCTACTAGAGTCTGGTTGGTTAATTTCAGACCTATGTAGTCCATTCCAAGTTGTTCGCCTCGATATATCCGTGCGTGGACTATGTCCTCTCGTATGACTGATCTACATTTCTTTACTCCCCTGATCCAATGGATTACCTTATTTTTGAGTGAGTCCTCAGATTCTTTGTGTCCATGAGTTAGCTTAGGGATATTCATCTGGTATAAATCATGCTGTCTAGCACCATTATGAACCTGGGAGATTTCCAAAGGATATTTCTGTTTCTTGATTCCAGCCACTCTGTTTTACAATGCGCGTCTTGTCTGACCTCTCCCATTGTGATAGTGCCACTTGGTCTTATAGTTGCTGCATCTGGGGCTACACATACCTTACCATTGCTACTCAGTAGCGCCATATTTACTCTCTCTTCCTTACGCTCTTCAGAGAAGTGGATTTCACTTGGCTGGGTTTGTGGTTCATGAAATTTAAGTTCTGGCGCCGGGGACGCTTTCCTTATATTTCAAATTATAATGGCTATACCGTCCAATTTCTTGTATAACATATTACTCAAGTTTATCATAAACTCCCTTAAGGTCACAATCTCACCCCTCAATTTGTTTAGCTGGGACCCAACAGGATCTTCCCTGATATGCCTGTCTGGTTAGGTATCTCCTCCGTATCCTTGGGTTTATCGTCATTGTTATTGCTAGGCGATAGGGGAGCAAGTAGTGCAAAGTGATTTGACCACTCTATAGTGGATACTATGGACCCTTGTGGAGTGAGTGGTTCACAGTTGTTGATTTAAGGCAAGTGTTCCTTTCCATCCTACTACATGAAGAAAGTCAGTTTCTCTTCATGTTCCGGTTCCAGAATCAAATTTTGGCATGGTTCGAGTTCCACAAGGGTATACAGAAAGTCCCTTGATTTTCAACCAGATCGTGAAAAATAATCCGTAGACCTTGATGTTACCATGTGACTCAGTCCTGGTCCAGTACTTTGATGACCCACCAGTGGTGTCATGTCGCAAAAGGTATGTAAGCAAGGAACAGCTGCCTTAGTAAATCACCTGGCCAAAAACAGACATAAGGTATCCTTGAGCAAATTGCAGTATTATCTCATCGCATAGGGAAAGAAGCCAGCAAGGTGTTGCAAGAGAGAATCCCTGCCATTTGTGAAAATGAAGCATGGTACCACACAGAGAGAAGTCGGGATATTTCTGGGAATGGTGGCCTAATAACATCAGTAGATGCCAACTTTTCCCTAGTGTCAAAGCCTCTTTAGAGGCTGACACACAAGGATGTGCCCGATCCGATACTATGGTAAAATGACAGCGTGAGCATCTTCTTAGAGCTAAGGGAAAGTCTTTGTTCTGGGAGTGACAGACTACAGTAAAAAGTTGTCTTTGTTTGGCAGTGAGAGGAAGGATGCACTCTCTCGGTGGATACACAAATGCATGATTATTCATGAAGGCCAGTGGCCTATTTTTTAGCCGCACTTGAACCAGTATCGACAGAGCTGCTAGGGTACCTAAAGGCAGTGGCTGCAATGGGTGCCAGCAGTGAACAGAGTCAAAACATTTTCATTGAACATCCTCTTGTAGTGATGGTCCCTCTTTCAGCAGATATGCTTCCTAGAGAAACTAAAACTTAGCAACTGACTAGCAGCTGGCTCACAAAGTATGAGCAAACTCTACAAAGGAGGTGTTGTAGCCTGAACCCAGCCTGTATTTACCATTGCCCAAAAATGAAGCTGAGGGAGGGGAGGTTGAGCATGATTGCCTTAATGTGACTGAACTACACACAAAACCAAAAACCGATATCGAAGATGAACCTGTTGCAGAGCCTGATTATGTACTGTTTGTGGATGTCTCATGCTAGAGAGATGATGGGGGAAATTTAAGGGATGCATATGCTGTTTGCTCCTTAAAGGGTGTAGTGGAAGCCTCTTAACTCTGTGATGTAACCTCTGCCAAAGTGGCTGAATTGCTCTAGAGCTTTCTGTGTCACAGACCAATTGAACGTTACCATTTTCAGTGAAGGTCAGTATGATTCTGGTGTTTTTCACAACTTCAGACAGCTGTGGTCACAAAGAGGGTTTATGGCGTCACCAATTCAAAATGGAAATTCATGAAGTCATGAGATTATTGGGAGCACTGCAAATGCCTTTGGAGATTGCAGTGGTAAAATGTACAGCACACAAGTTTGGAAATGATTATTTTACTGCAGGAAACTGGTACGCGGGTGAGGTCACCCAGTATTTTGCTAATGGGTCTTGTGAATTTAATGGAGACCATTCAAATGAATCTGAGAATTAGACCAATTTCTGTTTGTTGTTGGAGGGAGCCAATACGTGGGAGAAAGTCAAAGGACTACAGGAGGAAGCACCAGATACTGAGCAGTATGGTTGGATGAAAGCAGGTTGTATGAAGAATGGGGATGAAATCTGGAGGGTTTGAACAGATGGAAGACCTGTGGTGCTGGACAGCTTGTTGTCCCCAGCGATCAGACATTTCCATGGTCTTGCACACACAGGGTGGGACGCCATTCTGTGATTGTTCAGGTGTCATTGTCAGAACTTTTCTTTCCTACTTTGGTGTGCTGGGATGGTTCCCAACTTCATTCTTGAAGGTTCTGGTCTGTCTGAGGTAGGGGGTGACCCTTTCTGGTAGCCACAGTTATGCTGACAGTGAAATGCCAAAGCAGACTGTGATTTCCAGAAGGAGTCCCAATGAGGAAAAAACCCTGAAGGGAAACACCTCTTAAGAAGCGGGAATTCCAAGAAAGGAGGTTAAAGGAGAAGACCAGGGAATAGACTGGAAGACAAGAAGATTCCAGACAAGAGCAGGAAACACCAGGTACTGCTAAAGTAACAGGAAGCATCAACAAGAACAAAGGTACAGCAGGCAGGAGTAGGATACGCCAACAGGAGCAAGGATACACCAGCAGGAGCAGGGAGTGTTACAACACAAAGGAACCGAAAGATTCAGCCCCTTATATACCTATAGAAAGGAAATGACATAACAGGAAGAAAAGAACGTCCATCTTGGATAGGGAAACAGTAATAAAAGAAATAGAAAAGGTTGCTATGTTAGAATGGTGTAACAAAACTTTATGTCAGGCATACTGGGAACAAGACTGTGATTATGAAGAAGAACCAGCAAGACAATGGCTCCCTGGGCACGAGGTAACTGTGTCAGGGCCCCAGAATAGTATTATGTAGGAACTGTGGTTCCAAGACTGGAGCTGTGGCATTCCTAAAATGCCAGGGACTAAACTACAGACCGCTGTGCAGACCTGCGGTGTGCCCAACACAAAACAAAGGCAGGCATCATGGATTGCATCCGCGATGCCAAAACAGCCACAGGAGCTGCAGTGTAGAACTGAGGTGTCCTCTAGAAGAAGAGGGAGGCGCTGCAGGCCGTGCAATGGTCCGCAGCAGCAAAAAGGTTCGCAGGCTGAACCATAGCCCACAGTGCAACAGAAGGTCCCCCTCCTGAGGCCTCAGGTTTGTCAGGACAAAGCCCAAAAAATTGACAGACAAAAACAGGAGCATGAACAGAGTCAGCATCCTCCCAAGATAGGTTACTGGGAGATTAACCCTTCCAATGAATTAGGAACTGTAAATGGTTCCTAAAGAACCGAGAGTCACAGATTTCTTGTACTTTGACACAGGAACATTATTAACTAGGACTGGAGGGAGTTGAGAAAAAACCCTCCTATAGGGATCAGAAACATAGGGTTTCAATTGTGAAGTATGAAACACAGGGTGTAACTTCCAGGAATGTGGTGACTATAGCCGAAAAGATACTGGATTTATCACTTGAGTGATCCTGAAGGGTCCATAAAAGCGTGGTTTGAATTTGTTAAGGGACAGGCAATGAGGCAAGAATCTTGAGGAAAGCCAAACCTAATCATTAACCTAATATAAAGGAGACTGATGTTTAAGGGCATCAGCGGTATCTTTTAATCTCTTCTTAGTTTCCTGCAACTTGGAATGTTTCTTTTGCCTAATGTCTCAGAGATGTTGGGTAAAAAAGGCTGCTGCTGGCACAGAATTTGAGTCCTGTAAAACAGTAGAAAAGGCCCTTGGATGATAAACGTATATACAGAAAAAAGGAGTGGCCTTAGATGTATTGTGGACAGTGTTGTTATAGAAAAACTCAGCCAACGGTAAGTAGGAAGACCTATCGCTTTGGGTGGAATTGCATACGCAATGGAGGTATTGTTCCAACCCTTGATTTAAGCGTTCCATTTGGCCATTGGTCTGAGGATGAAACCTTGAGGATAGGGCTACCTCAGTGTGAAGGGCCTTGCAGAAGTGCTTCCAGAACTGCAATATATATTTGGGCCCTGGTTGGATATAATGACCCAGGGTAGACCATGTAGGCAAAATATTTCTTGTATAAAGATCTTTACTAATTCTCTTGCAGTAGGTAGTTTCTTTAAGAAGGTAAAATGTACCATTTTGGAAAAAGAGTCTACTGTCATTTTGATGATTTACTTTCCTGCAGAAGGGGGCATGGAAGTCATGAAATCAGTGGGCACTATATGCCATGGCACTGGAGGTATGGGCCGAGGATGGAGCAACCTCACAGGTTTCTGGTGAGGGGTTTTGGCCTGAGCACAGATAGGACAGGAGCATACATAGCTCTTAGGCCCATATTTATACTTTTTTAGCACCGCATTTGCACCGCTTTTTGACGCAAATGTGGCTCAAACTTACAAAATACAATTGTATTTTGTAAGTTTGCGCCGCTTTTGCGTAAAATAATTACACAAATGCGGTGCTACAATAGTATAAATATGTCCCTTAGTATCTTCTTTTACCACTGCCCACCAAAAAGAGCGAAGCACTAATTCTTGAGTAGCCTTGACACCAGGGTGACTGGCAATGGAGGAATCATGGCACATCCGTTATGCTTCTAGCTGTACCTTTTTTTGTAGGAAGGAAAAATGCTTTCCCACTGTAGTAGTGCTTATCTTGTTGAGTAGGTTGACCAATTACATTCCTCCATTCTTCCCCAATTAGGAAAGCATATTCCAATTAGACCCCACCAAGAAATGATTGAACATTGCCAAAAATTCATTGCGGCTCTATGATATTTTGGTGCAGAAGAGTAGGACTTTCTGGATAACGATGAGATAGGGCATCTGCCAGATGGTTCTGAGACCCTGGTATGTAGGCAATGGTGAAATCATATTGGCTGAAAAATCTAAACCCATCAGGCCTGGCAACTATTCTGTCAATGAAAGCTGCAAACACATTGTAGATTCCTATGGTCTGTTCGGATTTCAAATGATTCTTTAGTTCCCTTTAGGAACTGCCTCCACTCACAACAGGCTAACTTCATGGCTAACAGTTCCTGCTCGAGAACAGAGTAGTTCCTCTTGGAATTGGACAAGACATGTGACAAATAAAAAACAGGGTGTTCTAGCCCTTCTTCCTCTTGTCTCTGAAGGAGAACAGCCCCTACTGCCCTATCTGACGCATCTGTTTCTACAATACATTTTTTAGTGGTATCAGGATGACATAGAATGGAAGCTTTTGAGAAGGCCCTTTTTAATGACTGAAAGACTTTCTCTGCAGTCTCTGTCCATTTAAAGCCCGGCTGGAGGTTTTCCTTTTTTAAAGTTTAGGAAATGTAACATGTTTGGTGGGCAAAGGTATCAACAAACTGGCAATAGAAGTTTGTCAATCTCAGGAAATATTGATTTTCTTCATTGGTTGAAGGTGAGGGCCATTCCAGTATAGCCTTTACCTTTAGTGGGTTCATGGCAATTCCTGTCCTGCTGATTTGATAACCCATATATTCAACTTCAGGCTTGTCCAATTCACACTTTTCGGGTTCACAGAACAGACTGTTTTGACATAACTTTCCAGGACGTGAGTGATGTGTGCCTGATGCAGCTCTGGATTACCAGAATAGACCATAATGTTATCCCGCTAGATCACAATGATCTGATTTTGGAGATCCTCAACATGTTATCCATAAACCTTTAGAAAATAGAAGGAGCATTAGTCAGTCCAGAGGGCATAACTCAATATTTGAAATGACCCAAGGGTGTTCTGAATGTGGTCTTTCATTCATCTCCTTCCTTGACTCTAAGAAGATAAGCACCCCAAAGATCCAATTAGGTAAACATTTGTGCCCCTCTATTGGACTTTAAGATATCCTTGATTAGGAACAAGGGATATCAATCTCTTATAGTGACCTTGCTTATCCATCGAAAGTCTATACATGGCCGCACATCTTTGGTCTTCTTTGGCACAAAGAAGAGAGGTGCCCTAGTGGGTGATGAGAACCATGTAATTAGACCACTCTGAAGGTTCTCTTCAAGATACTGTCTAAGTGTTTTCTTCTATGTTTCGGTGAGAGAGTACAGTCTTCCAAAGCCAGGTTTAAGAGGAATGGCACAATCAATTCCCTATGAAGAGGTAATGCCGGACTCTTTGGTTTCTGCATCTGCGTACATCTGATAATGACTAGGTACCCCTTGAATGACATTGATGGAATTGAGGACACCTTCTCTCACTATAGATATCTCTATGGGTGACCAATAGTCCTCAGTACCATAGCAAATCTGTTGACAAAAATAAGATGACAAGGAGATAGTCCTAGTTTTCCAGTTGATATAAGGATTGTGTCTGATCAGCAAAGGTATTCCTAAAATCATTGTATGATTGGGTGAAGCAATTAGGTCAAAAGACAAGTACTCTTGGTGTTTTTCGAAGGTCAGCCATAATGACGGTGCCATTTCTATGAATGGTCCAGTGACAAGGGGGGTACCGTCCACCGTATGTCACTGTTCCGGCATGTCTTTAGATACTCGGGGTATTTGTTTTTCCATGGCCCATCTTTTATCCAGGTACATTCCACTGGCCCCACAATCTAACAGTGCAAATATATTTTCTTCTATACCATTAGGTAGACTCAATAACATAGCCAGAGAGAATTTGAAGGTTCTTTCGAAGAGCAGATTGAAGGCATTCCAGACCATCCCGTCCTCTCCCTTCTTACAGGGGCCAGGATCTGTTGTTTCCCATCGGCTTTGATGGATGAGTGGGACAGTTGCAAATCATATGACCAGAAGAACTGCAAAATAAACATATTCCTCCTTTTCTCCTATGTTCTCGTTCAGTCTTGGGTAATGGTCTCTAGTGAGACTTATCTGCATAGGTTCTTCTCCAGTCGAAGGAGGTGTTTCAGGTTTGGAGGAGACATCTATTCCACGAGTATTAGGACGTGTAATTCCTGCATGTGGCTGGACACGCGCCTTACATCTCTCCAACCGTTGTTCATGGAGGCGATGTTCTATTGACGATGCTAAATTCATAACATCGGCCATGGTATCTACTCAAGGTGAATGCACCCACTCATTTTTGATTTCTTCTCGCACACCTCTATGAAAAGGTATGACTAAAGTACGTTCCCCACAAGTGGTCTCTCTGGCTAGTTGTCTAAAATGTGTCATGTATTGCAGGACATTTTGATTCCCTTGCTGGATTTCACACAGGACTTCCTCTGTGGAGGTCTCTAAACCAGGTCTTTCAAACATTTGTTTGTAGGCAGTAATAAAGGTCACGTAAACGGACAATTGAGGGTCCTCCGTGGCTACCAAGGGAGTCACCCACGGCAACGCAGGGCCAGATAAGAGGCTTGTTATACCTGACAGCCTTAAGATGGTCATTCCCCAACTTTTTGCCTGCCTCCCTCCATTTTTCTGATCTTGTTTTTGCTGATTTTAGTACTCTGCACACTTCTGGCTGGCCAGAGCGAAAGTGCTGGTACTCTCTTCCCTAAACATGGTAACATCGGCTTCTACCCAATTGGCATATTTAACTTACCTATAAGTCCCTAGTAAGGTGCACTTAATGTGTCCAGGGACTGTAAATCAAATGCTGCAAGTCGGCCTGCAGCACAGATTGTGCCACCCAGAGAAGTAGCCCCGTAACCATGTCTCTGGCCTACCATTGCAAGGCCTGTGTGTGCAGGTTTACTGCCACTTCAACATGGCATTTAAAAGTACTTGCCAAGCCTTAAAGTCCCCTTTTTCTACATATATGTCATTCCTAAAGTAGGCCCTAGGAGACCAATGGGGCAGGGTGCTATTTAAGTAAAATACATGGCATGCACCTATGTGTTTTACGTGTCCTGGTAGTGAAAACCTCACAAATTTGTTTTTTACTACTGTGCGGCCTGCTTCTCTCATGCACCAGCATTAGAACTGCCCTTATATACTTTTAAGTGATAGATTCTGATCTGAAAGGAGTAGCCCTGTCATGTTTAGTATGGACAGATTGATAATAGAAAATCCTGCTTACTGGTGAATTTGGATTTAATATTACTATTTTAGAAATACCACTTTTAGAAAGTGGGCATTTCTCTGCACTTATTGCCTTCTGTGCATTAGAGCCTGTCTCCAATCCACATCTGGGCTATACTGGTTGACAGCTCCCCTCGTGCATTCCACCCAGACAGCCACAAACACAGAACACTCAGCCACATCTGCATTCATCTGCATACTGAATTGGTCTCCTTGGGCAGGAAGGTTGGAGGGGCTCTCTCTTACACTTCAAAGGCCAGTGGCCTGACCCCACACAAAGGACTGATAGCCCCCAACAGGGATCCTGGCAGACAGGGCTGGGTTGAAAGGGGACCATGTGTACTTCAAAACCACTGCCCCACCAAATCAGACACTTCTGGATCTACAACTAGACTCTGTCAGAAGGACTGCCTGGCTGCCCAAAGGACTCATCTGGACTGCTTTGCTGGAAGGACTCTGCCTTCCCCACAAATGCTCTCCAAGGGCTTAGATTCAGGTTGCCTCCTGTTCTGAAGTCTCAGGGCCACAAAGACTTCACGAAAGAGAAGAAAATCCCCATGCATCGGAAAATTGACGCAACATGTGCAGAAATCAACGCAACACCTGCCTCGATGCTGAAAAATTGCTGCATTGCCTACCAGATGAACTCAGCTGCGCCTGCTCCTTCTTTCTTTCACATCATCCCTGGGCATCAAAATATCCCTGCATTACAGCGGTGAACCAAGGCTGCACTCCTGGAAATCGACGCATCATCTTGCAGCGTGGAAAGAAACAATGCATCGTCCGTGCTGCACCGGAAAATCCAACTCAGCTCCTTATTTTTCAACACATCTCCTCCTCTGCGGTCCCAGTGCACCTTTATTTTTGACACATCCCAGGTACTGTGTGTTAAAAGGATACAATCACTGATTCTTAAGGATTGAGATTTGTTTAAACCTTTAAAAATTAATATCTTGACTTGTGCATATTGGATTTTTGTTGTTTTGGTCTTATTTTATTCAGCTACATATTATCTATTTTTCTAAACTTGTGTGGCATACTTTTTGTTGTGTTTTCACTGTATTACTATATGAGTTATTGCACAAATACTTTACACATTGCCTTCTAAGTTAAGCCTACCTGTCCTGTGCCAAGCTACCAGAGAGTGAGCACAGGATAATTTTGGTTGTGTGGTGACTTACCCTGAGTGAGATTGTGGTCCCTATTTGGACAAGGGTGTATACCTCTGCCAACTAGAGACCCAATTTCTAACAGCACTAATTAGATATCCAACCTTGGTTTTATCTTGTGCAAACTAAGCCGAACGGAAGACAAATAAAACTGTCACTGATCTAGGAATGGTTACGGAGACTACTGAAACATCAGACGTGCTGGCTGTTAAAACTTGAAGTAATGTTACATTTTCGTGATGCAGCTGTTACAATTCTTTAACTTGTTGTTGTACAGTCTGTAATAAGGATTATGCCACCTCTACTGAGTCTTATGGAAGTAATACTTGGGGAGCAACCATGGCTTTAGGACCAAAGTGGGGTTTTGGGTGTTGCAATCTGTCACAATCAGAGTTTTTCTTTCCAACTTTGGTGCACTGGGATTTTTCCCGACTTCAGTTCTTGAAGGTTCTGGTCTGTCCGAGGTAGGGGCTACCTTTTCCTGTAGCCAAGGTGCTGCTGACAGTGAAACACCAAAGCAGACTGTGCCTTCCAGAAGGAGTCCCAATGAGGAAAAAACCCAAAAGGGAAAAACCTCTTAAGAAGTAATACCTCCAAGAAAGAAGGGAGGCCAAAAGAGAAGACAACGGAATAGACCAGAAGACTGCAGACAAGAGCAGGAAACACCAAGGACTCCTAAAGGAACAAGCACCAACAAGAATTAAGGTTCAGCAGACAGGAGCAGGATGCACCCACAGGATCAAAGACACACTAGCAGGAGCAGGGAATTTTGCAACGTAAAGGAAATGAAAGATTTAGCCCCTTATACACCCATAGACAGGAAGTGACGTCACAGGAAGAAAAGAACACCCTTCTTGGATAGGGAAACAGTAATAACAAAGATAGAAAAGGTTGTCATGATAGAGTGGTGTAACAGAACTTTGCCCTAAGCATATTGGGAACAAGACTGTGATTATGGAAGAAGAATCAGCAAGAAAATGCCCCCCAGGCTTGAGGTAAGTTTATCAGGGCCCCAGAATAATATTATGTTGGAGCTGCGGTTCCAAGACTGGAGCCACGGCATTCCTGAAATGCCCAGGACTATACTACATGCCACACAAAGACCCACGAGGCTTCCAGCAGAAAACAATGGCAGGCGTAGTGGAATGGATCTGCAATGACAAAACAGCCACAGCAGGCCACCGTGCAGAACTGTGGCACCCACCAGAAGAAGAGGGAGGCACTGTGAGTTGCACCGCGATCTGCAGGCTGAACCATAGCCCGTGGCACCACATCTGGCAGATTTGGTTTAATCCCTGTTTTAGAGTGATGGCTGAGAACCTTTTCCACTGTTGCGTTACCTGTCAGCAGATGAATGTATAGAGAACACCAGTAACGTTGACTCACATATGAAGATCGGGGGTCTCTTAAATAGAATGCAATGTGAGTTTATCAATATGCCTGGGTGCAATGGATTGCGATATGTCCAGTTGGTGGTGTGTATCTTCTCCCTTTGAGTATAAACTTACCCCATCAGAAGAAATTACAGTCTCTCTGTGATCGGGTTTTCACTGCGGGAATTAATTCCCCATTTCGGATTCATGGTTTCTCTTGAGTGCGACCGTGGAACCCATTTCAACAATGAGGTTTTAAGAATGCTATGTATAGCCTTGCAGGTTGAACAACATCTGCACTGTAGATACTGACTGGAAACTGGTGAATGGGACCCTGAAGTCCAACTGGCTAAAGTGTATGCTTTACACTCTATGAATGTGATGGATGCTTTGCCTTTGGTGTTGATGAGTCTCCTAAGTACCCCTGATCGGTGAACAGGATTGTTGCCCCCATTAAATTCTCATGGGAACACCATAAGGTTGCATGCTGTGCCTGCTAATGTGCCTGTGAACATTTCAGATGATAAGGTTCTTGACTACTGCAAAGGACTGACTGATGTGTTACAGTCCGTCTCTCACTAGATTAAAGCTGTAACTGATCTCCCGAATCAGGAGCAGTGCCATGGTCACAGTCCAGGGAACTAGTGACTGGTGAAAAAGTACAGCAGAAAGTTGTGCCTGGAACCTCGTTGATGTGGCCCCTTCCAGGTCATCCTGGTCACAAACACAGCTGTTAAATGAGGTGGACAGCCTAACTGGTTGCATGCATCCAACACGCAGCAAATGAGACATGATGAAGAAGTGGTGACAACAGCCACTGATTCTCAGAATTCTTAATCATCTGAAAGGATCAGAGGGAGGTGAAGAGAGAACCCAGTTACTCCAACGTCAACAAGTGCACCAGGATCTATAGGTGCTGCAAAATCAATCTGAGGTGAGTCCTAAACCTGTGGCGAATGACTCTAGAGTAACCATATTGAATGAGTTTGGTGCACCAGTACAAGATGATTAAGGTCCTGGATAAGGGCTGAGTAATGTGACCAGGAGTGGCTGCAGGAGAGAAGGGTGGCCAAGAAATCATCAGAGACAGAGACCAAGTTTATATGTTGATTGCATCTAGACTGAGTGACAGTGAAGATGAACGTCCAGTAATCCAGAGATCAAAAAGTTCCAGATTACCAAGTCAAAGGTACTCAGCTCCTGAGTGAACTTATTATGCAGACAACAAACTTGATCTTCCATGATATGAATGACCAGGGACCAGTCCCTACAGAATCACAGTGAATAAAGGCTCCTACAGGGAGCATTTATTTGGATTGTTGATTTCAACAGTTGCAAGTAAACTGTAACAGATTGTGCCTATGGAGTAAACTTTTTGAACTGTGAACTTTGCTAGATTTTGAAGATTCCCTAGGGCCAATGCTCCAGAAGAAGAGAAGGGTTGACATTTCAGAAGAAGATGGAGTAGGGCTATGGATGACTCATGAAGACAACTGTACATAAAGATAATCGTGTACCAATGAAGCAGTTTCACATATTGTATAAGTAGACGCAATTTGCAGTAATCACCAATGTACTTGCAACTGGCTGTACATAGAGAAGACATGGCTATCCTTTTAATGAATCAACTTAGAGTAGTTATAGCTGTAGTGCTAATTATTGTCATAATTTTTATGACTGCTTTATTGTTGGACTTGGCCCTTTTTTGAACGGTCATCCCCAAACGTTTTGCCTTCACCCTTTTGTTTTCCCTAATCAATTTTTGTTGGCTTTTAGGACTCTGCATACTTTAACACTGCCTTCGAGTGCTAAAGTTATTGTGCTCTCTCCTTTAAACATGATAAAATTGGCTTACACCCAATTGGCCCATTTACATGTACGACCCTAGTAAAGTGGCAATACGTGTATCCAGGACCTCTAAATTAAATGCTACTAGTGGGCCTGGAGCCCCCATTATACCACTTAATTAACCCTTTAACCATGTCTCAGGCCTGCCATTGCAGCCTGTGTGTTAAGTTTTAAACTGCCATTTCAACAGAAAACATAAACCTTTTTTCAGGCCCAAACCTTTTTTTTAATACAGATATCATCCCTAGAGTAGGCCCTGAGCAGCCCAGAGGGCAGGGGCAGTGTATTTGAAATATTTGGACATGGACTTTCAAGTTTTACATGTAGTGGTTTGAAAAACTCCTAAATTCATGTTTCACTGTTGCAAGACCTACCTCTCCCATAGGATAGCATTGAGCAACCTTACTACATTTAATTAGTGATATCTTATAAGTGGGGATACATAGACAGTTGAGTTTGGTGTCTAATGAAGTGTAATTAAAAGGCCTATTTAATGGTAAAGTCAGATTTTAAGTCCTATTTCTGAACATTCCACTTTTAGAAGTTTGGCATTTTCTTGTGCCAACCATTTAGTGCCTGCAGCATGTTCCTTGGGTCACATGAATAGTTGTAGCCGGTAGTTGGTCTTTGTGTTTTGATCCCAGGCACTGAGACAAATAGGGAGTAAGTGCTGGCAGGATGCACTCTTTCTGACTTGAGGGGAAGGAGCTGTTGACTACCATACTTGCACATCACAAAGACTCTCCCTGAGCACACTCACAGAGGTATTTGACTCTAGTCTTGAGTGACTGCAGACGTGCTGGGGCCAGGGCATGGAGGCAGGAAATTCCAAATGTCTATTGGGGTGAACACCTCCAGAATTTCTACTACTTCAACGCAGCACCAGCTATAAATATTGGACCCAGAGATCCAACTCTTGAGTACACCTCTGGACCTGTGAAAGACTCAGAAGGACTACTCTGCTGCTCTGCAAGAAAGACTGCTGCTCTGCTGCCTGAAAGAGAGGGGGAAATGGACCTGCATCTTGAACCCCCACCAGAGTTTCTCCCAAGGCTAGTTGGCTGGCCTCTTGATCAGAGCCCCAAGGACAGAAAAGGCTCCAACCATCTTGAACCCAGCACCTGGACTCTAGTTGCTGTGAGTCTTGCCCTCCAAAAGGTGCCACCCCAGCTCTGGACCCTTGGACGTGTCCCTGAAGGATCTCTGCCAGCCCAGCTGTGGTTCTGTGAGCAGAACTACTGCAACTTGATGCATCTCCTTGCAGCTGCTTCAGAACTGCTGCAGAGTGATGCATTCTGATGCCGGACCTCACATTGCAGCCAGCAGTCTCCTCGGAAGTGCTGGTGCATGATGCTTCTTCGAAAAAGCACTTCCCATTGCAAGCTCCTTGTCGACGGCATGCTAGATGACGATACAGGGCTCAGTTTTGCGGCTCTGCATCTACCACTGAACCACTACTGTACAATGCATCCTAGATGTGGGATCTCGCAGTGCTCCGCAACCAGGATTTAAGGTACTTTGTTTGGCCCCTGCATCTGGCCCTCACTCCATCTCAGTTGGCTTGAACTTGTGACTTTGTCTCAGTCCAGAGCCATCAGATAACCACAGTTGGCGCTTTGTGCTACTAAACTCTGTTTTCCTTAACATTTTTAAAATTGCATATCTCTGGTTCTGCTGATTAGATTTTTGGCATTTTGTTCTCAATTCATTACGTTTTTATCTTTTTTTCTAAGTTGGTGTTGGATTGTGCTTGTGTTGTGTTTTCACTTTATTACTGTTGGAAGTCCTGCATAAATACTCTACACATTGCCTGTAAGTTATGCCTGACTAATTTGTGCCAAGCAACCAGAGGGTTAATCACAGGTTAATTTAGGGTTTGCTTGTGACTCCACCCTGTCAGAAATTGTGACTGCTACTTGAACAAGGTTTCACTCCCTTAACCATTAACCCATTTTCCAACAGTGGCCAGTACTCATCAATTGTCAGCATTGAGTCGAATCCTATACCCATCATAAACCAAGTTTGTTGTGTATATACACATATTATTGTGGTGTGTTGATCTTTACCAATTCAATGTAGCATCTGACTTATTATACAGCATTGAATAATAGTACTATAATATAGTGCATGATAAAGTAAATGAACACGTGATGTAGCCCTACATCTAATGTGGCATAGTGTTTTATCAAGTCTAGTGTTCCTTTACTATTATATATATGTGTTCAAGACTGGCTAAATTCCCATGGAATTCTTCACATGCAACATCTGGATTATGAGGAAAGCTTCTCATGTCGCTGATTCTGAAATACTACATAGAGGATGCAGTGATCCTTCCTAGACACAGGGCATTTTTGTTTCACGGAGAAACAGCCTGCCAAAGTCTTTCCGAGTCAAGGACAGCTTGTCCTTGGCAGAAGGCTTGCGATGTCTGAAGTCTGTTTCTCATAATGGAAGATTATTAATTAAGCTGCATATAATTCTTAGTGAATGCTCACTAAAAAAATGAAAATGCTATGTTATCTTTCTTCTCAATTGTTTCCTAGTGCAATAATAACTGTGTTATTTGCTACTACTGTTTTATGTATGTTCTGTACTAGCTAGACTTCTTAATAAAAACCTCTAATAGCAATAGCCAGATGTTTTGTGTACAGTATGAGGGGAACCCAGAAAAATATTGTTTCTGACAGGTTTGTTTGATCTTGACGTGGGTCCTCTCCATGTAAGGTATGGGATCTCTGCTCCAAAGGGTAAATTGGCATATCTGAATTGCCTCAGCCAAGGTTAAGCTGCCCGATGTGACCAAGATTGATTGGCAACATGAGAAGTTCATGAAACATAGATCAGGTTGAAGCACCTCCTTCTTTAGTGAGCACCGCAGAATCAATGCAAATGGTGCTGTTGTCATTTTCAAACGAAAAACAAAAAGAAGCAAAATTGCTTCCACTGGCAAAAGTTGTCATACCTAAAAAAGGTGCGTGTAAAAAAAAACAAACACTCTTGCAACATAACCTAATGAATGATGAAATCAATTCATAGCCCTGTCCTCAGTGACTTAAGATGATACATCACACACGTAGTTGAGGGACAAACGAATATGGCTTAGTGCATCAATTAATTTAGATGGATAAGCTTTTTGAGGCAAGTGTCTTACTTGTAGTGCTCTGTCTACACTGCTTTAAAAATCAGCAGTATATCTTTTTTCACCAACAATAAAATTATGTTGTCTACCTTGTCAAGATTTGCATATCAATATTTGTTAATGTTTGGCTATTAGGGATGCCATTGTTTTTTAAAGTTGTGGAAACAATTACAACGATAGCAGGTGATGCAAGCATTTTAAGTTACAAAGTAAATGAAGTCTGTGTACAAAGAACAGCATGCTTTAGTAAAATGAATCAAATAATCGCAATTTAACAAATGTGTGAAAACCCCAGAAATCATAGCTTTTGGTGTCGTCTTAAGAGATCATTTACTTCCACGAACTATGAATTTATGGTAAACTGTTTAGAGATTTAAAAAAAGCGGATGTATCTGTACACTTTGCCATTGAGCAGGCAATAGAATTTGTATGGTATTTGACACTAGTCAAACTCTGTAACAGTTCCAAAATTAAAATACCACTTCCTACTGCATGATCGTGAATATCCTTCAAATTTCCATTTTACAGTAGGTAAAGAAATTCTGCCTCTCATTAACCTAGAAAGGCTAAATTTGGTATAGACAGTTCAAACCTTTACACCGATAGTGATGAACACTGCATATCTTTTTTTTAAACTTTTTATACGTTGTTGAGTATCAAGATTATGTGGCCTGAATAATACTGAATCATTCAGTGCAATCCATGGAAGACAGTACACCGTCGCCGTCTCCGAAGTAGACTGCAAAGAAAAAACAGTCCATCTTGTACAGGTGAAGGGATTTCCAATACAGAATATACTATATACGAAGTTGATTGTCCAAGATTCTGAGTGAATCTTTGGTACTATCAACTTCAGTTTCTCAAATGTGTTTAGCGGCTTCTTTTTACAGTAAGCTGTATGCATGTGTGACATAGCTGCAAGTGTAATCAGATACTCTCTCGATCTAGCAGAACGCTGTGAACCTTTGAAAAGAAACATATGACTCCATATTCACTAAAGATGTTATTACACAGCATAACAGAAGCCTACGAATTATGATGAAACCGGTTGGGATAAAAACGTTCCCTCCCATGGTGATGGATGTGCATCCTTGTCCCAAGTGCGGAAGCTGCAATGGTGTCTGGATCCCTGGTGCTGATTTGTTTTGTCATGTGCACCATAACACAGGTCTGTCTCATGGATTGCAGTCTTGTTGGACCAGGAAGGGTCCCCAAATCGCTACCTCCATAGTGGTGAAAAGCTACTGCTGTTGCCAGGAGATAAGTAGAATGAGCACAGTGGTGGCAGCATGCTGTGTAATAATCAGTAGAAGTGAACAGGCTGTTTTACCTGTGTCATTGGAGTGAGGCCTGCAGACTCATTCATGTAAAGTTCCGCTGTGTGTGCTTAAATCACCCTTGACATACATCAAGATAGCATGTAGTGCTTCGCAGAGCTCGTGTGGTGGTATGCATGTGCTGAGTGTATGTGTGCCTGTGAATGGTGAAATCCATGGATGACTCTGGGGTCCATTTTGGGAGACACAGGGCTGATTGGAGGAATATAAGGATGTAGAGGAATCCTCCCTGGACACGTTTATGAATTACTGCATTCCTATGAGCTGGGTGGGACCCACACTGAAGAAAAAAAAGTCAGGCTCTGCAGTACACTTCAAAGGGTGCTCTTTCATTCAGAGAGGTCACTGGAAAGAGGCCTGGACACATCTCAGGAAAGAGATGGGGCTGATAAGAGAAGCATAAAGATTAGGACTGGGACCCTGGGTTAAGACTTTGATGCACATATTACTGTGGCTGACATTCAGGTGTGAATCTCTAGTCACCCCCATGACCTGTGTTGTGGGGCTATCGGGTTTGAGTCACTCCTGCTGTGACAGACTGTTTTCTGGAGGCAGAGCAGGGCAGAGGAGTGGACTCTTCAAAAGGATGTAGAGCTCAACACACATTTTAAAGACTTAGATCCTAAATCACATTGCTTTCTGGAAATGAACTATTAGAAGGGGGGTATCCCAGGTAGTTGAGGGGACATCACACGGGAAAGTCCCAGCCCCTGGAGCCTGTAGCACCAGTGCTTGCCTGCTTGCCCTGTGATGTAGCAGAGAGCACTTGGAGGGAGAGACGTCTAGTGGCGCGTGTGCAGAGTTAACTCAAAGCCCCTTATGACAGAGGGTGTCATTGTGAAGATTATTGCTGTGCAAATATGCCCATAGCCCATCAGTGGAGTGAAGTTGGTGACCCTATATGCCAGAGGGGGGCACCATGAAGATTGCTGCTGTGCTAATCAGGCCATTGCCAGTGTTCGGAGTGAAGTCGCAACCCCCATATACCAAAGGAGGCTTCCGTGAAGATTACTGCAGTGGCGATTGGGCTACAGCCCATGTGCGGAGTTAAGCAGCTGTCCCTTCATGCCAGAGGAGTCCTCCATGAAGAGGAAATTACTGCTGTGCTGATCAGGCCATTGAGTGTGGAGTGAGATCAGTGACCCGTTAGGCCAGAAAAGTGAGTTTGGTGACCCATTATGTCAAAAGAGGCCACCTCTTTGCTTGGTTCAATGTGCCACTGAGAGGAGATGCCTCTGTGGTGACCCATGCAGACCTGAGCCCCCAACTGAGGATCAGAACTGGAGCAGTCAACCCTACCCAGCTGTGTGAAGGGTCAGAGGACTTATCTCACTGAAGGAAGTGTCATGGACACCCAACCACTGCCCTTGCCGAAACAAAAGTGATACTCACCTACACCAGGTACTGCAGCCCTCTGTGGCGCTTGTAAGTGAAATGCTTCCAGAGGCTCTGGGCGACCCATGATAACACAGGTCAAAGGGCCAGAACACCTCGGGGTAACTTGTTCTGTCATGGCACTTAAGGTGCTGGAACACGCTTGACTTTTAGAAGAGTCATGGTAGGACTCCTGAGACTCAGACTACTATTGAGGCTTAACCTGAATGTTGCATGTAGTGAGTGGGGAATAACCATTACCATTAGTGAGAGGGAAGTGGAACACATAGACGGGCTATCGAAAACTAGAGCCCCAACCTATGGGGATTGTGTACATTGTTCGTTTATGCCTTACCTTTCTTTGTGTTTGTATATACTCTTTTTTTTTAATAAAAGCAAGTATTTCACTGTAAATGCTTCAAAGAGAACTGGCTCTGAAGAACAACTATTTCTCCACAAAGCTGTTTAGTTTTTCTCCTTTCCACCCTTGAGTTTCTGTGTTCATTGGGCTTCCAATACTTCAGATCTATGAATTTACCCTTCTTGCAGAACACAGAGTCAGGAACTATTAATGTGGGAACTGAATGATCTGTTTTATAATTCAAGAAGTAATGTCTTGATTTCCCTTGCGTGAACAGTTGAATCCCCCTGACGTTTTTTTTTTATGTGACAGGGCTTTATTTCAAATTTCATTTTTTCAAAAGCCCCTTCAATTGCTGCGCTGGCAGCCTAAAAGTAATGTTTGCTGCCCACCTACAGATGTATCTATTTGGCATAAGAGCATTGTCATTTCGAACTGAAATTGCTTACATAAGGACAGAAACAGTGCAAAACATGAACTATAATTTTGGAAGATAAAAAAAAATCACCATGGATCTGCTGAGCAATCAGAATAAAATACTATGTGATATAGTTGTGAAGGCATGATGTATGGTGCATGCTATAAAGCATGCTAATATTGGAGAAAATCTTATTCAGATTACTTGCCTTAACTGGTCTCTGTTACAGCACATTGCACATATTTAATGTGCAACTATCTGGAACTGGGTGTTCTCACCTTGGTAGCAGCTTCCAGTGTAGATATCAGCAACACCATTGTAATCTCTTTGCCTTGTGCCGTTGGTCTTTGACTAATTGCTCTTCTGCAGCTCAGTACAAAATGAATTCTGTACACTATGAGTGAAGTTTGACCCTTGGAAATGGTATCTGAATCCTGACTGTCTCAGAAGTATTTGGATTACCAGACTACGGCCCTCATTCTGACCCTGGCGGTCGGTGATAAAGCGGCGGCCAACCCGCCAACAGGCCGGCGGTCCAAAATATGCAATTCTGACCCTGGCGGGAACCGCCAACACAGCCCGCCGCATTAATACTCTGCCCGCCACGGCGGAACAAACAAACAGCGCGGCGGTCCCCGCCAACAGCCAGGCGGCAGACAATGTACTGCCCACCCTATCACGACCCACCAATCCGCCACCTTTTCCGGGGCGGGAGCACCGCCGATAAAAACACGGCGGAAACAGACTACGAACGGGAAAACGCTCACCTCCACATACTCCACGCGAGATTCCGGCAGTATGGAACCCGAGTTGCAGGTCATCCCCGCACTCCTATACCTGCTCCTGTACCAGGAGCACGCCCGGCGGCGCGGAAGACATCGGTGAGTAGTGCACCTACGACACAGGGGAGGGAAAAGATTACCGTCACACAACCACCCACCCACACCCACTAAAACACACACATCAATGCATTCCCACAGATCACTGTCACAACCCACAAACCCCCCCCTTCCGAAATAATGCAAAGACCAAAAGAAGAGATCTCAAATGGGCAGATATATTGAAAAATGGACAGCAGTAATCCAAATAAATAAATAAACTATGTACAAAATATATACAGCTACTAAATGTAGTCCAACCACTGTCCGTGGACCACAGGGGTCCTGAGCAAAGGGGCAAGGCCCAGTCCCACGACAAGAACTCCACGGAGAGAACACTGCAGGGGCATCAGAAAGAAAAAAGGACAGGCACCTCAGGGGGAAGGGAAGGGGGGGCACCTCAGCCACTTGAGTACACGACGCCAGATCCACGAGGGGACTCCATGACCACTGGCCCATCCTGGGGAGAGCAAAGCCACAGTCCAAACAGTCCATACAGTGGGTGGCCTGCCCACTGGGCCATCCTGGGGAGATCAAAGCCACAGTCCAAACAGTCCATACAGTGGGTGGCCTGCCCACTGGGCCATCCTGGGGAGAGCAAAGCCACAGTCCAAACAGTCCATACAGTGGGTGGCCTGCCCACTGGGCCATCCTGGGGAGAGCAAAGCCACAGTCCAAACAGTCCATACAGTGGGTGGCCTGCCCACTGGGCCATCCTGGGGAGAGCAAAGCCACAGTCCAAACAGTCCATAACAGACTCCACTGCCACTGGAGGAGGCATGTTGGCCAGAGGACATCCTGCAGCCCTGCCCGAGACAGATCCTGCCCTGCCACGTCTGCCAAAGGGCCAGCGGTTCCTGCCTGGAAGGGCCCAGTTCAGCGGTTCTTGCCTTGAAGGGCCCAGTTCAGCGGTTCTTGAGACGGCGGTCCCCAGCGGAGCGGTGCTGGAGACGGCGGGGCCCAGTTCAGCGGTTCTTGCCTTGAAGGGCCCAGTTCAGCGGTTCTTGAGACGGCGGTCCCCAGCGGAGCGGTGCTGGAGACGGCGGCCATTCTATGGCCAACTGCTCATTGCCTGGTGGTGCCCTCCTGGGCAGCGGGGATGGTGCTCCTTCAATGCCCACCTGGGCTGTGGGTGGTGGGGCCCTCCTGGCCAGCTGGGCTGGGTCCTCCCTGGGCAGCGGCTATGGGGGTGGTGGGCTCTCCCGGGGCAGCTGTGCTGGTTCCTCCCGGGGCAGCGGCTATGAGGGTTGCGGGCTCCTCCTGGGCAGCTGTGACGGGTCCTCCATGGGCAGCAGGCCTGCTGCCTGACTTCTCCGCCTTGCTGCCCTTGCCCTCCTTAGTCGGGAGTCTGTGGCCCTTTCCTCCCTTTGGAGCTGTGGCTGTTGACGGTGGCTGGCTAGTGTCCTGGGGGGATATCGAATCCGGGCTCCGGCGGCGGCCCTTCCGCCTTCTGCTCCTCTTCCCAGGGGGTGGGCTGGCTGTCCCCTTGCTGCTGGGCGAAGATCCAGACCTGCGGGCTGGTGGGCTCCAATACCCCTGCACCCTTGTCAAGGGGGCTGCAGGGCTGGTGGTGGCTGAGGTGCTCTTTTTACCCCGACGAGAAGGAGGGGGGGGGGCTCAGGGTCAGGAAAGAAGGTAGCAGTAGAGAGATAGATTTTCTTGGGACAATGGAGAGTGGTAGGTACAGTGGGTATGGGAGTGGAGGGAGAGGATGTGGTTGTAGGCGAGACAAGTTTGCTGTCTTTGGGTGCAGTGCAGGAGCGGGAGGCTGTCGTGAGGTGGATGGCTGTTGGGTGGGTGGGTGGCTGCGTTTGTGTGGTGTGGAAGAGGGGGTGACAGACACAGTGGGAGAGGACACAGGGGACGTGTAAATGGCAGTGGGGGTGGTGACTGCACGTGTGCGGACTGTAGTGGAGGGTATGCTGGTGATGGAAACACTGGCTGATGGTGAGGTGAATGAAGGTGTGAGTGTAGACGTCACAGGGAGGGAGGAGGGAGACGAGGAGGTGGGGGTCACAGAGGTGGTAGTGACTGTTGGCATGTCTGCATCGGAATGTTGCTTGTGTGAATGTCTGCGTGATCTGTGGTGCTTATGTTTGGATGAGCTGCTCTTGGGTGTTGAGGTGTGTGCAGGCTGGTCTGATGGTGTGGGTGGGACAGGCAGAGGAACAGGAGACTGGGAGGAGGGAGTTAGTAGAGGGAGGCAGGAGACAGGGACAATGGCTGCCGTCAGTGCTGAGGCCAGAGCCTGGAACGATCGCTGATGGGCAGCCTGACCCGAATGAATGCCCTCCAGGTACGCATTGCTGCGATGAACCTCCCTCTCCACCCCCTGGATGGCATTCAAAAGGGTAGTCTGCCCAACAATGAGCGTTCGGAGGAGGTCAATGACCTCCTCACTGAGGGCAGCGGGGGTAACAGGGGCAGGGCCTGAGGTGCCTGGGGCGAAGGAGATGCCCGGCTTCCTGGCAGAGCGGGCACGGGGCGAACGCTGAGGGGCTGCTGGGAGGGCGGAGATGGTGCGCTGGGTGGCGGCTGTACCTGTAATGGCGGGGGCACGGATGGTGCCACCCCCGCAAGGGAGCTCCCTTCCGAGGACGTGTCCGTGTCGCTGCAGGGTCCAGTCGTCCCCGTTGTGGAGCTCCCCTCGCCCTCCGTCTCACTGGTCCAGTCAGACTCTGTGGCATGGCCCTCCTGGGCCATGTGAGATGCAGCTCCCTCCTGCCCCGATGCCACTTCTCCTCCGCCTGATGATGCTGATGCACACAAGCACAGAAAGACAAACAAAAAGGGGGGGGGAGAGAGAAATAAAGAGATTTTGAGTACATGGATCACCGGTACAGTTAGCGGACATGACAGACACAGATGCCCCCTGCACTAAGTTGCGCACTTGGGGTCCGCTACGCATTCCGTGGAACATGCCCTACACGCCTAGAGTTGACAACTGCACCCATGGATGACACGGCCCAGGGATGGCTGTACTGACACACTACTGAGGGGGGTGGCTGGGGACACAGGGGCTTACGGGGGTGCCCAGCCTACAGATATCGCCCTGGCCTAGGGGGACCCACAGCCCTCCTCCCCCACCCAGACACCTCCACTGCGCGACAACAGAGTAGATAATGCTTGTACTCACCCCCTTGTGTCTGCTGTGCTGCCCTCACGTGCCCATCCAAATCAGGGTAGGCCACCGCCAGGATCCGGAACATCAGGGGGGTCAGTTGACGGCAGGCACCCCGCCTACGTTGGGAGGCCATCCCCAGCAGAGACTCGGCGGTCTTCTTGGTCCCGCGGCGGATGTCCTCCCACCTCTTGCGGCAGTGGGTGCCCCGTCGATGGTGGACCCCCAGGGTCCGGACTTCCTTGGCGATGGCACGCCAAATCCCGATCTTCTCATGGGCGCGGACCTATGTGACACGTACAGGGAGGGAGAAATACCACGTTCAAGTTTGTCTGCATTTTCGTTGCCAGTGGCCCTACGCCCCCCATCCCCGCCAGGCCCCCCGCCAGGCCCCCCGCCAGGCCCAACATGCCCCCCATCCCCGCCAGGCCCCCCGCCAGGCCCCCCGCCAGGCCCAACATGCCCCCCATCCCCACCAGGCCCCCCGCCAGGCCCAACATGCCCCCCATCCCCGCCAGGCCCCCGCCAGGCCCAACATGCCCCCCATCCCCGCCAGGCCCCCCGCCAGGCCCAACATGCCCCCCATCCCCGCCAGGCCCCCCGCCAGGCCCCCGCCAGGCCCAACATGCCCCCCATCCCCGCCAGGCCCCCCGCCAGGCCCAACATGCCCCCCATCCCCGCCAGGCCCCCCGCCAGGCCCCCGCCAGGCCCAACATGCCCCCCATCCCCGCCAGGCCCCCCGCCAGGCCCAACATGCCCCCCATCCCCGCCAGGCCCCCCGCCAGGCCCAACATGCCCCCCATCCCCGCCAGGCCCCCCGCCAGGCCCCCAAGCCAGCCAGTGGCCCCAAATCCATATTGAATTAAACTCACTTGTTGGTCTGGAGGACCGTAGAGTAGCGCATACTGGGGGAGGACCCCATCCACAAGTTTCTCCAACTCCTCTCCAGTGAAGGCAGGGGCCCTTTCCCCAGTCGCAGCAGCCATTGTCCCTTCCAGACCGAGGTCACAGCAACACTTGCAGTATAGGTCCTCTCCTGTGAAAGTTCAAGTCGCAAGTGGATAAGTAGATAGAAAATGGCGGTCACGTCCGTGGCGGTGCGTACCTCGGAGGTGCGTACCGCCACCGCCGGCGCCCTTCGCCACCGCCGGCGCCCTTCGCCATTGGCTCCTGAAACCCATAGGCTTCAATGTTAACCAATGCGGCTTCGCGCCGCGGTCTTCGACCGCCGACCGCCGCGGTGTGCCACACCAGCGCATTGACCTCACATCCCATTGTCACACTTCACAGGTCAGGCAGGCGCCATTTCGAGGGTCCACATGGCTCAATTTCAACTGCGTCACACAGGCCTAGGCCTTGCATAGCCACTCAGACACGCCATTCACTGCATAGAGAATCGTTTACTGTGCAAGCTGTGAGTACGTACCTGTGGATTGCTTGACTCTGTGCTCCATGTTGTCCTTCCTAGGCACCGTCCGCTGGGTTTGGCGAGGAGACGGATGAATCCTCGCGTGTACCGACCGCTGGTGGACCTGTCGACAATGGAAGAACGCCACATTATCCTGACCTACCGGCTTGACCGTGCCACTATACATGAACTGTGTGCCCAGCTGGAGCCCGACCTGATGTCCCCCATCCGCCAACCGACAGGGATTCCCCCTCTGGTGCAGGTCCTGTCAGTACTCCATTTCTTGGCAAGTGGGTCATTTCAGACAACAGTGGGAATTGCTTCTGGGATGTCTCAGCCCATGTTTTCGAAGGTGTTATCCAGAGTGTTGTCTGCCCTGATGAAATACGTAAGGAGCTACATCATTTTCCCTGAGGTGGGCGAATTGGCTACAGTGAAGGGTGATTTCTACGCCCTTGGACATATTCCCAACGTTATTGGTGCCATTGATGGGACCCATGTGGCTTTGGTTCCCCCAAGAGACAGGGAGCAGGTGTACAGGAACAGAAAAAGTTACCATTCCATGAACATCCAGGTGGTGTGTTTGGCTGACCAGTACATCTCGCATGTAAATGCCAAATTCCCAGGGTCAGTGGATGACGCCTACATCCTGAGGAATAGCAGCATCCCTTACGTGATGGAACAGCTAGAGAGACACCGTGTATGGCTATTGGGGGACTCTGGGTACCCCAACCTGTCGTGGCTACTGACCCCAGTAAGGAATCCCCGGACCAGGGCAGAGGAACGGTACAATGAGGCCCATGGGCGTACTAGGAGGGTGATCGAACGCACCTTTGGCCTCCTAAAGGCCAGGTTTCGGTGCCTGCATATGACAGGTGGATCCCTAATGTACTCACCTAAGAAGGTGTGTCACATCATCGTGGCCTGCTGCATGCTTCACAACCTGGCTTTGCGCCGCCAGGTGCCGTTCCTGCAGGAGGATGGTCGAGACGGTGGTGTTGTGGCAGCTGTGGAACCTGTGGAGAGTGACGAGGTGGAAGACGACGGGGCTGAAACAGACAACAGGGACAGAATCATTGAACAGTACTTCCAATAGGACACAGGTAACAATTCAAACATAATTCAGTAAATGTGAACTACTCTCCTGCATCTCTGCTGCCTGTCTGTTTGCCCCAGTGTATGATGACTGAGTTGTGGCTTTTCCCTCCCTATTTCAGATCTGGGGTCCCCACTACGAGTCCTGTGCTTCGTTTCCCCATGGACTACAGCTTTGTGGCAGCTGTTTGTTGACTTCACTATGTACAAGGACATATTTGCACTGTCATGTCAATTACAATATTTTGAAATCACAGCCAGACTCCAGATAGTTTTGTGCAAAATAGGTGTTTATTTCAGTGCTCAAAATGGGATGGGTGGTTTCAAGTGGGTGGGGGCTATGGTGAAGGAATGTCCATGGCAGAGTCCAGAGTAACAGTCACACAGGTGCATTGTCCAGAGGCCTGTGGAGAGATGGAGCATGGGCAGTTCAAGGATGGACAGGGTGACAATGTGGGACAGTGGGATGACATCAGGTGGTATCCTTTGCTGGCGGGGGTCTTGACATCCTACTCTGTCTTCTTGCGAGATCTCAGGGCCCTCTTGCGGGGTGGTTCTTCTCCTGCAGGAGGTGGGGGTCTGGTGGGCTGCTGTTGTGCGGGGGCCTCCTGTCCACTAGCGCCGGCGGAGGTGGTTGGCTGTTCTTGGTCCAGGCTAGTGGCAGGGGCCCTTTGTTGTTGTTGAGTGTCCGTCCTGGTGTTGATGAGGTCCTGCAGCAGCCCTACCATGGTAACCAGGGTGGAGGTGAGGGCTCTGATGTCCTCCCTGTACCCCCGATAGTGTTCCTCCTGCAGTACCTGGATCTCCTGGAACCGGGCCAGTACCGTCGCCATCGTCTCCTGGGAGCGGTTGTATGCTCCCATGATGGTGGTCAGGGCCTCGTGGAGAGTGGGTTCCCTGGGCCCATCCCCCCCCTGTCGCACAGCTGCCCTCCGAGTTGCCCTGTTTCCCTGGGCCTCTGCCCCCTGGCCGGTGTGCCCACTACCACTGCCCCCAGGTCCCTGTTGTTGTTGGGGTGGTGGGTTATCCTGGGTGCCCTGTAGTGGTAGACACACCGCAGATTGACGCGCCCTGGAGACAGAGGCATGGGCCCGCTGGGTGGGAGCTGTGCTGGTGTTCCCAGAGGGGTTTGGGTCTGTAGTGGCCTGTGCCTGTGTGAGGGGAACCGACTGTCCAGAGGTCCCCGATGGTCCGGGCTGGTCATCAGTGTCCAGGTCGACAGAGCTGCTGTCATCGCTGACGGCCTCTTGGGTGGGGGGTGTGGAGAATTCTGGGCCCTCCGTGGCGGTGTGTTGACGGTCGGGTCCTGCAGGGGTATAGAGGTATGGTTATAGTTTCAATGTGTGGCATATGGGTGTATCTGTGGGTTCCCGTGTCCCCAAGTGCTGGCATTCGTGTGTGGGGGCTTTGGTGAGGGTGGCTTGTGGGGGGGATGTGTATATGCATTGGGCATGCTTTGGTGATGGGTGTCCATGCTTAGTGGACGCATGCAGGCCTAGGTTTTGGGATGTGTGGGTTGTGATGGTGAGACATTGGCAGGGAATAGGTGTGCTGGGGGTGGGGGTGAGGATGGTGGTGGGGGTGAGGATGGTGGTGGGGGTGAGGGTGGGGGTGAGGATGGGGGTGGGGGTGAGGGTGGGGTTCGAGGATGGGGGTGAGGGTTGGGGTATGATTTGGCATGCAGGTGAGGGGGAAGCAGTAGTGAAGCTTCAACTTACCAGTATCCATTCCTCCGCCGACTCCTGCGAGGCCGTCAGGATGCAGGATGTTCAAGACTTCCTCCTCCCATGTTGTAAATTGTGGGGGTTGAGGTGGGGGTCCTCCGCCAGTCTTCTGCACGGCGATGTTGTGCCTGGATACCATGGAACGCACCTTCCCCCGTAGGTCGTTCCATCGCTTCCTGATGTCTTCCCGATTTCTGGGGTGCTGTCCCACAGCGTTGACCCTGTCGACAATCCTCTGCCAGAGCTCCGTCCTCCGGGCAATGCTGGTGTATTGGACCTGTGTGCCGAAGAGCTGGGGCTCTACCCGAACGATTTCCTCCACCATGACCCTGAGTTCTTCGTCTGAGAAGCGGGGGTGTCTTTGGGGTGCCATGGAGTGGTGTGTATGATGTGTGGGGTGGAGTATGTGTAGTTAAGTGTGTTGAGTGTGGTGGTGTGTGTTGTTTTGTGTGTGGATATTGTGTGGGTGAAGGTGTAGTGTGCCTCTGTGTGATGGTATTCTGTGATCGCTGATGTGTCTCTCAGTGCTTCTTTCTGAATTTTTGGTCGTAGGGGTTTGTGGGTGATGTGTGTTTTATATTGTATTGTGTGTGTGGGAGTGGTGTGTGTATGTGTATCAGGTGTGTGGAATTCAAATCGTCCAATGTGGCTGAGTTTTGTTCGTTTGTGTGTATTCTGACCGCGGCGGTGTGTACCGCCAATGGAAAACCGCGTTTGAAAGACCGCCGCGTGGATTCGTGGGTCATAATGGCATAGGCGTATTTCTGTTGGCGTGACGGTGGAGGTTTGGTCACCTCCACTTTTCCGCCGACCGCTGGTCTGGCGGTCTGTTGTGGCTGTCGGATTTTCGGAGGTTTGGCTGCTGCGGGTCAGAATGACTGTGGCGGGTTACCGCGACCGCGGCGGAATTATGGAGGATTTCTGACCGGCGGTAGGCGCCTTTTACCGCCGAGGTCAGAATGACCACCTACATCTGTTGTTGGCTGTCTTCTGCAAATATGTTGAAGCACCAATTCTCTTTGTAGCTCTCTCAGGCTCTGTTGGACTTGGATGTCTCTGCAGGGTCATCCCAACCTTTTTGCCTTCTGTTTTCTGAATTTGTTTTTGTTGGCCACAGCACTCTGCCCACTTTACCACTGCTAATCAGTGCTAGAGGGCTTGCTCCTACTTCCTAAAACATGTTAAAATTGACTTACACCTGATTTGCATACTTAATTCACTTATAAGTCCCCAGTAAAGTGATATACTACTATATATCAGTGCTAAAGGGCTTGCTCCTACTTCCTAAAACATGGTAACATTGACTTACATCTGATTGGCATATTTAATTCACTTATACGTCCCTATTAAAGTGATATACTAATATTTATCCAGGGCTGGTAAATTAAAAGCTACTAGTGAGCCTGCAACACTTATTGTGCCTCCTACTTAAATAGCCCCGCAAGCCTGCCATTGCATCCTGTATGCAGTTTTAAACTGCAAATGCGACTTGGCAAAACAAACCTTTTACAAAGCCTAAAACTCCATTTTTTTAAACATGCAAGTGCTTTGTATTTAAAGAGTTGGACAGGCACTTTTAAATTTTACATGTCCTGGTATTGAAAACCTCACAAATTCGTTTGTCACTACTGTGAGGCATACTTCTCCCATAGGATAACATTGGGTAACCTTATTGCATTTAATAAGTGATAACTTTTGTTTGGGAGCAGGTAGAAATCTTATGTTTGATGTCTAGGGAATTGTATTCTAAAATACTCTTTAATGGTAATGCTACTTTTTTAAAGTTGGCATTTATTTGTCTGAACCTTTTGGTGCCTGCAGCCTGTGTATTCTTCTCAGCCAGCCACACAACAAGAGACTGGATGTTGGCAGGATAGGCCATCCAAAACAGGAAGGGTGAAGGAGCTGCGCACAGCCCTCCCTGTACTTTAAAGACACTGTCTCACACACACAAAAATCTTCACACCAGCCTATCGTGCCTGCAGACCGGCTGGGACCAGGGTAGGGAACCATGAAATTACAGATACTTCTGTCGGGGAGGGGGAATGACTCCAGAAGCTTTTCCCACTCCAAAGAGGGCACCAGGTATAAAAATAGGCCTCTCAGACCCACTCTTGAGTTCACTCTTGGACCTGTGAAAGATTCAGAAGAGCTGCCTATTTACCATGCTGCCAGCCCTCCTGCTTCAAGGACTGACTTGCTGTCCGGCTGGCTAAGGGAGGACTGGATCTGCTCCTTGAACCCAAGACCACCAGAGTGACTCTAAGGGCTAGTTGGCTGGCCTCCTTTTCTGAACTACAAGAACATAACAAGCTCCTACACTCTTGAACCCTGCACCTGAACTCTGCCAGCAGTAAGTCCTGACTCCCCAAGTGGTGCACCCAAATCCTGGACCCTTGGAAGTGGGGCTAAAAGTGCTGCACCAGTCTAACTGTGGGATCAGTCAAAAGTAATGCAGCATAGTGCAATCCAATGTGTGACTTGCACCGTTACCTTCGCAGCTCCTGATCGGCATCCTCATCAGAACCAATGCAGTGTGACCCAGCATGACACAGGAACTTGCAGCCCCCAATCAGAACTGATGCAGCACTATGCAACTCTATGCAGGACCTCACAGCACAGCCCTCTCAGCTCCTTATCGGAACAGACGCAGCGCGATTCTTCTTGATGCAGGACCTTGCATTGTAGCCCTCACAGCTCCTGATTGAAAGCAACATAGTGGTGTGCCCCCTGCATCCAGCCTGCAGTCCATCGGAACCACTTGCAGTTTTGGTGTCAAATGATTTACTACATTTTACTCTATTTTTCTAAATTGGTGTGGGTATTTTCTTCTGTTGTGTTTACACTTTATTACTGTTTGTGTGCTACATGGATACTTTGCACATTGCTTTTAAGTTAAACCTGACTGTTTTTTGTCAAACTACCAGAATTTTAGCACAGGTTAATTTGTTGACTTTTTGTGTTTGTGGCTGTTGCTTGAGAAGGGCTCACAGCTCACTCAATCAACAACCCAGTTTCTCACTGGCCCTCCTTAAGAATGGTGGAGTTTCACTTGAAGCAATAATTATGGGTGAAATTCTGCCACCAGTAATAATTTCAAGTGCCTCCTGGCTCTAAATTATAGGGTATGCAAACACCAGAAATTGTAATTCTGGGTCTGGAGACACCAGGCCCTTTTCCAGTATTCAGGGGCATGGGTAGCAAGATAGGCCAGTCCCCTAACCCCTGTAGCAGTAAGGGAGCAGCAGCCAATTCTCTCAATGGACAGGCAGAAGCCTGTCCTGACTCATAGACCTCCCACTAGCCCTCCTTCTAACACTTTCCACCTACTTTGAGCAGGCGTAAAATGTCAGTAGATTTCCCACGGAAGTGGGGAATACTGCTAGAAAAGGACCCAGTACTGCTGAGTCCATGCAGTTATTCCCCATTCTGGGGAGAAAAGTTGTGAAGCTGTAGCGTTAGTTGCAACCTGTGGTAGCCAATCACCTTCTTCAGTTTAATAGCAAGAGTGTTAGCCCAAAGTATCCTTGGAATATCCATTGGGTGTCCCTTTTAATTTGGATTTGAGGTTGTTAAACAAGGTTTGGTTCACCTAAGTGCAAATCCGTATTTTCTACATGGAATTAGTTAGTAGTTCCCTTTACTTTAAGAAGGTCCTTGAGATACAAGTGGGGTACTTTGATCCTTGCTTGTCAGGAGAACCATTTTTTGTGTTCCTTTTGTCTTGCAGGTTGAGCCCTTGGGATTACTGGGTATTCTTGGGTGGATGTTCGACTTCTCCCCATGATCCTGTGGAAAGTAATAGTAGCTCTTGTCAGAGGGTAGATGTAGCTCTGCGCCTTTTACCTCTTTCTCATTGTGAACTCATAATTTCCAGATCTATAACTTAGCAATAGTATTGAATTCACCCATGTTTTAGTATTATCAATCAATCAATAAGCATTTGTAAAGCTCACAGCTGCCAACAGGCGTCCTGCTGCTAAAGCACAAAACTGGAACCAGAAACATGAAGCAATTAGTCCTCATAAAAAGTCAGTTTTTCACATGTGACCTGAACAACTTTTCATTCTCCAAATACCTCAGTGCCAGAGGTAGCTCATTCTGGGCCTTATAAGCTAAGTTTGCCAAAGAGTTTCCACCTCTGGTTTTTAATCGATACAGAGGGCACTCTAAAAATAAAGCACATACTTTTTTTAAAGTATGGATTGGAAAATATTTTCTAAGTCTATTGCATTGATAATTCGGAGCCATCCCACGGAAAGCCCGGAATGCAGTCAGAAGGGCTTTGAATGCAATTTGTTTAGTAATAGTAAGCTAATGGAGCACTTTCAGCTGTGAATGAATGGAATGGAATGGGCTTTAGGTAAATCTATAAAAAAAACCTTGCTGCAGCATTCTGCCCAATTGGAAGCCTATAAAATAAGTACACATGAAGGCCCAGGTAAAATGCATTGGTATGGTCCAATCTCGATGTAATGACTGCATGTACAATAGCGTTCCACATCTCTACAGGGACATACTCAAGTGTCTTCTTCAGTGCCCTTAAGATGGCAAAGCATGACCCTGCTACAGTGTAGATTTGGTGGCTGAAGGAGAGGGCATGATCAAATTTTACACCTAAATGTCATGCTGTTGGCGTAGGGGCGGGAGGGGATCCCAACTCAGCTGGCCCCCAGTCATTGGACTATTCATAGGCAGAGCAACCGAATAGTAAAATCTCTGTCTTGGAAGCATTGCCCTTTAAGCAGCCCCTACTCATCCAGTTAACTACTTCAAGAAGGCATTGGTTAAACTGAGCTTGTTCACACTGCCTCTGCTTCTCACATGAGAAGATAGGCTGGGTGTCAGCATATGAAATTACTTTGATGCCAAGCATTTCCACAATGTGTGCTTAGGGGATCATATATATGTTGAACAGTGTAGGGCTCAAAGAGGAGCCCTGGGGCACGCCATGTTTCACCACAAAAAAAACTTAATGGTTCCAAATATACAGACTGCTCTGTATGGCAAGAATGATCGAAACCACTGAAGTGCAGTACCACATATTACCAGGTCAGCTAGTCTGGTTAGTGATGTCTGGTGAGAGATAGTGTCAAACACCGACAACAGATCTAGCCGGATAAGGGCAACGATCTGACCCTGATCCAGGCAGGATTTCATCTCTTCGGATATTTCCGATAAGGCTGCTTCCGTGCTATATTTTCAATAGAAACCCGACTTGATGGATGAAGTAAATTATTTTCTGCCAAGTAAGAATTAAGTTGATGATTGACCAATTTATCCAACACCTTAGCTGCAACCAGATGTAAAGAAATAAGCTGAAAGTTTCCCAATTCGGCTAGATCAGCTGTAGGTTTTTTTTGGTAAAGGAATGACCTTTGCCTGTTTCCGACCTCTGGGAACCAACCCTGATGCAAGCGAAGAATTAAAAACATGATTAAGCCATGGGTTGATCAGTTCAATTGCATGCAAAAGTACATCAAAGTCCAATAATCTGATTAGAATGTCACAGAGTCTAAGAGAGTCCAAGTGGGGAAAAGGGGATTAGGAAGGGAACTGCTGGGAAGGAGACCTGTAGGAAGCAAAAGGTTAAAACACACAATATCAAGATTATGTCATATTAATCATTACTAGGCTATGACTCTAAGCATTGTCATACTGGAAACATGAATAATTTAAGAATGGACTTAAAGAACTAGGCCTCAAGATGTCTGGATACCTGTGAGGGAATCAAGAAAGATTAGTACAACTTTCTAATGAACCACTCAATGAAATGTTACACATGGATTGGAAACATCAGAACCTTCTAGCATTACGGTTTCAAATTCAAGAATAGTCTTTTGCTTGAGGACCAGGAAATAATCTGAAAGATTTCTATACACCAAATGAATTGTACTTGAGGGACTTATTATGCACATACAATATAACATCTAGAATTCTAACACTTTAGTTTTCTTAAAATGCAGGAACATGAATTGCGCACATTGCAGATTTCCACAAAGGTTTATAAATGCCATGAAATGATTGTGCACAATGAATAACATGAGTTAGGCACGAAAAAATGAATCGCGCGTCTTGCCGATTAGAAGTTCACCAAGTAAATGCCATGAAGTGGTAACACACAATGAATATCATGAATTAAACGCAAGAAATGAATTGCGCGTCTTGTCGATTCGAAGGCCACCATGTGAATACCAAGAAATGGTAGCATACATTGAATATCATGAATTTAACACAAGGAATGAATCGTGCGTCTTGCCGATTCGCAGGCCACCACGTGAATGCCAAGAAATGGTCGCGTACAATGAGTAACATGAATTAAGCACAGGAAATGAATAGTGCGTCTTGCCGATTCGAATACCACCATGTGAATGCCATGAAATGATAACGCACAATGAATATCATGAATGAGACACAAGAAATGAATCGCGCTTCTTGCCGATTCGAAGCCCACCATGTGAATGCCAAGAAATGGTAGCACGCACTGAATTTCATGAACTAAACACAAGAAATGAATCGCGCGTCTTGCCTATTTGAAGGCCACCATGTGAATGCCAAGAAATGGTAGCGTACAATGAGTAACATGAATTAAGCATAGGAAATGAATCATGCGTCTTGCCGATTCGAATGCAACCTTGTAAATTCCATAAAATAGTAGCGCACAATGAATATAAAGATTTGTACTCGAGTAAAGAATTGCGTGTCTTGCCGATTCGAATGCTACCCTGTAAATGCCATAAAATGGTAGTGCACAATGAATACCAAGATTTGTACACAAGAAAAGAATTGCACGTCTAGCCGATTCGAATGCCAGCATGTAAATGCCATTAAAAATCAAGCGCACATTCACACGCAGAAGAGCAAAATAGTTTTATCATGCGTATTAGGCCCAAGAACTCGAAAATCCTTCGAGAACGGGATCGGGGGCCCAGCCCGACCTCCGTCTTACCGCCCTGATCAAGAATCACCGAACAAAGTGAAAGGGTGAGGCCTGGAAGATCAAAGTAGGCCTCCGGAACAGGAGCTCAGGAAGTTGCTGCTGCTCTGCACCGGGACCTCTGAATAGTGAGCACGTGGAGCTGGGCTGGCTCCCTTATATAGAGTCTTGGCCCAGCCCACAAACCACACCCAGGCATGCTGCAGGGAAAGCTTCTAGAAGGCCCTGGAAAGGGACCACACCCTGACACACTCTGAAAGCCTGCAGCAGTACATTGCAAATTAACAGTATTTATATGCACCTTGAACATAAGTCTTCAGGATTAAACACTGCAATGCAAAAGGTTAAACAACAGCATATCAGCACAATGCATAAATTACGTTATCTTGAGAGTGCTGGGTTTTTGCATTCTAGTCGCCCGTAAAGCGCGCACTGCCCTGATGTTGACAGTTCCATTATTAGGGACTTTTTGTCCTACTTCCCTAGTTACTTGCATTCTACCAAATTTGAAGGCTGTGTTTCCACAGCAGGAAACCCCCACTTGTGGGAAACCACATTTGTACTATCTGGTCAGCCCCTGGGGGAGCCAGGAGAACCGGTCCTTGAACCACTCCTGCTAAGGGACACCTCCCTCTTCACACTTGTCTTTTTGTAATCAGTGGAATGCTTGTATGGCAAGAGTCAGAGTCTCATTGTCCATGTCATTGCCTGGTATAAATGTGCAGCAGGATGCACCAATCTATGTACACACCCCACCCTCTATTGCTGTCATCAACACATAACGATGTTGCATCACCATGAGGCGGATGGCTGTCAGTTCTTCTTTGATCGCATTAAGGCCGAGCTCAGTGCTGTTCATCATTTTGAGCATTTCCCACCTAGTTATCTTTAACCAGTGTGCGCTCGCTTTTGTCTGCACGGTGAAGAAGGGTATCGACCCTCCTGCTGATACTTGTGCATCAGAGAACAGTTTGAATTCTTCTGCGATGTCCTTGTACTGAGCCCACCCAAAATAACCAGCAGTTCTTTTCTCACGAGCCTGATGCAACGGAGTAATCTTCTTTGTTATCGGGTGTTGGTACATCTGTAACAGATCTTCTCTGGAAATGACCAGGTTTGGGGCGTGTATGGTGATGAGGGAGCAGAGCCCACGCTATCCAGGAACAAACTGAGTGTAGGCAATCTTGCTGCATTGCCAGTATGTGTCCATCCGCGTGGAGATGCCCCATTGTATGTCTGGAATGTGCAGGATTGTGCCACAGTTTTCATTCCTACCCTGCAGAATTGTTCCTTTGCCTCTGAAACATAAGGAATACGGTGTGAGGTTCTAGACAATTATAATCCCTTCTATCTATGTATAAATATCACAGAATCCCAGATTTCCTGAAATGGAGTTTCTCTGCTGTCATTGAGCCCTCCCCTATGAGAATCATTTCCCTTTGTATCATTGAGGTGGATTCCCCTACACTGGAACTCCATGTCTGGGGTCTATTTGTTAGTAATAAAGACAACCCCAGATACAGTAAGGGCCACCCTGGGACCGCAGATGGAAACAGGAGCAGTTGCGTTTGTGCATTGGTTTGGGGATTTTGCTACTTCCAAGAATCTCTTTTTTGGTGAGTCACGGGGCTTGTCAGTGTCCTCCCCTATGGTGCCCTTCCTGCACATCCTATCTAGCTCAGTTTAGATGTTGCTAGGTTCGTTGTGAAGGTACAGTGCAGTGGGATTGGTCTTTGTAGGAAGTTGGCTCTGTATGTGCTATTTCAAAGTAAGGAATAGCATGCACAGAGTCCAAGGGTTCCCCTTAGAGGTAAAATAGTGGTAAAAATAGATAATACTAATGCTCTATTTTGTGGTAGTGTGGTCGAGCAGTAGGCTTATCCAAGAAGAAAGTGTTAAGCATTTGTTGTACATACACATAGACAATAAATGAGGTACACACACTCAGAGACAAATCCAGCCAATAGGTTTTGTATAGAAAGTGTTACCGCCGCTTTAACACAGGTTCAAATTTAACATGTAATATCTTGTTCGAAAGGTATTGCAGGTAAGTACATTAGGAACTTTGAATCATTTCAATTGCATGTATACTTTTCAAGTTATTCACAAATAGCTATTTTAAAAGTGGACACAGTGCAATTTTCACAGTTCCTGGGGGAGGTAAGTTTTTGTTAGTTTTACCAGGTAAGTACGACACTTACAGGGTTCAGTTCTTGGTCCAAGGTAGCCCACCGTTGGAGGTTCAGAGCAACCCCAACGTTACCACACCAGCAGCTCAGGGCCGGTCAGGTGCAGAGTTCAAAGTGGTGCCCAAAACGCATAGGCTTCAATGGAGAGAAGGGGGTGCCCCGGTTCCAGTCTGCCAGCAGGTAAGTACCCGCGTCTTCGAAGGGCAGACCAGGGGGGTTTTGTAGGGCACCGGGGGGGGGACAAGCCCACACAGAAATTTCACCCTCAGCGGCGCGGGGGCAGCCGGGTGCAGTGTTAGAACAAGCGTCGGGTTCGCAATGGAAGTCAATGAGAGATCAAGGGATCTCTTCAGCGCTGCAGGCAGGCAAGGGGGGGCTTCCTCGGGGAAACCTCCACTTGGGCAAGGGAGAGGGACTCCTGGGGGTCACTTCTGCAGTGAAAGTCCGGTCCTTCAGGTCCTGGGGGCTGCGGGTGCAGGGTCTTTTCCAGGCGTCGGGACTTAGGTTTCAGAGAGTCGCGGTCAGGGGAAGCCTCGGGATTCCCTCTGCAGGCGGCGCTGTGGGGGCTCAGGGGGGACAGGTTTTGGTACTCACAGTCGTACAGTAGTCCGGGGGTCCTCCCTGAGGTGTTGGTTCTCCACCAGCCGAGTCGGGGTCGCCGGGTGCAGTGTTGCAAGTCTCACGCTTCTTGCGTGGAGATTGCAGGGTTCTTTAAAGCTGCTCCTTTGGATAAAGTTGCAGTCTTTTTGGAGCAGGTCCGCTGTCCTCGGGAGTTTCTTGTCGTCGTCGAAGCAGGGCAGTCCTCAGAGGATGCAGAGGTCGCTGGTCCCTTTGGAAGGCGTCGCTGGAGCAGAGTTCTTTGGAAGGCAGGAGACAGGCTGGTGAGTTTCTGGAGCCAAGGCAGTTGTTGTCTTCTGGTCTTCCTCTGCAGGGGTTTTCAGCTAGGCAGTCCTTCTTCTTGTTGTTGCAGGAATCTAATTTCTAGGTTCAGGGAGAGCCCTTAAATACTAAATTTAAGGGCGTGTTTAGGTCTGGGGGGTTAGTAGCCAATGGCTACTAGCCCTGAGGGTGGGTACACCCTCTTTGTGCCCCCTCCCGAGGGGAGGGGGTCACATCCCTAATCCTATTGGGGGAATCCTCCATCTGCAAGATGGAGGATTTCTAAAAGTTAGAGTCACCTCAGCTCAGGACACCTTAGGGGCTGTCCTGACTGGCCAGTGACTCCTCCTTGTTATTCTCATTATTTTCTCCGGCCTTGCCGCCAAAAGTGGGGGCCGGGGCCGGAGGGGGCGGGCAACTCCACTAGCTGGAGTGTCCTGCGGTGCTGTGACAAAGGGGTGAGCCTTTGAGGCTCACCGCCAGGTGTTTCAGCTCCTGCCTGGGGGAGGTGTTAGCATCTCCACCCAGTGCAGGCTTTGTTACTGGCCTCAGAGTGACAAAGGCACTCTCCCCATGGGGCCAGCAACATGTCTCTAGTGTGGCAGGCTGCTGGAACCAGTCAGCCTACACAGATAGTCGGTTAAGTTTCAGGGGGCACCTCTAAGGTGCCCTCTGTGGTGTATTTTACAATAAAATGTACAATGGCATCAGTGTGCATTTATTGTGCTGAGAAGTTTGATACCAAACTTCCCAGTTTTCAGTGTAGCCATTATGGTGCTGTGGAGTTCGTGTAAACAGACTCCCAGACCATATACTCTTATGGCTACCCTGCACTTACAATGTCTAAGGTTTTGCTTAGACACTGTAGGGGCACAGTGCTCATGCACTGGTACCCTCACCTATGGTATAGTGCACCCTGCCTTAGGGCTGTAAGGCCTGCTAGAGGGGTGTCTTACCTATACTGCATAGGCAGTGAGAGGCTGGCATGGCACCCTGAGGGGAGTGCCATGTCGACTTACTCATTTTGTTCTCACTAGCACACACAAGCTGGTAAGCAGTGTGTCTGTGCTGAGTGAGGGGTCTCTTAGGGTGGCATAATACATGTTGCAGCCCTTAGAGACCTTCCCTGGCATCAGGGCCCTTGGTACCAGAGGTACCAGTTACAAGGGACTTATCTGGATGCCAGGGTGTGCCAATTGTGGAATCAAAAGTACAGGTTAGGGAATGAACACTGGTGCTGGGGCCTGGTTAGCAGGCCTCAGCACACTTTCAATTCAAAACATAGCATCAGCAAAGGCAAAAAGTCAGGGGGTAACCATGCCAAGGAGGCATTTCCTTACAGTCTTGTATTGGGTCAGATTCACTATTCTCTATGGGGTTCTACTCTATTGGGTTGCATCTTGGCCCTAGTCCTGTATAGGTAGAGGTAGAGAAGGCATTTTGCTTTTTCAGGGGCAACCTCTTGGGACAAGTAAAACCTGTTTGTGCCTACTGCATGCGGTATCAGTGAGCAGATGTAACATGACCCAGTTGATGTCTTGGAACCCACATCGGTTATGTGCTGATACCATGTGCTGTGTAAAAGGGTGCTACGTAGTGCGTGTGGAATGCTAGTGTTAGGTGTGGTGTAATTGTAGGTGATATGGGAGAGGTCCCTACACAAGCTCGGTGACAATTTCTGAACAGACTCCATTAGACCAGGCCACTCTTTGGCAATGAATGGATGCGGAAGCACCCCTAGTGAACAGAGGGTACATGAATGTACAACAACACATATCTTATAGAATATTGTAGGTCTTCCGCTGAATTCAAGGGAGCTGTCTGTGGTCTTCTGGTGATAGGAGTTTCTTAGTTGTAAGAGTTTTAAAAAGTTATTGGAGCAGTTTGTAGTTCTGGATCCTGTTGGGAGTACCGGTTTGGAAAGTTCTTGGAGCAGTTTGTAGCGCTTGATCCTAGCTAGGTTTGATTTGTTATTTGAAAAACCATTGCATCCTTGCATGAATTGTCGCCAATTATCTCCTAGGAATTTCCTGGGTAGCCCCTGGGCACCTGTTTTGGAAAAAATGAGTTATTGTACATGGGCTTATTCATTTTAATGGGTTGTTGGGCTTTCCATCTCTTTGTGCCTGACTAGGTGTATCGTGGTAAAGCATTATTTACAGGGTGATCTCTTGAGCATGTGGGTAATTTCAGTTATTAACTAGCGCTCTGTGGGTGCCGACAGCCCTGCAGTATCCTAGTGTGTGCATGAGGAGATCTCATCACTGCAGGCGGTGTCCTTTGACCTACATGTGCGTGGGCGATGTGTAAAGGGAAGGCGTGCTGCAACTGAATGTTATTTGGTGATCACAACGTATCTTGAGGTCATATGTATACTCATCTAGTACCTGCATGTGGTGTGCTATGTGACCCTTCCTCGTTGCCGCAGGTGTCCTGACCCCACCCTTTTCCTTAATGCTTCTTTTGGGCTCGCTTTGGGCTTCTTTTTATTGGTCTTTGGGCGCTTCCGTAGATCTTCACATGTTCTGTTATTTTTAATTGTCGCAAACTGGAGGGGGTTGGATAATTGTTCTGTGGCCCCATGGTTCTCTGATTTGCAGTGTCCAAGATTGTGATTATGGCTCCCTCCGGATGGTGTGTGTAAGGTCTTGTGTGTTGGCTGATTGCTAGGCCTGTCATTGGAATGAGCATATTTCTTTGTTCTATTCAGCTCTGAGCTGTGATGGATCTTTTTGGACTCCCTTTTTTTCCCTGGCATCCCCCTCTCCCGTGGACCACATCTTTCCAGGATGTTTGGACGTATAGCTCCCGGCTGTTACTTGGAAGAATTTGAGATGAGGATGCAAAGATATTGCTACATGGAGATTTTGGTGCAAAGCCAAGAACTCGTGGACTTTTGCCCAAATGATGGTAATGGACTGTGATGGCTGGTTGTTCTGGTGAACCCCCTGTACTAGCTTGGTGCCATGCGGTGCTTCGCAATCTGTAGTATTTTGTGCGTGTTCTGTGGAAGTTATTGGGTCTTTGCTATCCCAAGTGTATTGGAAACCTGGATGCAAACACTGGAGGACAGCTTTGTTTTGGAACTAAAAGGGGGGTGACTTCATTTGGCTGGAGGCCGCTAACTTTCTGCAGGCACTATTGCTGTTGGGACTACATGACATACAGAAATTTTTGTCCCGTCTGGATGCCGGAGAATGGGTACCATCTGACTTGGTGATTGGAACTTGCCCCATTTGATTTGTGGGTGTGAGGACTTGAGGAGCCTTCTTTTAAGCACTGGTCAGGGAGCTGCCCTGCTCCCCTCATAAGACTGCCCTCGCCGGGTTGTGACCAGTCAACCCCACCCTTGGGGATCCACAGCATAGTGGGCCCTACGCTCCTGCCCGCACCCTGAATGACGGACTCTAGTGAAGATACCCGATCAACAGAACACATACAGCAGCCCTGACTTACCTGAACACTTGTAAAGGCTTGAATCCCTATTGTCATCTTGTTTTGTCCTTTTGAGTTTTCGTACAGTGAATTTTATAATGTGTGCGTGAAATGGATGGTTTGCATTGGGGGTATTAGGTTTTACTGCAAATTAGTTTTTTCCATTTGTGTGAAGGAATTACTTCCCCAAACAGTTGCTCCTCCATACTGTGGTTGTGGCCCCGGTCCTTGTTGGGCTGGGTTCCCTGTCTGTGTTACTGATGCCATGTGTTTATCCAACTATCTGACCCATGTTGAGGTGGTGTGGCAGTGGACCGACTTTCCTGAGGATTAGTGTAAGGTGGATTCAGGTTTCTCTGGGCTTGGTATTGTGGATGGAAATGTTGCTGTGCCTGGCCCCGGCTCATCATCCTTTGTTTGTGTTATGTCATTAGCCGGCTTCTGTTGATCATATGGCCCACTCTGTGACAGTAGTAACATTCTAAAACGTCTGGCTGTTGCCAACCTCCCTGTTTTCTGCCCTTGTGGCTACATTGACACCCTCTGGGGTTTTGAGGTGGTGCACCCTTTAGAACTGGTGCCAATGCGGCCTCCTTGAGGGCGGTCTTTTTCAATTTGTGTTGGACCAATTTAGCTGTGTCTCTCTGGGCTTACTCCTGTCTTTCTCTGTCCTTTTCTTGTTTCTTTTTCTGATAGTGTAATATGTGAGCTTGTATCTCCCACCAGGAATTGGTGTCTAGACCCACTACACTCTCCAATCTGCTTTGCAATTCAGTGGACAGCCCCTTTGTGAGGATATAGTAAAAGAATGGGACCTGGGGGCCCAGCTCGATCTATGGCTGTCCTGTCTCTTGTCCCCATCGTTCTCTCATCCTATCCAGAAAATTGGTTATGGTCCCCCTAAGTTTTGTGGTTTCTGCCATTAACCCTCCTACATCTGGGCTGTCAGGGAACATTTCCCTTAGGGCTGTCCATATTTGGTGACTGTACAAATTGAATGTGGCCTGTCATGCTCAGCATTTGTCAGCATGATTGCTGGGATGTGAGCTTGGGTAAACACCATGTTAGTTTTTTCTCCGCTAAGGCTATTTAGCAGACTTTTGAAATTGCATATTTCTAGGTTTATTCCAGAGGTGTTCTTCTCAAAGCATGACATCCATTTCCCCACACCATCCAACAACGGTGGTAACTTGGTCTTTAGCCCTTCTTTAGTCACCAGAGCCCATGGCACATTGATGTCCCTGACATGCCCTCCTGCAGTAGAGGGTACATTTTGGCTGAGGGTAGTTCCACTTTCTCTCTGGCATAGAGTTCCCATCTTCTTAGACAGTCCTGCATGTGGGGGAAGTTCCACTGGGGACCTCCCCCTCTGTGTTGGATGCAGTCTTCTTCAACAGTTATGTCCTCTGGTTTGAAAGATCCCTCATCCAGCCAAGGTCTATCATACTAGTGACTTCCCTCAGTCCAGCGGGCCAGCAGGTGATAAAATGGTCATGCAAAGATCTTGCCTTCCTCTTGGGCCTCTATCTCGTGGTTAGTCCTGATCATTCAGGAGGAACAGCGGACATCTTCATCACTGCTCCCCTCGTGCACATGCAAAGGTGTTATTTTGGTTCTCCTGCGTCTGAGTTGAGTTTGCACCAGGCTAACTTGGTCTCTTATTGCCTGGTCAGCCCTGCTCCTGCAATGACGGTCTGGTGAGACTCAAACCCCCAGCCAAAAGCCTATCCTCCACTCTACTTTCTCTTGTGCTTCCCAGGTGTGAGCTCTCTCTCTCTACCTCTTTAGTTTGTGCCTTTCCTCTAAATCCCACCTAGATTGCCTCCTTCGGTCTAAGCTATGTGCTGTTCTTTTTAGGCAGGACTTGCCCTCAAACTCACTTTCTATTGTTTCTTCGGCTACCCGAGAAAACCCTGTGGCTCAATAGTCATAGAATCCCAGAGGTATGGGACCCCTTTCCTCTCCCCGCTAGTTGTTTCCCCGTCCAGAACTGCTATGAATTTGTCTGTCACTTGAGTGAGTTCACCGGAACCAGAGGGAGTGTGTGTTCTCTGTGCCTCTGAGGTTCAATCGGATTAACGCAAAGGATGGGGGTGGTCAAACTTCAAGGAAATCTAGCTCTAGATTGGGGTGGTGCTGGGATTGCATGGGCCTGCTGGCCTGTTTAGTCTGTCATGTCTAGACCTAACAGTTCATTGTTTGGTAGGGACCCCATCAGCTCCCTCGACCAGCAGATTGAAATAACCCACAGGCATCGGGGAAAGCACCTCCATTCCTGTACATGGCAGGGGAGGTGCGGATGCCGTGCTTGCTGATTGCAGGATCGGATTATCAATCTGTGCCACTTTGAAGATGGCCCATAATTCCAATAGTGCTTATCTCTTGTCGTTCTTTTTCCCTGTGTATTTTGTTCTGTATGTGTGTGCTCATGTGTTCGTTTATGTTAGTGTTAAATGTTCCCTCTTTTGGCCAGGGAAACACACAAGCCTTGGTCTGTGTGTGTAATTTATGGCAAAACATTTTTGACTTTTTAGCCTGTGTGGGGAACTTAGTTTGCATATGCTTTAGTGGCGATACCATGATAAGTTTGGACAGTTTTTTAGGGGACAGGTACACTTCTACCTTCTCTGGTTTTAGGGAATCTTAAGTTTAAATGTCTAGCTTTTCTGGTTTTATGGAGTCTTAAGTTCCAAAAGTCTAGCTTTTCTGGTTTTTGGGATTCTTAAGTTCTGCTCCGGTCATGGGAAAATATATACATGAGGATCACTAGTTCTAACTACTTACTATGAGCTCAGCTCTATTTACAGATGCATCAATATGAACATTTCACATACAGAAACAACAAAGAATATGAAGGGTCACAACCTAGAAAAAAGTGCAATTGTTATTTCAAACTCAATGAAACTTAGCATCAAAATAGCAAACTTACTTTGGTATGAAATAACAGTTTGTGAGAATTAGCAAATGCGTTTCAATAGCACATCGAGTCATCTGCAAACACAATACATGATAAACAAAAATAAATTTACCATCAATAGAGAATTTTATTTCTTATTTTCCATGGTGTATGAGCAGAGCCACCAGCATGGGGAAGACCTGCAGCTCGGGCTCCATGGCGTTGTGGTTCTTCCATGAGTGTTGAGAGGTGAGTTGTTTCCCTTCAGAACACTGTTTCCGCCATGCTTTTGATGGCTTGGCACCACCCCGGAAAAGGTGGCAGATAGGCCTCTTGTAAAACAGTGGGCGGAATCTTGTCTGCTGCCTGTCTGTTGGCGGTTACCGCCGCGGTGTTTGTTGTTACCGCCGTAGTTGTCGGAGTGTTAAAGTGGCTGTATGTGTTGGCAGTTTCCGCCGTGGTCATGATTCTTTTTTTTTTTTACCGCTGGCCTGTTGGCGATGTTACCGCCGCTTTAACACTGACCGCCAGGGTTGTAATGAGGGCCTATATGTGGTATCTAACTGGTGTTTTGGGAATGCACCCATCCCTCTGGCCATGTGTGCTTTATTGGGGCAGATCTCTGGGGTTTATTGTAGCGTTTCTGCCTATCTGTGGCACCCATGCACACTCTGATGCATACACTGCTCCATACACTAACACACCCAGGCACACTGATGCATTCACTGACACACCTAGGCACACACTGATGCATATGCCAATACACCCTGGCACACACTGAGGCATACGCTGCACACCCAGGCACACATGAGGGATCTTATCTAGATTTTCCTGTTTGTGCATTTGGCTGCCAGCTACGTGTTACCCAACCTGTGACCTGTCAGTCATTAACCTTCGGGCCTGGGTCTCAGAGCCTGCCTGACCTCATACCTACATGCTGGGATTGACGAAGAGTGTACAATGGGAGAATCTGACAGTGGTGATGCAACTTCGTTTGTGTATGAAAATGTGTCATTCATGTATAGAAATGTCTTGTTGTGCGAATCATCATTGATCAATCCAATATCAACAGATGTAACATTCCTCTTACATGCGGATGCATTTTAGTCTGTGTGTTGTCTTTTCTGAGTGCAGTGACCTGAACCTAGAACACTAATAATACCAGGACCCCATGACAAGAATGTTTGGTTACTCTATGTAGACTCTGTATACCCTAGAACATTACACTCTGTTGTGTATAGTTTCACATATCGACACAATTGGTTGTTAATGCCAGTAAAATATGTAGGAGGCTGGCTCTCTATATAGTGTACAAAAATGATGTGCACTGTGCAGAAAGTCCAAGCAACCCCATGTCAGTTTACTTGTGTCTGCTGAATCTGATCTGAAGGTCTAGGGATGCCCACTAAAACTGTATTTAGGGAGCGTTTGGGGGAGTACCTGGTAGTGGGCAATGGGCCATCTACCTCAGGGTGGCTACACCCACTGTGACCACTTCCTGAGGGGAGAGGTCACATCCTTAATCTTGATTGGCTATTTTCCTACCATTCAAGATGGAGGAAAATTAAGTGGAGAGGTCACCTTGCCAGATACACCTGAGGGGTGGTAAAGGTAGAGGGTGGCCACTCCTCCTAGTCTTTGTGCATTTTCTCGCAGTTGCTCCCGCCAAAAGTGAGGGGTTGGAACAGAGGTGACCATCTGCTACTAGTAGCAGGGCTGGGGGTTGAGCTTCAAGGATGGCAAGCTCTTTGAAGCTCGCAGGCAGGGTAGTGTGCATTCCTGGGGAAGGAGGTGTACCACCTCTGCCCAGGAAGGGCTTTGTTTTCTGGTCCCAGAAAGTAAAGGCCCTCACCCCAGGGAGCCAGAATATTGTCTGGTGGTGGCAGGCTGGTTGAGACCAGCCAGCAACCATACCAGGGCTAGTTAGCTTTGGAGGAGTCACCTCTAAGGTGGCCCCTGGGAACATTTTGCAATAAATCCAAAACTGGTACCAGTTTGGATTTGTTGTTTTGAGCTGTTTGAAACCAAACAACCCAGGGTTCAGAGTGGCCATCATGTAGCTGTGAAACTTTCACTGACCAGTGTCTAAGCACATGCATTTAAAATGGCTGCTCTGTACACTTACTATGTCCCAGATTTGGCAAGGACACAGTAGGGGTAGATTGCTCATGCATCTATGCCCACACATGCATTATAGTGCACCCTGCCTTAGGGCTATAAGGCCTGCTAGAGGGGTGGCTTATGTATATTTCATGCAGTGTGTAGTGGACAAGTCACACAGGCTGTGTGCCATGCCATGTTTGTATTTTAGGTTTGCACCAGGACACAGCCTGCAATGAAAGGCAGGGCAGAGTGCACTTGCATGCAGAGTCCCTGAGGGTAGCACAAGCTGTGCTGCTGCCCTCAGGGGCTTACCCTTAGCTCCACATGCCCTGGATACCTAAGTACCAATTGCTAGGGACTTATAGTGGCAGCTAAAGGTGTTGCCAATTGTGCCAATGCATCACAACAGTTTTTGGGAAAGAGATCTGCCCCCTGGGAAACCTGTTTAGCAGGGGTCCATTGCACTCATAACTTTGGGACCACATCATATACCAGGCAAAAAGTTTGGGGGCTAACCATGACAAAAGAGGCACTTTCTCACATAATAGAGTTTGCATGATTGGCTGTGCTACATTGGTGCAGGAAATGCGGCTAGGAAGTACGTGTGTTCCAGGGATGGTGCTCTTTGCACCCATCACTGTAGAACATAATTCTGCCTGTGACCCAAAAGTATAGACTTCCAAAGCGAGAGAAATGCTGCTTCCCAGGCGCACAGATTAAAACAATGGAATTTACAACGTGCTAAAATAAGATGTTGCCTCTGTTGTTTTGAGAGAAAGTACCGCATGTAACAGGCCAGACTTTAGTCACTGGGGGGGCGGGGGGATGCGGAATGTACGTTTTCTGCTGCGGTAACTTTTATGTCTAAAGTACCCACAGTTGCCACTTGAGGACACTGCTGTATCGATAAAGACAATGAGATCTGTGCTCAGTGAAAGGAGAAAAGTAGGACATTATTTTTGGTTCGGTGATAGCATGAAAGCATGTAATTTCTGGACTGTGTGCTGCATCAGGAGGAGACTCCACCGGTGGAGTTTGGTCTATCGTCGTGATAAAATAGGGGAAATTACACCGTTGGATTATACTCAAAATTCCTCACTTCCCTTAGAAATCAAGGGATTTTCAGTAATTCCCCCAATATATACTAGACACAAACTTGGAATGTAGTGTAAGCTACTGAACGAGAAGCGTGTCTATGTAAAAGATATGTCATATTTTCTTTTAGATTAAAGGCAATTTTCCTTAGTGTACAGCTCTAAAGGTCGCCTCTTGAAATCAAAATTTTAGCCTGCACTAGTCGTTGGTCATCCTAGGGCTGCGCTATCTAAAGACAGGCCATCAGTCTAAGAGGTCAGTTTGCAAGGTCTTGTACAGTTAATAATTCTCGCACCCTATACCAGTCATAAACTGACGACGCTCGACGATAGATTTAGATGGCTTTGTGAAGAATAAAAGTTTGTCCTCTGCTCCTGAATCGGGGTAGCACAACTAACTTTTGGAGAAATTGTTTAAACGGACGCGGAACACAAAGGCATAGACTTGCTATTACCATCTATATTCTCTTGGATTACATGATCCAGGACTAGGCGAGTTGTTTCTTTAATACATTGATTACAAGTTTAGGGGCATATTTATACTCCATTTGCGCCGAATTTGCGTCGTTTTTTTCGACGCAAATTCGACGCAAAACTAACTCCATATTTATACTTTGGCGTTAGACGCGTCTAGCGCCAACGTTCATGGAGTTAGCGTCATTTTTTTGCGTGAACACCTTCCTTGCGTTAATGATATGCAAGGTAGGCGTTCCCGTCTTAAAAAATGACTGCGATGCATATGCGTCGTATTTATACTCCCGGGCAAAAATGACGCCTGGGAGTGGGCGGGTCTAAAAAACCCGCATTTGCGCCGGATTTTAGCACCTGGGTCAGGGCAGGCGTTAAGGGACCTGTGGGCTCAGAATGAGCCCAGGGGTGCCCTCCCCTGCCCCCAGGGACACCCCCTGCCACCCTTGCCCACCCCAGGAGGACACCCAAGGATGGAGGGACCCACCCCAGGGACATTAAGGTAAGTCCAGGTAAGTATTTTTTTTTTTTTTTTTTGTGTGGCATAGGGGGGCCTGATTTATGCCCCCCTACATGCCACTATGCCCAATGACCATGCCCAGGGGACAGAAGTCCCCTGGGCATGGCCATTGGGCAAGGGGGCATGACTCCTGTCTTTGCTAAGACAGGAGTCATTTCAATGGGGGATGGGTGTCATAAAAAAATGGCGCAAATCGGGTTGTGCCGATTTTTTTGCCTCAGCCTGACTTGCACCATTTGTGGACGCCCATACGTCATTTTCCCCCTACGCCGGCGCTGCCTGGTGTACGTCGTTTTTTTTAACGCACACCAGACAGCGCCAGCGGCTAACGCCGGCTAACGTCATTGAATAAATACGGCGCCCGCATGGCGCTTCAGAATGGCGTTAGCCGGCGCTAATTTTTTTGACGCAAAACTGCGTTGGCGCAGTTTTGCATCAAAAAGTATAAATATGGGCCTTAATGTTTTTATTTCCTCTGCGGGTGCCTTATCAATGAGCGCTCCTTATAAGGATATAGGCCCTCATTACAACCCTGGCAGTCGGTGCAGAAGTGGCGGTAATAGCACAAACTGGCCGGTGGTAAAAAAAATGAAATTAAAAGCATGGCGGTTACCGCCATGCCAAACCGCCATTTCTACACTCCGACCGCCAGGGTGGTAACGACCGCTGGGCTGGAGACTTCGGTCTCCAGCCCGGCGGCCGTCACTAGACCGCCGGCAGTATCACGACCCTGCATACCGCCATGGATTTCGTGGGGTTCTGTACCGCCACAAAATCCATGGCGGTAGGCACTATCAGTGCCAGGGAATTCGTTCCCTAGCACTGATAGGGGTCTCCCCCTCCTCCCCCTCCCCAGAGTCCTCCCCCCAAACCCACGACCCCCCTACAACCCCCCAAAGGTGGCAGGACCCCCTCACCCCCCCCCCAAACATTGACACACACACCCCCATCCCCCTACACGCATACTCACACAACTCATACACATACACGCAGACATACAGGCAGACATACACGCACACATGCACACAGATATAAACGCACACATTTCCCGTACACACAACACACCCCCTGCATGCATACACGCACTCACACACCCCCTCTACACACTCACACGCACAGCCCCATGCACACACACAACACCCCCCTCCCCTAACGGACGATCACCTTACCTGGTCCGGTGAGCCTCCGGAAGGGAACGGGATCCATTGGGGCTGCTCTGCCGCCAGCTCCCTGCCACCAGAACACCGCCACACCGAATCCTGGTTGTGATTCAGTGGGCGGTGTTCTGATGACGTGGCGATGGAGGTGGAACACCCTCCACGTCACTGCCGACCGCCAGTATGGCTGCTGGCGGCTCTCTGTCCGGAAAAGGGCGGAGGGCTGCCAGCAGTCATGATACGCTTTGTGGAAAACCGCCTGCACTGGCGGTCTTCAGCATGGCGGTACCTCAGCGGTCTTTGAAAAAGACCGCCGAGGTTCAAATGAGGGCCATAGTCATTGTTTATTGTTGAGGACCGTGAGATTTAGCTCACCTAATTAAACCTTAGCCATGGATATGTAACAAGTGAATGACTGTTACCAACTTCTAGGCCAGACAGCTGTGCCTTCTTTGTTCGATCATGGGGACCTGCAAGTCTACCTGCTCCCTGCAAACTTTGTCTTCTGATTGGACCATCCAGAGGGAGTTGGTGGGATTATGGTTCCAGAAACCCCTTGCCTTAAGTATGTGTCTTCTTATATTAAATAGCAGATCCGTCCTAACTTCGTTGAGAGAAGATCTCCTCAGCTCTGCAGATTCGCCTTTCTCAGGGTGTTGAGCTTAAATGCCTGTTTCACTCACAAGAACCTTAATTTGGTTTCTCTGATGCCACCACCTTCCTCTCTGAAATTCCTCTTGCCACTTTTGAAGCTTTATTTTGATTAGGGGAGGTTATTTATGGAACAAATCTAATTTATACTCTGTGCTTTATATCTTGTTATATTTTCCGTTCTCTTCTTTATAATATATACATTTAGACTGCATAATAATATGGCTATGTACTGCTTTTAAATACACTGAATTTACTACATGATGGTTGTTTGCAACTGACTCAATGCTGCTAATAAACCCTTATGGTTTATACACCATCCTCTTTGTCGTTATTGTGGAACCAAATTGGTTTCACTGCAATTGAAATGTATTGCAGATGCTAGCTCCTTTCATGTGCTTTCAATAACCAGAGGTCCATACAACCAGTGTAGGATCCTGCACGAAGATCATATGAGAATCTTCATGTACAGGAAAATCTGACCTATTAAGTGGTAGCAGAGGATGGGTTGTCACTGAGGTGTAGTAAGCTGGAATGCTCTAGAAATGATCTTGCCCAGTCCAGATCCCTAAAACTCCATGGTCCACTTTGGAATATTGGTGGTGTTGTGGTTTTGAAGACATTTTTGTTTGGGTGACCCAAACTAACTACTGATAGCAGGTCTGTTATTGCAGGATCAGTACAAACTGCTTGAGTTTGACTGTGCTTTCAACATGAGTGGCACAGCCCAAAACAATACCTTATGAGTAAGTCAGACATCTCTATGAAAGGCCTCTGCAGTCTAGGAGGCAGGGTACATTATATTTAAGGTGCAGGCATGTATGCATGGGCTTATGTCTCTATAGTGTCCTTTCCATTAAAGTACACTATAAGTGATAGCGGGTCAGTAGGATAACATGAGACTTACGCCCAGGCAGACCCCAGTTGCTAGCTTTGTGACGGTACTATCTAGATATGTTGAGTTTGGTGTCAAACAATGTGCCTTTTCTCCCCTGACACAAATCTGGGACAGCTGCCATGTACTCAGGTGGCACCTTAGAGGTAACCCACCTGTTTACCCCAACTTCTTTGTGCTCGGGTGGGTCAACTCATGCATTCCTGCACTTGCAGCCACCAAGACAGGTTTCTGACCTTCTGTCAGGCAGCATGAGTGCTCCCAGAAGCCAGAGACAAAGGCTGAGGCAGGAAGGAGGTCAAACCTCCAGCCAGCCTAGTGAATAGGCACTTCAGGACAGTGAGCTTCAAAGGTTTCACCACCCCTGATAGCCATCTGTACAGTCTCCCAGTGGAGGAAACAGCCCTTCCCTTGCCCCAGGCACATTTGCTCATGGACAGGTGGGAAATTGGCTACTCAGGGCAGTGCACACCCCCAGCAGGCTGACCACACCTCTAGGGTGTGCAGCCCAGTCTGTGCCCTAAGGCCCGGATCTATACTTTTTGACGCAAAGCTGCGCAAATGCAGTTTTGCATCAAAAAGTATAGCGCCGCCTTGCACCATTCCAGGACGCCAGCCGGGCGCCAAATTTATGGAATGCCACAATCCGGCGCAAAGGGTGAGCTAACGTCATGGAAAATGACGTTAGCCTGGTGGGGATGGTGGTATGGTAGAAGGGGGTTTTGCACCAAAAAATTACATTAGGCTGGTTAGAGTAAAAAAAGATGACTCTAACCAGCCGAGCGTCATTTCTTGATGCAAAACCATCCATACCACATGACACCTGTCTTGTAAAAGGCAGGAGTCATGCTCACCACCCCAATGGCCAGCACAGGGGACAAGGGTTCCCTAATCATGGCCACTGCACCCAGTTTCATGGAGGGGGGCCCATTTCATCGCCCCCAATGGCACTTTACATATTAAAAAAAAATACTTACCTATACTTACGTGGGATGGGGTCCCCATCCCCTGGCGTCCCTCTGGTGTGGGCGAGGGTGTTCCTGGGGCTTGGGGAGGGCACCTGTGAGCTCTTTCCATCGTGTTTCACCATGGAAATGGGTCCACAGGTCCCCTAATGCCTGCCTTGACCCAGGTGTTAAATAATGTGCTTCACCACCATGGCTATCCATCAATGTTCAAACGATCCCCCTCCTGTGTTGGCTTCAGAGGTCCAAGACCCTCCCTTGTTTAGTTGGCTTGGGCAGGTCCATACATGGTACAGTGTGACAGCTGATTGATTGATTCAGTGTTCCACCCTTCCCTTTCCTCCTCAAGAGCTGAGTGAAGTAGTGTTAATTTCTCCCTTTGTGTGGGGAGGCCTTTGTTCCTGGCACTGGAGAGAAATGTAAATAACTTAGCACTGCAGGGTGACAAAAGGCCTGGACTCTGATCCTGTGCTGAGTCAGAGAAATATGACATTCCTGAATGACCCATAATGAATTGATTTTCAAACACAGGTTATGCTCCAATTCAAGGTGTCACTGGTCTCTGTAGGCCAAAGGGAAGTGAAGATGCACTCTAAGGCAGCCTTTCCCATAAGGGTTTAATAGAGTGTCATCGCAGACAGGTCAGTGAACCACACTGACTTTCCCTATGAGTGTACACTAACATTATGAGGCATATCTAATCCTGCAGATTCCGCTCTGTGCTAGCCTACCTGTGCGCAGTTACTGGGCTGCAGATGACAGGAATTTCCCATGCGCAGCCCTTACACATGTGCACACATATTCACTTGTAACCAGCCAAGTGTCCCTTTTCCTTGCTGCATCGCAGCAGCCTTTTCTTAAAAGGTGGACACTGGCGGGAAAACACGAGCAGTCCATTTACCATGAGTTTACCGTGGGTGAGTAACAGGTTGTGAGGCTCGCCAAAAGTAAAAGGCCAAAAACCAGGTGGTCAAAAAGCAAAAAATCTGGGTGGATTTGATGGGCAGAACACATTTCCTTACACTAGTGATTTTTGGACGGAGTATAAAGTGGAGGTACAGTGGCCAAACAAAAGTAGTGGGAAGAGCACTCAGTAAATAATATCACAATGTCCAAACTTTTCAGACCAAGATCAAGTATCTCATATATAAGGTCCAGAATAATTAGTCATAACTCTAAAATAGCAGATACTCATGTGTGCTTAGAATTGTATTCTTTATTCCAATCTTAAAATAGCTGAGTGAGACAAAAACACAGCCAACGTGCTGCGTCCCAAGGAGAATGGGATTACTTTAGGGCACCTGGTTTTGATCCCAAAAAATATTTCTATGGTTGATCTGTTTGCAGCACAGATCTTAGCAGCTGCCAGAGTCCCCTTATATTCTGACTCTTTTCCATCCCTTGACATGAAAAGAGTGAGTTGCTTTTTGTGTTTCAGTTCCATAATAGACTTTTGACATAGTGCTGAGTTCTACAAGGGTATGCAGAAAGCTGCTCATTCTTTAATTATATCTTGAAAAAGAATCTGTAGTTTCTGTAGTCTCTGAAGTTACAGTGTAATTCTGTCATCATACAGATCTGTTGATAGCATCAGTGTTGCAAGAAGCATGCAAACAAGACCGCATTGACCTCTTGAATCATTCTGCAGAGTAAGCTGCAGTACTGTCACAAAGGAGTTATGTATCAAAGATATCACATTGAGACGGAAGCCGAGAAGGTGGTACATGAGGGAATCTCTGCCATTTTGAAAATGAAGTCAGGATGTTTCTGGCAATTGTGGGCTACTGTCGACAGTGAGTACCTAACTTTTCCATAATGGCGAAACCTCTACAGAGGCTGACACACAAGAATTTGTCTGATCCGATACTATTTGACAACAAAAGCAGGAATTCCTTTCTAGAGTTGAGAGAAACTCTCTACCAAGTCCTGGGCCTAAGAATGCCGAATTACAGTAAATAATTTGTGTTATTTTGTATTCGGGAAGAGGGCTTTGATCTCTCAGTGCTCACTGAAATGCTTGGAGATTCCTGAAAACCAACTGCATGCTTTTCTGCTACACTTGACCATGTACCTGCAGAACTGCCTGGCTGCCATAAAATAGTCACAGCAGTAGGTATCATCATTGAGCAGGATATGATTACAGTCATGGGCTATCCTCTTACAGTGACGGGTCGTCACTTTGTCAAAATACTTCTCACTTGCACTAAGACCCAGCCTTTGACCACCAGTAGGCTGACAAAGTATGAGCAACATATACTGATGGCTCATAATATCACTTTTAGACATTGATGTGCCCCAAATCCCACCACCGTTGCTTCCACTGCCTGGAACGGAAGCTGATGGGGAATAGGTTGAGCATGACTGTCATAATGTCACTGAACTATGCACCACACTAATATTATGTTAAAGATGAACCACTTGAAGAGGCTGATTATGTTCTGTTCATGGATGGCTCCTGCTTGAGAGATGAAGAGGACAATTTGAGAGCTGCATATGACATGTACACCTAACAGGGTGTAGTGGAAGCGTCCTGGCTATGGGACGTAACTTCCGCCCAAGTGGATGAATTGATCACTCTTACTAGAGCTTATAGTCTCTGATCAACTGAAGGTCACCATTTTTAAGGACAGCCAGTATGGCTTTGGTGTTGTTCATGACTTTGGACAGTTGTTATCACAAAGAGGGTTTATGACATCTTCTGGGTCCCCTATTCAAAACAGCAGTTATGATATGTGATTGTTGAAGGCAATGAAGATGCCTCAAGACATCGCTGTGGTTATATGCCCAACACACAAGAGTGACAATGATTATATTACAGACGGAAATCTGTATGCAGACCAAGTTGCTTGGTATTGTCCTCATGGGTACTGTGCGTATAATGGGGAATATTCAAATTAATCTGAAATTGAGACCAGTTTCAATTTAGTGCTTCTTCCTGCAACCTCTTAAATTCTTCCCACGTATCCGCACTAGTGCATCACATTTACACATTTTAATTAACAATATTAATCTTTGTGCATTGTATAAATCAATTAATGTTAGGTGCCTGCCTTTACATAAAACTATATTTAAATCATTATATTCTCTCTTGCTAACTGTATTCATTGGTTACTATTTTTATTCTCGTGGATGACATAATTTTACCCTAAACCTTAGTCACCGTCAGGCCTTGAGATCCTTGGGAACAGTACCCCTCAGAGGCCGACCTTGCAGCAGTTCTGGTTCTGATTATACAAGAACAAAGGATCAGAGTGGCTGGATGGGGGAAGGGAAATTAGGAAAGGTACACCATGGAAGAAGACCTATAAAACAAATGCAACCAAACAATGCTTGAAGTCTGCCAAGCTTAAGCAGAACTCTTTTCATCATTCACAGTTCAATGTAAATACTGTGGCATGTAATCTCTGAGAATTCTTTTCATAAGCATTTTAACTTCAAGGAGGTGTCAACCCTCACACAACTCACACCATTATTAGAACATTAAATGCATCAAAGGGTGTAGAAACTAGAACACATACATTTGTTTGGTTGCTATTTCAAATGTATGTATGTTATATAATACTCTGTGCAGTGTTTGCACAAACAGAAAACAACATTTATAATTTATGATAATATTTCTTAACACTAACAATGCTAAGTTTTAATAAAAGATATTTTAACAAACTGAAATCTTCTCTGGAAAGGTGCTGGACAGTAGATGGTGGGCAAACTTACTATGCTAACTCTGCCAAGAGATTACCTTAGGGAAGGTACTGGAGAGCAAATTTTCTATTGTAATGACACCACAAACTTACCTCAGGGAACACGTACTAGCACATGATTTGGAGGGAATTATTCAAAATGTCATCTTACTTATACACTGGCTTACATTTGAAATGCAGGGAGATGCAAAAGGTAATAACAAATGTTCTCCTGTTCTATACTCTCACAAACCTCATGATAGAAATGGTACCTCACTTGTGTGGGTAGGCCTAGTGCCCTCGACAGGAAACATCCCAAAACACAACATGGACACCGCTCATTTGTCAATTGAAACTGGCCCTCTTTTTCCTCAAGATTTCGGGCCCTAGCTGAGCTGGCACCTAGAGAATCCTAGTCAACCTGTACATTTTTGAAAACTAGACACCTAGAGGTATACAAGGTGAGCTGCTTTGCGTGAATCACAACACATTTTTACCCATAATCCCTTGAAAACCTCAAATTCTGACTAAAAAACAATATTTCCTCAGATTTCTGTGATGGAAAGTTCCGGCGTCTGCATGGAGCCACAAATGTCCTTAAACTCGGCATTCCCCTTTGTGTCCTGATAAAAAAGGTACCTCACTTGTGTGGGTAGGCCAAGTGCCCGTGACAGGAAACAGCCCAAAACACAACATTGATGTAACACATTTTTACAACAAAAACTGACCCTTTACTTCCTTCTTCCTGTGGTTACCTGACAATAAACAGCATACTCATTGTATGTTGCAATTTGGATCAGGTGGGTAAACATTTTCTTGTACCAAGTGCAAGTTTTACGACTTGCATTGTATGGCTGAAGAATCTGGTTGTTCTTGCCTACTCCACCCATGTACTTGTTTTAATCCAGTGTACAGGTGGGCTTGACAACTTCGGCAATCTGGCCCCAAACTGTGATGGAGAAAGTGCTCTCATCATGAATTGTAGTCAACATGTACAAATCACACCTATCATAGAACTTGACTGCGAGCAGTTTGTTGGAATGCAAAGCAGTGCTCTGGGATTTCTTGAGCTTCTTGAAAACAAGCTGCTGCAGGAATCCTTTGTGGTGATAATGCACTGTGCCACAGGCCCCATTGCCAGCCAGTAGAGCTCTCACACAGCATGTTCAGTTTGATGCCTACAATGTACTGCCTGAACAGCAGCCGCCCTTTGTACAGTATCTAGGACTTGTTGACGACTATATTCTTTACAGGAGTATACATCTCAGGAAACCTGGCAGACAAATGTTCCATGACAGGCCAAGTTTTGAACAACCTGTCATGATATGGATGGTCCTGGGGCAATGCAGCAGAATTGTTATTGAAATGCAGCATGCACTTCAATAGCAAAAAACGTTTTCTGCTCATGAATGGTGTGAAGATGGGGGTTACCCAAACTGTGCAAGTCAACCAGTATGACTGCCAGGTTGGTTTCAGCACTAACCTCATTTTGATTGCAAGGCCCAAAAATATCTTCAACTCCTCCAGAAAAGTGGCAGTTGACTGGCATGCCCTAGAATGGGGCTTTAGAGTGCATCCATGCTCCATCAGAACTTGCCCAGCATGCACATTTGTTTGCTGCACAATTTGCTGAAGGAAGTCAACATAAAAAAATAGACAGACGTAGTCAAGTGGTAAAAAGCTGGCCATATCGACTTTACATCCAGCATTGCCATTAAAAGGTGGAATTTGGGGCTGAACTAAATTGGGGGGTTGCCAAGAGAGCACTCTGTCTGTATTTGCCTCCTCACAAGCCTGCTCTGTGGGTTGGGATAACATGCTACTGTTGTCTCACTGCACTGACTGTGCTTGCAAAGGGACAGCACAAATGTCATCATCGTCTCACTCAGAATCACTGGAAAAGGAGTCATTGGCTGAGACTCTAGTGACTGAAAAAACACTCACAGAATCTGCCCCATTGTCCTCTCCCTCAGATGCTGTCTCAGTATCTGCTGTCACAGTCTCTGATCCTGCCTCAAAGCTGTCCTCCATAACCCGAGTTAGGGCTTGAACAACAGACATCCAACGAGATGACATCTCTGCTACTGGCTAATCCATCCTTCTAAAACACTATCCTACGTAGAAGGCAGCTATGTTGTTTACAAAATGTTGGTGTGTGTGTGTGTCTTTTTGAGTAATGTGCGCAACAATAAATAATGCCACTCACCTTACCTTCTTTTCTTCCCTCAATCAGCAGGTTCTCCAAAGACAATGAAAAAAAAAAAGACACACTATTACTTCACATTTCCACATACCCATCATCACAGCCTTTAGCGCTGGGGGCACCCATTGCGACAATCATTTTTGGCGTTCCCCCTTCCATGACCTCCTCCTTGGATTTCCTCACTACATCCTAGCAAATGTGTCCCCCATCTCTCCATAGCCCCTCTCACACTAGTAATGGTTGTCTTTACTAATCTACTCAGCTATTCACATAAAATACAGATCTGTTCTTTACGGGTGGCATATTAACCTTCTGCGCTACTTGATGGCGTCAAAACTGCCACTAGACAAAAGTCTGATCGCGCTCTCTACCAGGAACATAATCACAAGAGTTATGTTGACATTTTTATTACTGTTTGAAAGCTGTACAACCATCTATCTATCTATCTATCTATCTATCTATCTATCTATCTATCTATCTATCTATCTATCTATCTATCTATCTATCTATCTATCTATCTATCTATCTATCCATCTATCTATCTATCTATCTATCTATCTATCTATCTATCTATCTATCTATCTATCTATCTATCTATCTATCTCTATATATATGTATCTATATATCTCTCTCTCTCTCTCTCTATATATATATATGTATATATATATATATATATATATATATATATATATATATATATATATATATATATATTTATACATTTTTAAAAATATATTTGTGGTTTCCCTGGGGGCTAATTGCGGCCCCCAGGGAAACCACACATATATAAATCAAATTGATATATATATATATATATATATATATATATATAGAGAGAGAGAGAGAGAGAGAACACTTTTTTTATACATGTGTGGTTTTCCTGGGCGACGATCCCGACCCCCAGGGAACCCACATAAATTGGAACAGGCGAGACCTGTGTACCTCAACCACCACCTCTCATGCCACACACCCATCAGACACCTCCGATCCACCCAGCTGGACTTGGCTACCGTCCCACAGATCCATAAGACCAGGACCGGAAGAAAATCTTTTTTATACCTCATGACAAAGACCTGGAACACCCTGCCTCTCCGCCTCCGGCAATCTCCGTTGCTGCCTCAATTCAGGAAGTACCTCAAGACCTGGCTCTCCGACTAAACTACAGCTCCAGTCAGATCAGCAGCCCCCCATCGCTTTGAGACACTTATGGGTGAGTAGTCGCGCTATAAAAACCCCTGATTGATAAAAAAACATTATGCCCCCTACAAGGGGTCAGCCCATGTCAGGAGGGCCGACCCCATCAGTTTCATTTAACTGAGCTCAGGAGTTATTGAAGATGGTTTGAACTTTATTCACCCAAATGCAAAGACAGAGCGCTTACTCTTGGTGATACACTGAAAAGGATCATGGAGCATAACTACTCTGCCTCTGCAAAGGAGATTAAAGCATTCAACTCATAAAACACTTAGAGACACCTCCACTGAATCCTGTGGGTCATGTTTGAGGGAGGTAGCTCAGAACGCCCCTATGTATGTTTCCAGTAGTATGCCCATGATCCCAAATGTAGGACTAATGGTTCCATGACAAAAACAGGCAAGTGATCCCCGAAGAGTAACTTCTCAATCCTACACCGACATTAATATACACTCTGAACTTACTCTTCCTTTTAGTAATGGACTTTTTCTATACTATGATAATGAGAGCACTATAAAACTAATGCTAGTCTTTAGTACAGTGCATACTGCAGTAACCCTGTAGAAAAGTGAAATTTGGGTGATGGATGGAACCTTTAAATCAACTCCCCATCTATTCACCCACATTTATACTATTCATGCAAACATAAACAAAACTACAATCCCATTAGTGTACGCTTTACATCCTGACAAACAATCCTCAACTTACACTGAATTTGTTTATCAGTTGTAAATCTAAACCAGCAAATAGAATTCCTAGGAAAACAAAAATTGACTTTGAACTGCACATGATTAATACAGTTACTAAAATATATACTAACAAAAGTTCAAAGATGTATTTTCACTTTTCCCAGGCATATTGGTGGAACTGTTACTCTACCTTCTTAGAAGAAGGTGCAAACACTAAAAATGCCATAGAGGGCTGGCATAATTCATTCAACAGCTCAGCAGGAAAAACTCACCACAACAGTAGACATTTTTAGGGTGCTGTGCAGGGCCCTCCCTGTGGCCCCCTGCACTTGTTCTCCGCCAGTCTTTTCATGGTGGTAGAACTGCCATGAAAAGTCTGGCGGAGAACAAGGTTGTAATCAGCAGGGCGAAGCTGAGGTCAGTGGTCCCCTGGCTGATTACAACAAGGTCTTCTGTCAGCACATCGGGATCCCTGATCCTGGTGGGGACGACTACAGGGTGAGGGTCTGCCCGCCAACCTCGTGCAGTCCGACCGCCACTGTGAGGCTGGCTGTCTTTCGACTGCCAGCCTTGTAATCAAGCTCCTAGTCAGGGATAATAAGAGGTATATAAATACAATTTCAATTGAAAGCTTTTGTAAAGAGATATGGCATACACAAGTGAGATAAGTAATTACAATATTGTTTAGCTGAGAATTCATCCAGACATCTGGTGTTGTCGAATGGAATGTGACACAAGATGGGTGCTATGAGTAAAAGGTTGAGTAACGGTGTAGAAAGCTAGAATTGTCTATGAATACACCATATCTAATTCATCAGTCCTATATGGTAGATAATTATCGTGTACCAAGAGCACGACAGCCTGCTTAAAAAATATACATATAATTAAAATAAACTCCTTTGCACAATTAGTCAGCAAAAAAATCAGCCACTGAGGTAGTACTCCTGGACCTACGTCAGACATTAATTAAATCTAGAGCAATGCATACCGCAACAGAATTCAAGCAAAAGCCGTTTACCTTATGTGATTAGTATAAATATCTTAAGGAGATCAAGGGCCTGATTCTAAGCTTGGCGGGCGGCGGGAGGCGCCCGCCAAGCGGGAACCACCAGAAGACCGTTCCGCGGTCAAAAGACCGCGGCGGTCATTCTGGGTTTCCCACTGGGCTGGCGGGCGACCGCCAAAAGTCCGCCCGCCAGCCCAGTGGGAAACACCCTTCCCACGAGGAAGCCGGCTCCGAATGGAGCCGGCGGAGTGGGAAGGTGCGACGGGTGCAGTTGCACCCGTCGCGAATTTCATTGTCTGCAAAGCAGACACTGAAATTCTTTGTGGGGCCCTCTTACGGGGGCCCCTGCAGTGCCCATGCCATTGGCATGGGCACTGCAGGGGCCCCCAGGGGCCCCACGACACCCCATACCGCCATCCTGTTCCTGGCGGGCGACCCGCCAGGAACAGGATGGCGGTATGGGGTGTCAGAATCCCCATGGCGGCGCAGCAAGCTGCGCCGCCATGGCGGATTCCCATGGGCAGCGGAAAGTCGGCTGTACCGCCGCGGTCAGAATGCCCGGCGGAGCACCGCCAGCCTGTTGGCGGTGCTACGGCCAACCACCGCCCTGGCGGTATTTACCGCCAGGGTCAGAATGACCCCCCAAGTGTCCTGGAAAGGAAAGTACACCTTTCCCAATTGATAAGGAAATAAAACGGACAAAATAGCCACGATGCATGTCTAAGTATAGTAAATAATTACACAGGTAAATAACAGTAGATACACTGTGGTCATAAAAGGTGATAGACATTTCCAAGAAAAAAAAAAATCCATGAATATTAGGAATTTAAACCAGACTGCCAATTCATCTTCCTAGTAGTTGTATTGGGGAAGAATGACACAACATGTCCAAACTACTTTGTGCACAAATCAGATTGGGTTTCTTCTTGTATCAAGCACAGAAAACTTCACGGGCATGGCCCCAAGTAAAATGTCATTGAATAGTTCTTTGCAAGTAGGGCAAAATATTTTATTAATGCGACCATCATGCTAGTTCATGGCTTATCTGTGCCATTTTCATTATCAGTCTGACCCTGTTAACCAATGCACACTGCAACATCTCAATAAAAGGCAGGAGCCCTTATTCCCAGGGCATTTGCCTTGCCTCAAAACGCAGCAAGATAGACTCACAAACCAGCAGTCACCTCACTATGGCCTCAGCCAACGTCTCATCAGCTGCCGTCTCCTGTTCCCGCTCTACCAGTTCTTCGTCCCCGAAACTCCCCCGTTTAGGTATGGTGCAATTTAATAACACACTAAATATTACATTAATAATATTTACATCTGAGATACATAATTAAATAAATCCATATTCCAGCCCTGTTTACAAAAACAGAAGTTGGAGTTCAATACAATTGAAAACATTGAGCACTCAAATCAAATGCTATAAGAGGAAGAGAAAAGTAGTACCTAAAAAGTTGCTACAATGGGACAAATGGAAGACTACAAGTAGTGTGGCGTTAGCCTGGGGGAGTGAACAACTTACAAAAAGGAAGGACAAATTAGACAAATTAACCACTTGGAAGCAAAGATGTTTAGGAGACACTGAAATAGACAAATGAAAAGCAATGGTGCCATGTTAAAGCCCACAAAGTATCTACAACAGGTCTCAAAGTTTGACCTAAAAAAGGGAATTTCTTCCATTGAAGTCAATAGGGAACCATGGAAAAATGTTTTAAGATTCTAAATATATATGTTTAACTTAACTAAGTTAAAATATGTTTTATATTGAAAAAAACAAATTGCTATTTTATTATAATTTTAAAATATTTTTATAAGAAATAATTATAATAATAAATGTATTACAGACAACGTGGTGTGTTTTTTTAATTTGAAATTAAATTATTGAAACTTTACTGTTTCTTTCTAAAAAGATTTTCCTATTGTTCTAATTATAAAAATATTTATCAACTTGTACATGTATGTTTAAATTTTTAATAAAGAATATATATTCTAAATATTTTGTAATAATTTTTAAAATTCATTCTCAGGTATCACAGTGAGTATTAATTCACTTCACCACCTAATACTCCTAGATCTCTTGCATATCACTTTAAAAACTTTATTTTAAAATGTCTAAACTAATTTGCAGTAATTATTTTCAAATTATTAACATATCGTATTAAATAGATTTCATCATTAATACTCAGTTGACACCGGAGTATTAATGGCTTTCCCCACCAAAAACAAAGGTTACAGCGATGTTATAGTTAGGATATGAATTTACTCGTACAAAACCATAGAAATGTAGCAGTTATAGTTATGGTTAGCTCAAGAATCTATTACTCATTTCCTAAGGTAACTGTAACTTGTGCCCCCACCATGCAGTTTTTTCCTAAATAATTTTACTGCAAATATTACGTTGATATTATCAATAATGTTATCAAAGGTGTAATGAGTGATGTGGGTAAGTTCACAAGTTATTGTTACCTTACAGCATGAGTTATAGTTACTTGAGCTAACCATAACTATAATCGCTGAATTTCTATGGTTTTGATTGAGTAAATTCAGATCCTAACTCTAATATTCCTGTAACCTTTGTTTTTTTAAGTGAATGTATGTTTCCGAAATCCTAACTCTAACGTTCCCTGTGACCTTTGGTGTTTCAAGTGACTTTTTTTACATAAAGTAATTTTAATGAATATAATGTAATCCAACCGTGTGAGGCCGGGGTTGGCCACAGAGCCTGGACTGTGGCCATGCCCTGCGGCCAACCCCCATAACCTCTCAACCCTGTGCCACACATGGCCTTTGGCTGCGAGCAGTGGACGTTCGCCACAGGTCCTAGCCTACAGTCAGATCCTTCCACTAACCCCCTATAACCACCCAATCCCGCATGCATGAGTCTCTGAGTTGGTCTGTGAGTGTGTGCATGAGTACCTCAATGGGTTTGTCAGTGGATGCATGGGTCTCTAAGTGGGTCTGTGAGTGGGTGGATAAGTCTCTTAGTGGATGTGTGAGTGAATGATTGATTCTGAGTAGGTCTGTGAGTGGATGTATGACTATCTGAGTGGGTCTCTTAGTAGGTGTGTGATAATCTGAGTGCATCTATGATAGTGTGCATGAGTGTCTGAGTGGGTCTGTCAATGGGTGTGTGAGGGTCTGAATGGTTCTGTGAGTGGGTGCATGAGTGTCTGAGTAGGTCTGTGAGTGAGTTCATGAGTCTCTGAGTGGGTCTGTGAATGGGTGCATGAGCCTGAGTGGGTCTGTGAGTAGGTACATGAGTGTCTAAATGAGTGCGTGAGTTGGTCTGTGAGTGTCTGTGTCAGTAGCTGTGTGAGTGACTTGGCCGCAGAACAACCTCACATGCCCTTTTATCCAAAATATCTACCTCTACCTCTTTCGGCCTCCTTGGGTAAATGTCCAGTATATATTCTACACTACAGTAGTGTATTGGAACACAAGGAAACGTCACCAGTGACCTTGTGTGCATTTTGGCAACATGATAGTATTTGGCACATCTTTCTCTACAATTCTGTGATAACATGAATCCTCCTATAGAGAGGCCAACAAGACTACAAAGACAGAAATCTCCACCAAACCAGGGTCCTTCCTGTTATCTATATGACATAAGTGCTTCTTTGTTTTGTGGAGATGTCCTCCTATTCCTTGGCATCAAGAACGTGCCACCCAAATCGGTGGCAAACGCAGTTGGGGGCCCTTTGGTAAGCTGTCCTTCCTGGCAAAATGCGGGAAGACCTTTTGCATACTACTAAGGTGGATGGTGCAGGGCCAAGCGGGCAGAATTTCCAGGTGATTTTCACATTTGCATACTTGTAGCAATTTCAAGGGAAAACCATGGACTCTGCTTTCACCAGGCGAGGACAAGCAAGAACCCACTTGTCACAGTCATATACAAGTTGCTCTCCAATAGATCAGCGTTGCATTCCCTTCATGAAGGATTTCAGCTTTTAATAGATGAGGGGGGCTGTGCAGCCCCCCTCCCTGGACCGATTTTGGCCCCAGGGACCAGATTCCCCAGGGCCCAGCCATGTCTCCTGGGAGCCCCCCGGTAACCCAGTCAGCAATGTTGGGGGCCACTGGGGAGGGACCTAAATGACCCCATGGTCCCAACCAGCTCCCCGCCTCCTGCAGACGCCTGCTTTGCTCTCACACACAGGGAGCTGCTAACATACGTGTTACAGCAATTGTTTCATCTGCTTTCCTGCCCACATATCTGTGTGCAGGGAAAAAGAAGAAAACTCCCCTCAAAAGTAAGCAAAAGTGGTTTGACAGCTCTCACGTCCTGTGAGGAGCATTTGTGTTTGCTCTGACTTGACAGGAGCTGCCAAGGCTCCTGCAAAGTCAGGGCAAACAGCTGTGTCCCGGGGTGGGCACCCCAGGACACAGCAGGAGCTGGCCCTGGGGGGTGGCGGGCCCCAGGTCCATATATGGCTCCAAGAAAGGGTCTGCACATCCCTCTTCTTTCAATTTCAAGGGCCTGCCCCAGGGCGGTGGTGGTCTCCAGGGTTAAGAAAGGCCTAGGAGGGGGGTTGCGCAGCCCCCTACTTGTAAAAAATAAACAAAGCCCCAGGGAGGTGGTGGTCCCCGGGCTCTTACAGCTCATGGAGGGGGTCCCCATGGCCCGCCTCTTTTTTCATAAAGTCCTGGGGAGGTGGTGGTCCCTGGGGCTTCAATTAGCCCCAGGAGCGAGGTCCACATGGCCACCTCCATTTATTATTTAAAGCCCTTGGCAGGTGGTGGTGCCCAGAGCTCATTTGAGCTCATGCAGGAGGGTCCACATGGCTCCCCTCTAATGTTTAAACAAAGCCCTGGGGAGATGGTGGTCTCCATGGATCGAGGAGCCTTAGAAGAAGGTCCCTATTGCCCCCTCCTTTTTAAAAAAAATGCCCAAGGACCTGGCACACCTGAGGGCTTAATTAAAAACAAGTGTGTGCGTTCTTTCCGCGCTTGTTTTTCTTTTTCATTTTTGCCACAAATACGCAAATTCAGGGCAAAAATGTAAAAAAACAAGCTTTTTTTCCCTGACGGGGTCCCTCTGGGACTCCAAGAACAAGTCTTGGGTGTCAGGGTATTTGTACGCTGCCCCCTTTTCTTTTTCTTCTCTTTTTTTGTGGGACTCGGCTGAAGCCCAGTCCCAAGATGGCTGTCAATACATCCTGGTTGAGGTGTTGGTAGCCAATCACATCTCTGCATTTCCCTGAACAAGCATGTTATTCCTCACAAAGTCATCAGGGAGGATCCGCGGCCCTAGATATACAAATTTGGATTTCCTTGAATTTCTCAACAACTACTGAGCGGATTTACTTCAAATAACAAGGAGCACAATCTGTGGAGCAAAATCTAGCTTTCTGCCAAAGTCGGTGTAATTCCGTCCAGTGGTTTGGGCTGTAGTTGTGTTCAAAACTCCTGCGGGAATTAACATGGGAAACACACTTTTTTTGACCCTCCCATTTTCTTGCCCCCGGCTTGATGGTTCTCCCCAAAACTTTCCATGTGCAACAAGAATTACCGGCACACTTTTTTGGGGAAAAGCTTGTGAAGATTCATCAAATGGCGCTGAAGATATAGGCAAGTAAAAAAATGTTTTTCCTATGGTCCTAACTATACCTACCTAATGGCAACTGCAAGTACACAAATATTTACAAAACTTTCCCAAAAAAATCCGCCTCAGCTCCTTCCTGAAAGGTTTCAGGGTGATCCGTCAAGTGGGAGATGAGAAAAAAGGGGGGGTACCAAAACATAAAATCCCCATGCATTTTCCATAGACTTCTTCAGACAAGTCTACAGCAAAAACTGTCTAATGGAATTACACAAAATTCGGCAGGAAGATACAACTTGGTCCGCAGATTATGTTTTTAGTGATTTGGTGTAAATCTGTTCAGTAGTTCTTGAGAAATTAAGGGTAAAAAAATTATTGTATATTTTGGCAGTTGGGCTTGCGAGAGTCCTTCAAGTCTCCCACAAAAGTATGAAATCAAACTTGGAGCCCTGCTATTGGTCGAGATGCGCGTTTTTACTGTGAGCATTCATGCTTTCACGGGAATCAGATGCTCTTGTGAGTCCCACAAGCGCTCTTATTGGCTGGATGTTGGAATGTTAGAAATTAAATAGCCGGCATCACTGTTAAGTGTGAGAAATTGGAGGTGTTGTGAAAATGGAGTAAAAAAGCAATATAAGGGGGCAACAGAAAGGCATGCTGTCTCCCTACGTTTATAGAGAAGGTGTCTAAAGGATAACGTCTGTGAATAAAATAAATGTATATTGTTTTTAACTAATTGCTATGATCTTGCAGGACTCTCATGGGATTGTGAATAGTAAAAAGGAGTTGATGAAATCTGAATACACTCCATTAGTAGGAATGTATAGTGTGGTCCTTGTTTTGAGAGGAAGTGTGTAAGAGATAAGTACTGTGATGAATAAATGGTTAATTCTTACTTTAAAAAATGTAGACAGAGGTAGGTGATCTTTCAATGCACTGTGGCATGCACACATGCACCTGTAGAAAGGGGTGTTTATCAGAGTCTGCTATCTATGGCTATTGGCTTTGTAAGATATGTGAGTATAGTACAGTCTCTTCCCACACTTTACTATGCACACCCATTATCAGAGAGAGGGATATTAGCAGGGAGGACAGTTCCTCTTCACTCACTACTAAGCACATCTGTCAAATGAGAGAGAGGTCCCACTAGAGAGGTTAGTCTCTTTTCACACACAATACTACGCATACCCGTCATCTGAGAAAGAGGTCTGAAAGGAGAGGCTAGTTCATCCATACAGTGTACTATGGTCACCCATCATCTTAGAAAGAGGTCTGGAATGAGAGGCCTGTCACTCCCCACTTCCTACTACACAAACTCATCATCCGAGTGAGAGGTATGGAAATAGAGGGTAGGCCATGTACACACTTTACTATGCACTTTTGTAATCTGAGAAAGAGGAGTAGAAAGAGAATACAGCCCATGCAGGTACCCTACGAAGCACACTTCTCATATCAACAAGAGGTCTGAGGGAAGAGGCTAGACTCTCCTCATACCCTACTATGCACACCCTTCAATCAAGAGAAGGGTTTCAGCGGAGAGGCAATTATTCTTCATACTCTACTACACACACACGTCATCCAAGAAAGAGGTCTCTATGGAAAGTTCACTCCCTTCACAGACTCCTGTAAGCACATCCATCATGCAAGACAGAGATTTGACTAAAGAGGCCAGTCAGTTCCTACACTTTACTACACACACCTGTGATCTGAGAGAGGTCTAAGTGGCGGTGCCAGTCTCTACCCAAACTCTAGTATGCACAATTGTAATAGAAAAGAGAGGACTTAGCAGAGGGACCAGTCCCTCCAGACATCCTACTTTGTGCACCTGTCATCTAAGAGAGGGGTCTCAGTGGACAGGCTAGTCCCTCCACACCCATCATCTGAGACAGATGTCTTGTGGAGAGGCCAGTCTCTCCCCATACCCTTGTATACACACAGAGATGGGATACAGTGGAGAAGATACTCCTGCCTAGACACTCCTATTTCCCTACAACTTTGTTGCAATCCTTCAAACTGCTCACAAGCTTCAGGAAATGAAGCTTGCTCCATGGACACATTTGATCTTGTGAGAAGCTCAAAAGCCTCCTATGGAAAATTACTGAGCCTGCCACAAGGTGTATTGCAATCCCACAAGAGTTTTCCATAACAGAAATGCATGGAGAATGTGTTTTAGTCTAAGTTTGAGGTTTGCTAGGGATTCTCAATAAAAACAACCTTGTGAGAGCCACAGAAGTCTCCCCATCCTAGGCCCAGGCACCTTATTTATCCTCCTGTGCAAAAATGGTACACATGAGGGAGGCGGGCCAAAATAATGAATAAGATGCCCAGCCGGTGTCTTGGAATGGCGATAGCCACCGGTACACTTTTTCATGCAAAACTGTGTTAGCGCAGTTTTGCGTGAAAAAATATACATTTGGGCCTAAATGTTTGAGCTTGTGAGAATCTTATGGGACACAGAGAAATACATGACTGAAGGTAGGCATTTGGGTGGTGCTATACTCGCAGGATCATTACATTTTTTTTTAATGGGGTGGAGAAAATCTGTCCCAAGAGAGAGGTTTTAACTGAGACTGTTGAATAAAATAAATGTATATTGTTTTTAACTAATTTTTACGATCTTGCGGGACTCTTGTGGGTTTGAGAATAGTAAAAAGGTGTAGATGGCTACTTGCTTTGAGAGAAAGTTTGTGAGAGATAGGTACTGTGATGAGTTGAAAGTTAATTTGTATGAGTGTTGCATGGTAGATTACTGGGCCTACTGGTTTTTATGACTCCGCTAGAGCCTTGCAAGATTTTGATGGGGAGAAGTAAAAGAAAAAAAAGGGGGCGAGGCTCAATAAATAGTTACCATCCTTATTACTTGGTTGGAGAAATGCTGTGATGAGATTGGGTGCCAAAACAGAGATAGCTCTGTTTGTCCTTGCTGCTTTGGAAGAGAAGGAAATCCTTTTGAGTTGTGCTCAGCAGATGTTAAGTTATGTGGAGTTGAAAAATAGACTGGTGTGGTCATTTGCATTTAAGAAAGAACTCAAAGTTCAGGTATTTAGTAAAATACTTCAAAAACTTTGCTGTGAAGTGTCAGTAAGTGTACTAATGTTGGTACACTCTTTCTACATTGTATTTACTTAGTGAAAAGGTGTTTGGGGAAGTGAAAATGTGTTAATATAGGTTTTGAGAGGTACAGATTAGAATGTAGAGAGGTGTGTGCAAGGTTTGCAGATTGTGTTAAAAATGAAATATACAAACTGTGTGTACTTAAGGGAAGCAATGTTTCTCAAATTATAAAACAAATAATTTAATAAGAGAAGCCATGCTGTTGTTTTGAACCTCATTGAATGTATACATTATCCCTATGAAATGCTTGGGTGGTAATATGGTTATTTCTAGAGTGAAAAGCTTTGGTGAGTATTAGCAAAGGTGTCTCAAGAGGAATGCGTAATTTTATAAACTTTTATGAAATGAGGTTTGATGACATGTTAAAATTTATTTGTGAAAAAACTGCACTGGACGAGGGTGTGGAGTTGTTCAGGAGAGAGAAATTACAAGTTACTGGTGCATTATATTTAAATATGTGATTGAGGGTAAAAAGCATAAAAATGTTTGTAGAAAACACTGATGTATCACAGTTATCAATTATTGACCTGTGTGTAACTTTCCTATTTTTGGTTATTTTGCCTTTCTTTTAGAAGGATAATGGAAACTTCCCTCTGAGGAAATAATTATCTGCTTTCATAACAGGACAAACAGGAGTACTGTGCTGTTCAGCAATGACTACCTCTTTAGGCACAGTGTAATCAGATTGGAAGGATGTGGAGTCACCTGAACAGCTGAGTACTTCAGCATCACTAGCAAATTCTGGACGAGCGAAGATTTGTGAACTCGATATATAGTTCTGCTGCTTTGCTGAGACCTTATTGCCAGCTAGCCTGCCATAACATGGCACTCATATAAAGACATTTTGGCAGGCAAGTGTGGCTACAAGACTGAAAAACAAGTCAAAAGCTAGTAGGCAAACAAAGCAAAAGAAGGGGGAGGTGCTTTAGGAGGTGGTTATGAGTGTCACATAAAAAGTTATGTATTTTAAAGTTGTGTGTTATTTCATGTTATAGTTGTTTATATTGTTTGCTAATGTAGTTGTTGTACTTTTGTATTGTTGTTAAATGGTTTTGTTGTTTTAAAAAAGTTTAAAGTTATTTTGGATTAGTTTCCTTAATACCTCTAAAGTTTATTATAGGATTGCAAAACTGGCAGTACCATGTTCAGGGACTGAGAATATGCTCTTACATGTGTATGTGGGTCAATGGTACTATGTACATCTTTTATTCTACAGAGCCGGTAATACAGGAACCGAGTATTTTGCAATGCAGGTATGATTACTTGTTCTGCAACAATGAGGTGTTGTATGCCATAGTATAGGGAACTGTAATGCAAAAGAAGGATCTTCGCACAGAGGTAAGTGCATGTTTATACTATAACACACACTTCTATCAGCTTCTGTACACACCCTATTGTGTATAGATGTTGCTACTGGGAGGCATTTGAAACACAGGTAAGTATATCTACACAATGAAATTTGGACACAAGATATCCAAGACACAGTTCTGAAGAGAGGATACTGCATTTTATACTCTACCACAGACATTCATATGAAGAGAGGTATGTGCAGAGAGAACAGTTTCTTCCCACAGCCTACTTTGCACATATGTTACTCTGGGGAGATGTCTCACCTGAGAGGCTCTGGTGTTTTCATATCATAGTCTCCATAGTCTCTATAGTTGTTATGCAAGACATACTTTTGAGTAAAAAAGGTGATTTCAACTCTATACTTTACGTGTACTTCTAATCATACCAGGGAGATGTGTGAACACCAAGGTAAGCCACTTTCCACACCATAATTTCCACCAGGATAATGTAAAAGATGAATCACAGGAGAGAGGCCAGTTTCTCCACACACTATACTATGCAGAGATATCATGCAAGAGACTTGTGACAGGAAACACAACAGTTTCTCTCCATAGCCTACTATGCATACCTGGCAGCATGAGAAGAAAGATGCATTTCTCTCAAACCCTATTTGAGGCACTTGTTATCCTGGTAAAATGTGTTAGCAGAGAAATAACCCACATCCCAGACAGCACTGCACATTGAGGTTGTTCTAAGGAGAGAACTGAGGACAGAGGCCACTGGTTCACTGCACCGTACTGTACATCCAAGTTGTCCTGGAGATGGGTGTTACAGCAGAAAACAATGTTTCCCTACATACTACTGTATATATCTGTTTTACAGGGAAGAGCTATTAGTGGACAGGCATATCCGTTCCCATACCCTATAATATATGACTATTTCCCTGGGGAGGGGTCTCAGTAAAGAGGTCAGTACTTGTTATACTTGCTATGGAATAGTGAGGTCTTAGATGTGAAGCAAGTGCCTTTCCCACACTACTGTGCAGACTAGTGAGCCTGGAAAAAGATGTTAGTGAACAGGCAGTGCCTTTTTACACCCTACTTTACACACAGATTACTTTCATGCAAGGTTTCAGTGGAAAGGTGAGCCTCTCCCTATAGTCTGGTAGTGGACATTGTAAAAGGTAAGTATTGTAATGTAAATCCTTTTTCTAAACAATTTTTATGATTTCACAAGATTCTTGTGGGATTGTGTATAAAACAAATGGTATCAAAAATCTGGTGGATATAAATTATACATTTTACAACAGAATATGTTAAATGAAAATACAAGTTCCAAGTTAGTAAACTAAGGTGGTCATTACAACCCTGGCGGTCGGTGTTAATGCGGCGGTAAAACCGCCAACAGGCCGGCGGTAAAAAAAATGGAATTATGACCGCAGCGGAAACCGCCAACATAGACAGCCACTTTAACACTCCGACCGCCACGGCGGTACAAACAAACACCACAGCGGTTACCGCCAACAGACAGGCAGGAGACAAGGTTCCGCCCACTGTAGTACAACAGTCCAATCTGCCACCTTTTCCGGGGCGGATTCACCGCGAACAAAAACAGGGCGGAAACAGGACTTGGAAGGGAAAACGCTCACCTCTACACACCCCACGAGGAACCAGTACGCCATGGAACCCGAGCTCCAGATACTGCCAGCCTTTGTCTTCCTGCTCCTCTACCAGGAGCATGAACGCCGGCGGCGAAGACCACGGTGAGTACTGCACCTACGACATGGGGGGGCAAAAAAGAGTGACGCACACATGCAACATGCAACACTCCAACCCCCACCCTCACCCACTACAACATACACACAAGTACATGTTGATACATTACATTTACAACCCCCAACCCCCCTGGAAGAATGCAAGGACAAAAGGAAATGAATTGAACGTTTGTAATCTATTAAAATACAGTAATCAAAAATATATATACACACTATAAACAAATATATACACCAAGAATACAAGTCCAAGGTATTTCACCATTAAAGTCCGTGGAAGACTGGGCCCAAAATGCATGGGCGAGGCCCACACTCAAAAACCGATCAAAACGGAGAGAACACTGCTGGGGCATCAGATAGAAATACAACAGGCACCACAGGGGGAAGGGAAGGGGGCACCTCAGCCGGATGAGTGCACGACGCCAGATCCACGAGGGGGCTCCATGCCCACTCCTGTATCCTGGGGAGTGCAAAGCCACAGTCTCTCAAGTCTCTCAAGTGGGTGGTTTGCCCACTGCTTTGTCCTGGGGAGTGCAAAGCCACAGTCTCACAAGTCTTTTCAGTGGGTGCTTTGCCCACTGCTCTATCCTGGGGAGTGCAAAGCCACAGTCTCACAAGTCCTTACAGTGGGTGGTTTGCCCACTGCTTTATCCTGGGGAGTGCAAAGCCACAGTCTCACAAGTCTTTACAGTGGGTGGTTTGCCCACTGCCCTATCCTGGGGAATGCAAAGCCACAGTCTCTGAAGTCTCTCAAGTTGGTGGTTTGCCCACTGCTCTATCCTGGGGAGTGCAAAGCCACAGTCTCACAAGTGGATAACAGTCTCCTATGGTTCTGGAGGGGGCTTTGTGCCCTGAGTGCTTCATCCTGCCAAGGACTGAGGTAGTGGATGCCTTTCTCCACTGGTTCTGGAGGGGGCTTTGTGCCCAGAGTGCTTCATCCTGCCAAGGACTGAGGTAGTGGTTTTAAATCTACACTGGTTCCGGAGGGGGCTTTGTGCCCAGAGTGCTTCATCCTGCCAAGGACTGAGTTAGTGGATGTCAATCTCCACTGCTTCTGGAGGGGGCCTTGTGCCCAGAGTGCTTCATCCTGTCAAGGACTGAGGTATTAGATGCCAATCTCCACTGGTTCTGGAGGGGGCTTTGTGCCCAGAGTGCTTCATCCTGCCAAGGACTGAGGTAGTGGATGCCTTTCTCCACTGGTTCGGGGGGGGGGCTTTGTGCCCAGAGTGCTTCATCCTTCCAAGGACTGAGGTAGTGGATGTAAATCTCCACTGGTTCTGGAGGGGGCTTTGTGCCCAGAGTGCTTCATCCTGCTCGTGGCGGCCTCAGTAGCGTCTGAGCTTTTGGCGCTCATTGGCCTGCGGTGCTGGTGGCGGCGGTGTCCTTGGCAGCGGTGCTTGTGGCGTCGGTGTCCTGTTCAGCGGTGCTGGTGGCGGTCTTGTCCTGTTCAGCGGTGCTTGTGGCGGCGGTGTCCTTGGCAGCGGTGCTTGTGGCGGCGGTGTCCTTGGCAGCAGTGCTGGTGTCGGCGGTATCCTGTTCAGTGGTGCTTGTGGCGGCGGTGTCCTGTTCAGCGGTGCTGGTGGCGGCGGTGTCCTTGGCAGCGGTTCTTGTGGCGGCGGTGTCCTTGGCAGCAGTGCTTGTGGCGGTGTCATTGGCAGCGGTGCTTGTGGTGGTGGTGTCCTGTTCAGTGGTGCTGGTGGCAGTCTTGTTCGCCGTGCATGTTTTCGGCGACTTGCCTGTTTTTCTGTGCCCCACCCCACCTTGGATGGTGGCGCAGCTGTCTTCCCACTCCCAACTTTACTCCTGGGAGAGGCTTTGGTGGTAAATGTTTTGCCTCTCTCCCGCCGGGCAGTGGCCAACTTTTTGTGCTTTTGAGGTGGGTGTACTGTCTGTGGTCTGGCTCCTTGGCACACTGGCTGCCCTGCTGCTTGGCGCACTCCAGAAGCCGGTTACTACTGGCGCCACTGTTCCAGCAAATGTTGTGGCTGAGGTGCTGGGTTGGGACCTGGAAAAGCGGGCCCTAGGGAACTGAAGTACCGCCGGCGTACATCGTCATTGGCTCATGGGACCCATAGGGTCCAATGTTAACCAATGCAGGATTGTGCTGCGGTCTTCGTCCGCCTACCGCGACGGTGTACAACACCAGCGCAGTTACCTCATATCCCCTTGTCCCACCTTACAGGTCAGGCAGCCACCATTTCAGGGGGCCACATGGCATTAATTTTGACTGCGTCACACATATCTGGGCCTTGCATAAACACTAATACAGGCATATATTGATTAAAAAAAATAATGGAATTAAGTTGTGTTTACGTACCTCAGTGTTGGTTGACTCTTTGCTCGCTGTTCTCCTCCATAGAGCACGTCCGCTGGGGCAGGTGAGGAGATGGCGGCATCCTCCGGTGTACAAACCGCTGGTGGACCTGTCGACAATGGAGTAGCGACATGTAATTGTCACATACAGACTCGATTGTACCACAATCCTAGAACTGTGTGCCCAGTTGGAGCCAGACCTGATGTTAGGTATCCACCATCCCACAGGAATCCCCCCTCTAGTGCAGGTCCTGTCAGTACTCCATTTCCTGGCAAGTGGGTATTTTCAAACAACAGTGGCCATTGCATCAGGGATGTCCCAGCCTATGTTCTCCAACGTATTGTCCAGAGTGTTGTCTGCCCTGCTGAAACACATGCGCAGCTACATCGTGGTCCCTCAGGTTGAGGATTTGCCTACAGTGAAAGGTGACTTCTATGCCCTGGTACATATCCCCAACATCATAGGTGCCATTGATGGGACACATGTGGCCTTGGTCCCCCCCGCAGGAGTGAACAGGTGTACAGAAACCGGAAGAGTTACCATTCGATGAATGTGCAGATGTTTTGCTTGGCTGACCAGTACATCTCCCATGTGAATGCCAAGTTTCCTGGCTCAGTGCCTGACGCTTACATTTTGAGGAATAGCAGCATCCCTTATGTGATGGGGCAACTCCAGAGGCACCGTGTGTGGATATTAGGTGAGGACATAGACCCAATACAGTGTGACTAGGTGTCTGGGTCTGGGGATGTCCCTAAGAGTTAGTGTGTGTCTAACAGTTGTCCCTCGACATTTGCAGGTGTCTCTGGTTACCCCAACCTGTCATGGCTACTGACCCCAGTGAGGAATCCCAGGACAAGGGTAGAAGAACGCTACAATGAGGCACATGGGTGAACTAGGAGGATTATAGAAAGGACCGTCGGCCTCCTGAAGGCCAGGTTCAGGTGCCTCCATATGACAGGTGGTTCCCTATTCTACTCACCAAAGAAGGTGTGCCAGATCATCATGGCCTGCTGTATGCTTCACAACTTGACTTTGCGACGACAAGTGCCTTTTCTGCAGGAGGATGGTCCCGATGGAGGTGTTGTGGCAGCTGTGGACCCTGTGGACAGTGAAGACGAGGAAGCAGAAGAAGAGGACATAGACAACAGGAACACAGTGATTACTCAATACTTCCAGTGAGACACATGTAAGAAGACAACACTGCCTGCTACATCTGATACAATTCTTCTACCTCTCATCTGTCTGTCACTTTCACCTTGTGTATGGGGTGGGTCCCACTGTGTGACATCTGCTTTGTTTCCGCATGGACTAGAGCTGTGTGACATAGGTATGTTGACAATACATTGGATATAGCATTTTTCCACAGTAATTGCAAATACACATTTTCTAAAGCACAGACTGACTACAGATTGTTTTGTGATTTAAGGGTGTTTATTTAAGTGCTCAATAGTGGAGGGGGTTTGAAAATGGTCAGGGTTGATGGTGGTGGATTGTCCATGGCAGAGTCCAGTCTATTAGTCTCACAGGTGCATTGTCCAAAGGGGCATAGGAAGTGGAGCTGTGGCAGTTTAAGGCTGGACAGGGTGACAAAGTGGGACAGAAGTATGACAATCAGGGTGGTCTCATTTCTTGGCGAGGGTCTTGGTATTGTTCTCTGTCTTTGTCCTGGATCTCAGGGACCGTTTGGGGGTGGTTCTCCATCTGCAGGGGGTAGGGTGCTGGTGTCGTGGTCCTGTGGCGGTGCCTCCTGTCCACTAGCGCCGGCGGAGGTGGTGGGCAGTTCATCGTCCAGGCTAATGTCAGGGGCCCCTTGTTGTGCCACAGTCTCCCTCCTGGTGTTGACGAGTTCCTTCAGCACCCCTACAATGGTGCCCAGGGTGGTATTGATGGATTTGAGTTCCTCCCTGAACCCCAAATACTGTTCCTCCTGCAGCCGCTGGGTCTCCTGAAACTTGGCCAGTACCGTTGCCATCGTCTCCTGGGAATGGTGGTAGTCTCCCATGATGTTGGAGAGGGCCTCGTGCAGAGTGGGTCCCCTGGGCCTGTCCTCCCCCTGTCGCACAGCAGCCCTCCCAGTTCCCCTGTGTTCCTGGGCCTCTGTCCCCTGAACCGTGTGCCCACTACCACTGCCCCCAGGTCCCTGGTGTTGTTGGAGTGGGGGGTTAGCCTGGGTTCCCTGTAGTGGTGGACACACTGCTGATTGACGTGTCCTGGGGACAGAGGTATGTGCCCGCTGGGTGGGTGCTGTGCTGGTGTTTCCAGAGGGGGGAGGCTCTGTAGTGGCCTGTGACTGTGTGAGGGGAACCGACTGTCCCAAGGTCCAAGATGGGCCGGGCTGGTCATCTAGATCCAGTTGGATAGAGCTTCTGTCATCACTGTGGGCCTCTTCTGTGGGTGGAGTGGACATGTCTGGACCCTCCTGTCCGGTGACGTTGGGTAGGGGTCCTGCAAGGGTGTAAAGGCATGATTATTGCATCTGTATGTGCCATGGTGTGCAATGGGTGGGTGACCCTGTACCCCAGTGCTTGCATTCTTGTGTGGGACCTTGTGTGATAATGGTTTAGGGGTGTGTGTGGGTATGTGCAGTGGCCATGCATTGGTGATGGGTGTCCATGCTTTGGTGTTGCATGCAGGGTTTGGGATGTGTGGTTTGTGATAGTGGGACATATGTGAGGAGTTGGAGTGATGGGGGTGAGGGCGAGGGTGGGGGTATGTGATAGCATACAGGTAGGGTGGGGGATGAAGTAGTAAAGATTTGACTTACCAGAGTCCATTCCTCCAGCTACAACTGCGAGGCCCTCAGGATGCAGTATAGCCAAGACCTGCTCCTCACATGTTGTTAGTTCTGGGGGAGGAGGTGGGGGTCCGCCGCCAGTCCTCTGAACTGAAATCTCGTGTCTTGAGACCACAGAACACACCTTCCCCGTAGGTTGTTCCACCTCTTCCTGATGTCATCCCGTGTTCTTGGGTGCTGTCCCACTGCGTTGACCCTGTCCACGATTCTGCGCCATAGCTCCATCTCCCTAGCTATGGTGGTGTGCTGCACCTGTGATCCGAATAGCAGTGGCTCTCCCCCGATGATTTCCTCCACCATGACCCTGAGCTCCTCCTCAGAAAACCTGGGGTGTCTTTGCTGTGCCATGGGCTGGTGTGGGTGATGTATGGGGTGGTGTGTGTTGCGGGAGATGCGTGGATGTTGCGTGAGTGATGGTGTTGAGTGCCTGTGGATGCTAGTGTTGCTTCTGGTGGTGTCTCTCTCTGGCCTTCAGTCGCAATTGTAGTCGTAGGGGTTTGTGGGTGATGTGGGTGTGTGTTTTACATTGTATTGAGTTTGTGGGAGTGGTGTGTGTATGTGTATCAGGCGTGTGTATTTCGATTTGTCCAATGTGGATGTGTTTAGTAAGAGTGTGTGTATTTTGAACGCAGCAGTATGTACCGCCAATGGAATCCTGCGGTTGAAAGACAGCTGCGTGGATTCGTGGGTCGTGATAGTGTGGGCGTATTTCTGTTGGCGTGACGGTGTCGGTTTTGTTATCGCCAGTTTATCACTGACCTTTGGTGTGGCGGACTTGTGTGGGTGTCTAGATTTTGGTGGATTCCGAGCAGTGGGTCATAATAGCTGTGGCGGAATTCCGCAGCCGTGGCGATGTGTTGGCGGTCTTCTGCACGGCGGTAAGGGGCATTTACCACCAATGTTGTAATGACCCCCTAAGTATTTAACCCCTCCCATGCCCCAGGCAAGCTGGTCTCGTCCACGCACACGGTTGCCATGTGCCTGGGACGAGACCAGCTGGTCCGACACCCGGCCCACGGGGGAGCGCTAGCACTCCCTGTGGGCCTCCCTCCCACACCCCCCAGTCGGGGATGGAAGGGGAATCGCTTCCCCTTCCACCCCGACCCCCCAACCCTCCAGTGATGTCTGATGACATCAGTGAGCAAATCTTGCGCTGACCTCATCAGAGGTCTCCTCAGATCGCGCTGATCCCAGAAGAGAAATGCAAAAGCATTTCATGTCTCTCGAAGCATTTCTGATGCCCAATCATGATGCGGTAATGCAGCAGAAATACCCACTAGACACCAGGGAATTTGTTTTTTTAGGTATTTTCAATAAAGGGAGCAAGGGTCGCTCCCCGGGGGGCAACATTATTTACAGGACATATCTGCCCCGCTAGGAGATAGATCGGTCTCATATAATTAGGCTGATCTGCCCCCAGGGGTGACAGAAACCACGAGACACCAGGGAATTTTTATTGTTTTTATACTTACGCATAAGGGGAGCGGCCCCTTGGGGGGCAAAATATTTTTAGGCCCTTACTGCCCCCCGGGGGCAGATCAGCCTAATATAATTAGGCCGATCTAAACCCGGTAGGGGGCGGAAAACCCCAAGACACCAGGGATAATTGTTTTGTTTTTTAATATGTGGAGAGCGACCCCATAGGCAAGGGTTGCTCCCTGGGGGGGGCAAAATATTTTTAGGCCATTTCTGTCCCCCTGGGGGCAGATCGGCCTAATATAATTAGGGGGCAGAAATCCCCTAGACACCAGGGATAATTTTTTTATTTTTTTATTTGTGGGGAGCGACCCCTTAGGCAAAGGTCGCTCCCTGAGGGGCAAAATTACTTTTAGGCCATTTCTGCCCTCCCCCACTAATATAATTAGGCCAATCTGCCCCTGCGGGGTCAGAAACCTCTAGACACCAGGGATATATAGATAGATTTTTTATGTACTTTATGTTTTTATGTATGGGGAGTGACCCCTTAGGGAAGGGTCCCTCCCCGGGGGGAAAATTGTATTTAGGCCATTTCTGCCTCCCTCGGGGGCAGATCGGCCTATTTTTGTTAGGCACCACTAGACACCAGGGATTGGTGTGTGTGAATGTGTGTGTTTTGTTTGGGGAGGCAGCCCCTTGGGCAAGGGTCGCTTCCCATGGGGGCACATTACTGTTGGCCATATCTGCCCCCCTTGCGGGCAGATCAGCCTATTTGTAGAAGGCCCATCTGCCCCCAAGGGGGGGCAGAAATCCCACCTGAGACCAGGAAATATTTTTTTTTCAAAATAAAATGGCGGGGGTATGGCCATACCCCCACCCCAAATAAATGGGGCCAAAGTTGTTTTGCCCACCAGTGGGCAGATTGGGCAATTACCCCCGATCCACACCTCGGGGGCAGAAAGTCTTCTGGATGCCAGGGAATTAAAAAAACAAAAAATAGTGGGGTGGTGGCTACCAACCAGTATGGGTCTGGTTATGCCCCCACCCCAACTGAAGGGGGTAACAGTCTTTCAGCTGTCCCCTGCACACTAAAACATCTTATCCCACAGCAAGCAAGAGGACGTTTGATTGTTTTGGGTTTTGGTTTTACATTTGGGCCATGAGAGCTCGGTAACTCAAAATCATCCCACTTGGAATGGTGAGGGCTGCACTTTTTGGACTTTGGGACGCTGCCATGTAGAAAAATCCACAAGACCTATACACATCTGAAAACTTAACATCTGGTTGATTCCAGGGTGGTGTGCTTTACGTAAACCCTGCACTATTTTCTTACCCACAATGCCCTGTAAACCTCCAACTTCCGGAATCTGCAGGAATCCACAAAATTCCTACCACCCAACATTGTCTCATCTATACCGATAAAAATTTCTGCTGCATTTGTCAGCCTAACAATGTTTTTTTTCAAACTGCCCTTTTGGACCCGCTTTGGTTCCCCCTCAATTTCGACATGTTTTTGGCTCTTCCCTTTCATAGTCATTTGGTCCACCTACACAAGTGATGTATCAATTTTACCAGGAGAATTAGGGGAATATTGGGTGGTAGGAAATGTGTCCCGGTGAGGTGATCCCACACAGAAATGTGGGTAAAATGTGATTTTTTAGCTAAATTTGAGGTTTGCTGAGGATTCTTGGTAAGAAAACATTGGGGGGCCCACGCAAGTCACACCTCCCTGCACTCTCTCAGGTGTCTAGTTTTCAGAAATGTCTGGGTTTGGTAGGTTTCCCTAGATGGCTGCTGAGCCTAGGACTAAAAACGCAGGTGCCCCCCGCAAAAACAGGTAGTTTTGTATTTGATCATTTTGATGTGCCCAGATAGTGTTTTGGGGCATTTCCTGTCACAAGCATTAGGCCTACCCACACAAGTGAGGTACCATTTTTATCAAGAGACCTGGGGAGCGCTGGGTGGAAGGAAATTTGTGGCTTCTCTCAGATTCCAGAGTTTTCTGTCACTGAAATGTGAGGAAAAAGTGTTTTTTTGGCCACATTTTGAGGTTTGCAAAGGATTCTTGGTAACAGAGCCTGTTGAGAGGCCCACAAGTCACCCCATATTGGATTCCACTAGGTATCTAGTTTTCAAAAATGTGCAGGTTTGCTAGGTTTCCCTAGGTGCCGGCTGAGCTAGAGGCCAAAATCCACAGCTAGGCACTTGGCAAAAACATTGTGCTTTGGGGCATTTCCTGTTGCGGTTGCTAGGCCTACCCACACAAGTGAGGTACCATTTTTAACAGGAGACTTGGGGGAATGCTGGGTAGAAGGAAATGTGTGGTTCCTTTCAGATTCCAAAACTTTCTGTCACCGAAATGAGAGGAAAAAGAGTTTTTTTGGCCAAATGTTGATGTTTGCAAGGGATTCTGGGTAACAGAACCCGGTGAAAGCCCCACAAGTCACCCCATCTTGGATTCCCCCAGGTGTCTAGTTTTTTAAAATGTGCAGGTTTGATAGGTTTCCCTAGGTGCCGGCTGAGCTAGAGGCCAAAATCCATAGTTAAGCACTTTGCAAAAAACAGCTGTTTTCTTTGGGAAAATGTGATGTGTCTACATTGTGTTTTGGGGCATTTCCTGTCGCGGGTGCTAGGCCTATCCACACTAGTGAGGTACCATTTTTATCGGGAGACTTGGGGGAACACTGGACGGAAGGAAATTTGTGGCTCCTCTCTGATTCCAGAACTTTCTGTCACCGAAATGAGAGGAAAAAGTGTTTTCTTTGCCAAATTTTGAGGTTTGCAAGGGATTCTGGGTAACAGAACCTAGCGAGAGCCCCACAAGTCACCCCATCCTGGATTCCCCTAAATGTCTAGTTTTAAAAAATGCACAGGTTTGGTAGGATTCCCTAGGTGCCGGCTGAGCTAGAGGCCAAAATCAACAGCTAGGCACTTTGCAAAAAAACACCTCTGTTTTCTTTGGGAAAATGTGATGTGTCCACGTTATGTTTGGGTCATTTCCTGTCATGGGTGCTAGGCCTACCCACACAAGTAAGGTACCATTTTTACCGGGGGACTTGGGGGAATGCTGGGTGGGTGGAAACTTGAGACTCCTCTCAGATTCCAGAACTTTCTGTCCCCAAAATGAGCAGAAATAGTGTTTTTTTGGCCAAATATTGAGGTTTGCCGAGGATTCTGGGTAACAGAACCTGGTGAGAGCCCCACAAGTCACTCCATCTTCAATTCCCCTAGGTGTCTAGCTTTCAGAAATGCGCAGGTCTGGTAGGCTTCCCTCGGTGCCGGCTGAGCTAGAGGCCAAAATTTCATAACCATTTCTGTCAATAGTAAAAATGGGGTATGTCTCAGTAAAATGCCAAAATTGTGTAAAAAAATTGGGTTTTCTGATTCAAGTCTGCCTGTTCCTGAAAGCTGGGAAGATGGTGATTTTAGCACCACAACCCCTTTGTTGATGTCATTTTCAAAGAAAAAAACACAAGCCTTCTTCTGCAGCCCTTTTCCCCCTTTTTTTGTTTAAAAACACAACATTTTTGCTGTAGTTTGGCTAATTTCTTGGTCTCCTTAAGGGGAACCCACAAACTCTGGGTACCTCTAGAATCCATAGGATGTTGTAAAAAAAGGATGCAAATTTGCATGGGTAGCTTATGTGGACAAAAAGTTATGAGGGCCTAAGCGCAAACTGCCCCAAAGAGCCAAAAAAAAGGCCTGGCATCTGAGGGAGAAAAGGCCTGGCAGCAAAGGGGTTGATATAATATACACACTGTACAGACTTTAATATTACAGATGAGCATTCAATAATAACTGACCAGATGAAAAAACTATATACAACAGATTAGAACAAAATGTACAATTCTACAATCCCACAAGCCTCCTTTGAGAGTGATCACACACTTTAAAAATAAATGTACATAGAGAAAACACATAGGCCCTCATTATGACTTTGGCGGCAAATTCCTGAATCCATCTCAGTGACTGCCACCAACATACCGCCGCGGAGGCGAACATTCGTCCTCCAGATTATGACACACACACACGAAACCGACACAAAACAGCCAAAACCACAAATCTGCCAGACTCACTGAATGTGATAAAGTGACGGAACCACCATCCATGCCGTTACGCCAACAATAGCACGCCCTCCAAATAATGACCCCTGAACCACCACAGTGGATATTCAATGACGGTAAACCATTGGTGGTGAACACCGCCGCGGTAGATATGGTCACACAAATTTAAAACAAGAAAACATTGGCCAGAATAAAAAACCCACACCTAACACAAATACACACTCTCCACACACCAACCAACAGCACTATAAAACACACCCCACATCACCCACAAACCTCTGCAAACAAAACAAGACAGCTACACTTTCAGAGGACAATCCAAAAGAGAACTGCACACACATCACAACTACCAATTCAGCTGACCCACACCACACACCCCACCACATCACACATCACCCCTGCACAACCTACACACCACCACACAACACCCATGTCTCCACAAAGGGACCCGCATTTCACAGATGAGGAGTTGCGAGTCATGGTTGAGGAAATAGTCAGGGTACAGCCACAACTTCTTGGAGCACAGGTAAAGCAGATATCCATTACCAGGAAGATGGAGCTATGGCAGATGATCATGGACATGGTGAACGCCGAGGGACTACATCGACGCACAAGGGACGACATTAGGAAGAGGTGGAATGACCTACAGGGGACGGTGCTTTCCATTGCAGCAAGGTACCAGCTCACTATCCAGAGGACTGGCGGTGAACCCCACCTCCTACCACACAGCTGACTGCATGGGAGAACCAAGTCTTGGTAATCCTGCATCCTGAGGGACTCACTGGAGTTGCCGGAGGACTGAACACTGGTGAGTCAACATTTACTACCTATCACCCCCCCATACTTGCATGCCATCTCGTCCCCCACTCTGACTGCCATCACCCCACTCCATCCCACACAGTGCACCACCATAATCAATAAACCTAAATGCCAAGCCCTGCATGTCATACCCAATGCATGCACATCCCTTCCAGCCCTGCATGTACACCCACCACCAATGCATGCACAGCATGGAGAACTAACAATCCCACAATCCATCACGAGACACAAACAAACGTGGCAGTGCAACAGCAATAATATAGGGGAAGCTAGGGATGCAGAATATGTCACAGACATGTAGCATAATACATCACTTACATCTCCACCGGTGCCCTAGCCAATCTCAGCGGCAAGGAGGTGCCACGGCTACACAGTCCCCCACCAGAAAATGCCCCCAGTGATGACAGCAACTCTGGAGTTCTGGATCTGGATGAAATCCCTGGGCCATCAGGGACCACTGGTGAGTCAGCTACCCCAGCCCACACCCAGTCTACCACAGAGCCTCCCCTCTCAGTATCCAACACCACAGCAGCCACCCAACGTCCTCAGATCTTTGTCCCCAGGACAGGTTCATCTGCAGTGTGCCCACCTGTACAGGGATCCCAGTCCACTCCTCACAGGCAAGACAATGAGGGTCCAGGGGTCAGTGGCAGTGGGCACACCGTTCAGGGGATACAGGCACAGGAGGCGAGGGACGGTCAGAGGACAGCTGTGCGCCACGGGGAGGACAGGCCCAGGGAACCGACTGCCCAGGAGGCCACCAACACCCCTCCCCCTTCAGAAGGTGAATCATCCCGCAAACGGTCCTTCTGACCCAGACAGACACCAGAGACACTTGCCAAGACAAAGACCACCGCCAGAAAATGAGGCCCTCCTGAATGTCCCCTTGTGTTCCACTGTGCCACCTTGTCCATTTTGAACCGCCATTTCTCCCCTTCCTATGGCCCCTTGGACACTGGACCTGTGCGACAAACAGACTGGCCCACTACACTGGACTATTCCCAACCATCACCCCACTCTATTGTACTTCCCATCACATACCAATTTTCAATAAATACCTTTGGACAAAACTTGAGTAATAGTGCTTTATCTACAGGTAATGTACAATGTATTGGACTTTATTGATGTGCATGATCCTGTGTAAATGTCAAGTAACATGTTGATCCATCCTACAAATGTGTCTCAGCAGTCTGTACACATCACAGCAGTACACTGTTGGAACAACATCTCCAATAAGGGAAGGCATAGGTGACATTCAGGTGGGATGCAAAGGTAATGACTTGAATTATGCTACAGTCCCACAGCACAACACTAAAATGTAGAAGTGTTTAGTTCAGTAGTCTTGCATGAGTGTCATTGGAAGTACTGCAGGATCATATGTGTCATGTTGTCCACATCCCCCTCCTCTTCCTCCTCCTCACTGTCCTCAGTGTCCACTGCTGCCACAGCTGCACTGTCACTGGGTAAATCATTTACCTGGGGGAATGCAATGTAGCTGCACATGTGTTTGAACAAGGCTGCCAAAACCCTGGCAAGCACAATAGAGAACATTGGCCGTGACATCCCTGCAGCCGAGCCCACTGTTACCTGGAAAGAGACAGTTGTCAGGAAATGGAGCACTCAGAGTACCTGCACAAGAGAGGGTATTACTGTGGTGCAACGGATTGCAGGAATCAGATCAGGCTCCAATTGTACACACAGCTCTGTGATTATGGCCCTGTCCAGACGATAGGTGAGTATGATGTGTCTGGATGCTTGCCTCCTCCTCCTATTCCTCTGCAGTGGTTTGTACCTAAGGGACCCAAAAGTAGGAAGGGAGTGATAACAGTGACCATGAACACACTACAGCAGTGTACACAGAGCATGCTTGTATGTTGGACACTGGAATTGTATAGGTAAGTACATTTGGCTACAATGACGCACTTATCAATTTGTACTTGTGTACCAGCATTAGAAAATGGCACCTGCCTGTCCTGTATTCAGGGACAGGTGGAAGTGACCTCACTCTGTCGGTGTTCACGTCATGGCGGCAGGCGATCTGCACTGCCGTGCAATTCCTCATTGGCTAACATAGCCCTCTATGGAGTATGGGAACCAATGAGACCAACGCCAGCAGTGACAGTGTTTACCGCCATGGACGTAACTGCCATTTTATTTCTACCACTTCACTTGATTCCTGACTTTCCACAGGATGACATCTCCACTGCGTGTGGTGCTGTGACCTGTGTCTGGAACCTGCCATGGCTCGTGCAACAGGGGAAAGGGCTCCAGCCTTCATATCTGAGGAGTTGTAGAAGGTCGTGGATGGGGTCCTACCCCTGTATGTGCCTCCAGACCAGCAGGTGTGTACACCATGGGTACGTTGCATGAGACATGGCTGCATGGAGATTTGTGTGTGTGCTAGCAATGTGTCATATGGGGGCGTTATGGCTAGTGGCAGCGCTAATGCAGGGGTACGGGTCATGCGTGTGCCTGATGTGGGACTAATGCAGTTTGTAGGCCATGTGTTTCCTCTGCAGGTCAGCGCCCATCAGAAGAAGGGGTTGTGGCGTGCCATCACCAAGGAAGTGCGGACCCTGGGGGTCTATAGCAGGCGGAGCACCCACTGCAGGAAACGATGGGAGGACCTGAGGCGCTGGGCCCAGAAGACCGCTGAGGCCCAGCTGGGGACGGCCTCCCAACGACAGAGGGTTGTCCGTTGGAACCTGACCCCCCTAATGGTTTACATACTGGCGGTGGCCTACCCAGAGCTGGATGGGCACTTTAGGGCATCATAGCATCCACAAGAGGATAAGAGACTACCATCTCTGTTGCTTGCCATGAGATTTAGGGGCAAGGTACTAGTCAGTGGATGCCCCAGAATGGCTGTTTAGACATTGCTACGTGGTCCAGCCTAGGTTAATAGGGTGAAATAGGGTGAAATGCAAGTTTTTTATAGCTAGGTAGCTGGCTTCCCATGTCAGTCAGGGCTTAGCTGGTCCCAGTGGGTGTGTAGCTGGAAGTGTTTGACTCCTACGTGCTGTGGTCCTTAGCCAATGGTATGCCAGTGTGGTCCATACTGCACATTCTCCGTCTCAGTATATGACAGTGATGTTTATGCCATTTGTGCTCTTTGTGCTGTGATTGACCCTGTGCTCCCTTTCTTTCTACCCTACCCTCTCTCCTTTTGTCATCCTGTCCATGTGTGCATTAGCATCATCTGGCAAAGGAGCAAGGGCACCGGTGACTGAGGCAGCTGCAGCCCACCGGACCCAGGAGGCAGAGTCCACCGACACCAAGGGGACCAGTGGTACGGAATGTGAGGGCAGCACCATGGCAGGGACAGGAGCTGATACCCCTATCTCTGATTCCTCCTTCGATGGGAGCTCCCTGGTGGTGGCGGACCTCTCTGGGACCACCCCAGCTACAGGTTATACCGCCACCCCCGTACCAGCACTGCACTCCCAGTAGCCCCCCACCAAGTTGCTCATGCCCACTTACCCAGGATGGTGGGCATCTCCTTCGCCTCAGGCACCTCAGGCCCTGCCCCAGTCAACCCTGCTGCCCTCAGTGAGGGGGCTATTGACCTCCTGAGATCCATCTCTATAGGGCAGTCAACCATAGTGAATGCCATCCAGGGGCTAGCATCCCAGATGCAGCAATGCAATGCCTTCCTGGAGGGCATTCACGGTGGATTGGTGGCCCTAGAGATCGTTTCAGGCTCTGGCCTCTTCACTGACGGCAGCCTGTGTCCCTGTTTCATCTGTCTCCCCTCCAACTATCACTTCCCAGTCCCTGTCTCCTCAGCCCCAACCCATCCCACACACACATTCTGACAAGCATGCACCCAAAACAATACACAAGACTTGCACAGACAAACATAGGCAGCACACTTCAGTCCACAAGCACTCACACAGTCAACACACAGATGCACACACATCATTCACGGACTCCACTGTCTCCCCCTCCTCCTCCTCCCTCACACTGACATCCTCACTCACACCTGCATGCACTGCATCAACAGTTAAAAAACCTGCCACCTGCACAACCTTGCTACAGTCACAATAGCAGACCCGCAGATATGCACCCCACACACCACATGCGCAGTCACCACCACCACCATCACCACCTCATGCAGCACACCCACCTCACTTGCAACCACCACAACAGCATCCATCCACAGGTCATGTTTGTCCTCCCCCACCCTGTCTAACTCCCTCCACAGACACAAACAATTGCACTCTGACCTCCAACAGCCATCCACCTCATACATGCACACTGTCCATCCACCTGCACCCAAGTCCAGCACACCTCCTCCTCCTCCAACCGCTCCTTCTACCTCCACTCCCATCCCACCTCATTGGCCCTAGGAAGCTTTTCCGTGCCCGCCTTGACCTCTTCCCTCCTCCCGTCCTGCCCGTAATAGGAAGGTCCCACTCCCAGCCCACTACCTCAAGCACCCAGTCTGACACTGCTCCACCCCCAAAGTCTCCAGCTGCCAGTAAGGGACACATGAGTGCGACACCGGCTCCCTGCCCCAAGGCCACACCCCCCAAAAACAGAGGACTGTAGTGCTGGCCCCTCCCAAACAGACTACCAAGCCCATGGAGCCACCTCCAAAACCAGGGCCAGGGAGGCCCCACCAGATGCAAAGCCAAGGAGGCCCCATCCAAATCTAAGGCCAAGGAGGCCCCACCCAAAACTGAGCCCAAGTAGGCCCCACCCAAAACCAAGACCAAGGAGGACCCTCACAAAACTGTGCCCAAGGAGGCCATACCCAAAACAAAGGCCACGGAGGACCCTAACAAAACTGTGCCAAGGAGCCCCATCCCGAGCCAGAGGCCAAGATGCCCCCTCCAGAACCAGTGGGCAAGGAGCCCCTCCATCACCAGTGGGCAAGGAGCCCCCTCAGTAACCAGTGGCCAGGAAGCCCCCTCCAGAACCAGTGGGCAAGGAGCCCGCTCCAGAAACAGTGGGTAAGGAGCCCCCTCCATCACCAATGGGCAAGGAGCCCCCTCCCGAACCAGTGGGCAATGTGCCCCCTCCATCACCAGTGGGCAATGAGCCCCCTCCCAATGAAATGCCCCCAACCCCCTTGCCCCCTGAGGTGCCTGCCCATTTCCAACATGATGCCCCTAAACAGTGGAGTCCCGATGTTGTCAGGAGTCAAGCTGGGGCTTGGACTTTTGCCCTGTGGGCATTCGTGACTTTGGACTGCCCTTTGGGCCTGCATGTATATAGATATATATATATATATATGCAGTTGTGTATGTTTTTGCATTTTGAATATTCATCCAACAGGAATTCAGTAGTTGGAACAGTGTATGTGTCCTGGATTTCTTTTCTCCGGGGTTCTTTTACTGTTGTTTTACTCTGCAGATGGTTCTGGGTGTGTGGTGTGTGTGTATGGTGTGTGTTGTGCGTTTGTGTGTCACTCTCCCCTCTCTCCCTCCCTCCCTTGTGTGTTAGGCGGCTATACTCACCGTCCACCGTCTTCGTCGGCGTTAGTGCTCCAGGACGGCCATGGCATGGTACAGCATTGGGAAGACTTGCAGTTCGGATTTCATGACAGCCGCCGACTCCTGTGTGTCCCTGGAGGTGAGTGTCTCCTTTTATATGATGACTTTCTACCAGGCTTTTGGAGTCATTGCTCCCGCCCCAGAAATCCTGGTGGTGACAGCACTTATTTTTCTGTGTAGGGTAGTGTGCTATGTCATAATATGGTGGGCGTATCCTTGTCTTCCACCTGCCTGTAGGTGGCTACCGCCGTGTTCAGTGTTCGTACCGCAGTGGCGGTTGGTGTGGTACATTGGCTGTCATTAACCCTGGCTGTGAGGAGAGCACCAGGGTCATAATGGCCACCATAGTTTACAGCATAGGAAAAGCTGATTAGTTTGTTTTTGAAATAAAAATATGATGTTCATGTAAAGACAGATACAATGACTATAAAAACTATGCTGGTAATATTTTTCAATATGTTGGTTACAAAAACTAAGACGTTGAAGATTCTCAGCGCGAACATTGTAAGAGTAGTTAGTTTCTATATAGTTATAAATATATTTTTATTTGAAAAAACTCCAAATTCACTGAAAAAAACAAGGTTAAAGTAACACTATGGATAGGTGTAGAAAAATTAGGTTTTTTTAAATTAAAAACTTAGAAACTCACAGAAGAAACCAAAAATTAAAGTAGCCTTACAGTTAGGTGAATTTCTTAGTGACAATATTACTGTTTTGAGCTAAAAAAGCACAGAAATTCACCTGTTATAGTTAGCACTATTAAGTATAACTTGCACCCCCGCCATGCACTGCTTATGACCTCACGTATGACATCACTCATGGTATGTTGTATGACATCATTTATGACATCATTGATGACATCTAAAAGTACATTGTTTTTGACGTCACTGATGGCATCACTGATGACATGATCCAAGTTTGGCTTTCCTGCATATTGCTGTATAAATTGCAATGTGTAAGGAAACTGGCTTTTTGCAGGTTCTCCCCATTTTTCCCCCATTCGGACTATTAGCTGCTGGTTGTCAACTTTGAGAGTGCATTGAGGCCTGCTAACCAGACCTCAGTGCCAATGTTTCAAACATATACAAATTGCATGTCAAATTGGATACTCAATTGGCAGGGCCTGACTTACATATAAGGCCCTAGTATATATTACCCTTGGCATGTAGGATAGATTGACCACTCAGGGTAGCAGCACTGTTTGTGCCACCCTTCATGTGAGAAGATACAAAATGGCCCCCAGTCTGCTACTGCAGGCAGGCTGGAAGGACAGTGTTTTCACTGCCAGTTCGACTTTGCCATTTAAACTGGTGGCAAAGCCACCCTATCGCTTAACATTAAAAATAGGTTTCCCTTAAGGAAGGCCTATAGCAGGGAGCTATATTTTGTTAAGTAAGACATATGTTTTACAATATGTCTTAAAAACAACACTTTTAAATTGTTATTTTGCTGTGGGCAAAGTTGTTAACCATATTGGCTAATACAGTTACTGGGTGGCATCCCAAACCCGGCTAACATTTGACTGGGACTACCAAACTGGGTAATTTAAGGTATCAAATTAAAAGGGGCATTAAATACAACTCAATAGTGCAGTAGACATTTACATAAAATTTAATGCTGTTAACTTTTGCAAAAGCTGCCATTCTTTGACTCGGCTGGTCCAGTGACTTTACGGAGGAACTAGTACAGAGTCAGGTTTCTGCCCACCCAGCAAAACATATGAGCGACTCCCAGGCCAGGAACAAAAGCTGTGGCCTGTCTGTAGGTGTGAATGCCCCTCCCACAGGATGGGATGCAAAGGGTGTTAGCCCAAAAAGCAGGCATCAAAGGTGATGCTGCCTTTGAAGGGCTGCTGTGACAACACTCCTGCACAGGGAGCCTTTCGTTTCCCCAAAGTTGGTTTCAAAGGTGGTTTCAAAACCAGTTTTCCATGGACATGCAGCCCATGGTAGCCACACCCCTAGGAGTGGACTAGCAAGGTCCTCAAAGTCAAGAAAGGATCTGGCATGTTGGTTGCTGCAAGATGTTGCACTCTGGGATAGGCAGATATCACACATCACTTGAAGTGTGTCACAAGAGAGCTTGGGACAAACTAACCCATTCGCTAGGGGTTAGTCCAGGTTTCCGTGAGGAAGGCGATGTCAGGTGTGTGTGATGTGATGAGGTCCCAGAGTTCTATGGCATGTTTGTGAAGGGAGCGGGTGTTGAGGAGCAGGCAGTAGAGGTGGTTGTGGTGGGTGGTGTTGGTGTGGGGCATGAGGGTGTTGTTGCGGGGTGTGTTCTGGTTGTGGGGTGGTGTGCTGCGGGGCTGGTTGGTGGGGGCAGAGCAGGTGTGTATTGCGTTGGGGGTTTTGTGATTGTTGTCGGGGGTCGCTATGATTGGTGTGTGGTTTGAGGGATGAGGAGCAGGAGAAATGACAGGTGTGGCAGGTGAAGGGGCCATGAGTGTGTGTGGGGCTGGAAAGGGTGCAGGTGGGGCGAGGGGCTGGGTTGAAGGAGTGGAGGGTGAGGGGGGAGTAGATTTGTCTGAGGGGGCCAGGGGGACTGGCGCTGGGCGCGGTCTTGGCTCGGACGGGCTTGCCTTTGGCGCGCCTTCGGCATGCCAGCATCGCAACCGCGCCGCGGCTGCCATAAATAGGGAGGAGGGAGGGAGTGGCAGCTGGGAGGAGGGAGGTCTGGGCGAATGGGAAGGCTGGGGGGTGGGCCACAGGGATTAGCAGCGGCAGGAAAATAGAACAAAAGGAAAAACGGATGGTGAGGAGGTGGGGGGAGGCGGGAGGGGCCACGGGGGCACAGCGGCCAGGGAAAAGAGGAAAGAGTTTGAAGAATGGACGGTGAGGAGGTGGGGGGAGGCGGGAGGGGCCGTGGGGCGCAGCAGCAAGGGAAAAGAGGAAAGAGTTTGAAGAATGGACGGTGAGGAGGTGGGGGGAGGTGGGAGGGGCCGCGGGGGTGCAGCGGCAAGGGAAAAGAGGAAAGAGTTTGAAGAATGGATGGTGAGGAGGTGGCGGGCAGGAGGGGCCGCGGGGAGGCAGCAGGCCGGGATGTTAAGCAGGAGGGAGCGGCCAAGTGGAGGCGGCAAGGGGCAGCAGTGCGAGGAGCGACCAAGGGTCTAGAATGATTTGATGTAAAATACATATCACATATAGAACATCAATCCTCATATGCATCACCATACCTCCCAAATGTTCTCAAAACACTTATGAAAGGAGTGTCAAGGCAATATGCCTCTAGCTATTGATATGCATGCCTCATGAATATCTAAAGGTTTCTTGACAAAAATTACTGGTGCAAACACACTGCTGATCTCACATGCCTAATGTCTTGTATACCCTCACATCAGTATTCATGAACGACCCCCTTTCAAAAGTGCATAATGCATATAGATATGAACACAGGCATATAAGGGCTCCAAATAAACATATTGCTTATTGAAAAGTGCATAGTGTAATTGTGCTTTAATATCAGCAAATTTCTCATCTTCTCATATATGCCCCCATCTTATTATTAGTGGATGATTCCTTCTCTTTAAAGTGCACAATGCAAAGACACAAGCAAATAGGGACTCATTGCAGAACAGATTGCACAAGTAAATTGTGCAAGTGCATGATTATATCAATATATCAGTGGACCTTCTTTCTCCAAAGAGATTTATCACAAGAGAGAGCACCCTATAGAACCTCATCATATAGTTAAAGAATATAATGCCATCACACTTTCCCATTTAGAATGCAGTTACTTTCGATCTTTCTCAGGAGTTCAGACAAAAATGGGGTGTCCGTCATGGTCTGATTATAAACGTATGTGCAACTCAGCATCTGTGTTATGACCCCAGGGAGTCTCTGTACCTAAGGCCATTATCAATCATGATTCCTCTCTTAGCAGTTCTTTCTCCCTGTGTTCTGCTTTCCTTCTCTTATCTTATGACCGAGCTTACAAAACCTCTCTGGAATGCACTTCTGAATTTAAAGAACACATTTACTGTTAATATTACTTCACCACGAGGTTCCTGAGAGACAAAATTTGTAGGTTGGATGCACACGTTCAAAAGTAGTTGCAGCAATGAAAGCAAAATATATCAAAGTACTTCTAAGTTGCAATGCACACAGCAAATACATGTGATTATATTATAGCATAACTTCAAAGCAAAGCATAAAAGTAAAGCAAAATATATCAAAGTACTTCTCAGTTGCATTGCACACAGTAAATACATGTGATTATATTGTAGCATAACTTCAAAGCAAAGCATAAAAGTCTAAATTGCATCACCGTAGGGCTGTAGGGCCTATAACTCAGCTTCATCTTTCTGGGGCTTCAAGTTGATGACTCTGGTTCAACTGCGAGAAAGAGATTTTCTACCCAAACGGGGACAGGCAACTGACGTCCGTTCCTGTCTGAAGTCAAGAATATATATCTATCTCTGCTGTTTTCCAGAGCCATCCTTAAAAGCAAACTCAGTGTGAGAACCGAAGAAACTTGGAGAGTGGCCAATTCTCCAAGCCTCACTCGTTCTCAGACTGGATTGAGAGGTAAACACAAAATCTACGCACTCTTATCAGCTAGGGTCTGGTGTGAAAAAACACAGCTTGGTCTATCATGTGGAAAAACACAGCTCATCTGCAATGTCTCAACTGCAATGTCTAACTCCACGTTAAAGCCAATAGGCAGCTAACCTAAATACCAAATGTAATGTCTAATGCCATGTTAAAGCCAATAGGCAGCTGACCTGAATACAGAATGTAATGGCTAACTCCATGTTAAAGCCAATAGGCAGCTAAACTGAACACAACATGTACTGTGCTACTGGTGAACATTGAACAACTAATATTCGCAGTGGTGAAACACAAAGGCATTGGTCAAACACAATTAATAGCATCACACCCTGTCACCCCCTCTCAGGTGTGCTCTAATGTGCTTGATTCCATAATATCTAAATGTTTCAAAAGATTGACCATGGTGCTGTTCAGAATGGCATGCCATTGGGTAAGGTTTATCACCATTAGTGTCAGACTTGTGCCTTTTTTCCGCAGGAGTGAAATGGGCAACACAAAGTTCTCAGCTTCCCTGCAAGACAAGCGGACCCATAACCAGGTATACCTGTCTCACTGGGATGAAAGGATGAACCAAGACCAAGTCCAGACCAATTTTTCCCTCACTTAATGGGGTTGGATTTCTTTCTAGCAAAGAAAACAGAAACACACTCTTTACCTATTTCACAATTTGTAATAATGTATCTGTTATGTCAAAACCCCATTATTTCTCATTGAATACCTTATGTTCCTTCACCCCTTTTTTCAGGACCTGGTTTCTGAAAACTGTTTGTTTACACAATTATCTAAGAACAAACAAAAGTCATAATATTATAATCCCCAGCATATTGCATGGAAGTGTATACATTCTCATAATTCACATTACACATACCATGTAAAAGAAAAGTAGAAGAGGAAACACCAGTCCATGTGTTTCAGTTCATGCTTCCTAAAGTATCACCAGTTCTGGTTCTGCAATTAGAATGTATAAAGGCATCAGGTAACTCTCAAGAAATGCCTGAACTACATATCTATAACTGTATGCATGAATGTCTCAAAATACTTCAACATGAGTCTTTTATAAAGGAAAAGAAATGTTTGTTGAAGAACAATATTCTCAATATTTTGTCTTATCGTTTTTAATTTAAGGTGTATGCACAAAGGTCATGGTTAGTCTCACCAAGTTTGTTATTTCAGTTCAAGTCAGATATGTAATCCATCACAGCTTGTAAAATAAAATTTTCAAACCCAAAATCCACTGTGGACATCTCCAGCTTTCCTGATATTTGTGTTTCTTTCTGGCATTGCAGAATCCTAATTGCGAAGATCCAGAGGGGAGCAAGAGAAATGTAAAACAAAAAATGAAACAAGGAACGAGAGGCCTGACGTAAAGGACCGGACGCTGAGCACTTGGAAAATGCCAAGATCCGGAAGTACAAGGGGAGGAGGTGTAGGAACTGAGGATCAGCAGTCGTCATGGTGTAGCGCACAGCCTTAAAGGCCACGTGCTCCACCAAACAGAAGCTTCGACACTCCCTGTCTTACAGGGACTATGGTGGTCAGGCTAGCAGCCTGACAATTAGCGATTGCACACATGTATTTGAGAATTCTAATATTTAACTTGTTAATGATGCTCCCAACATAGAGATTATCACACCCACATTTAAAAACATATATCACATGATCCATGTTGTATGTGACCTTATCATTGATGGTGATATTCCGGCCCTCATATTTTTGATAACTCTAACAATTAAGCCCATATCGGCAAGATTTACAGAAGGTGCATTTAACAAAGCCCTTGATGTTCTTGATTAGCCCATTCGTCTCTCCCTTACTAGGGTCAAAGTAGATGGACGTTAACATGTTCCCCGGTGATCTAGCTTTTTTAAAAGTCATCTGTGGATCCAAATTCACAATCTCTTTCAAGTGTTCGTCCTTATTCAGCACATGCCAATTCTTCTGTAGTATCTTCCTAATGCTGGATTGGGCCGCATTCTGTCCAAGGAACAAATGTTATTTTGTGGGTATAATAATTACTCCCTCCATTTTTCACTAACTCTATTCTTTGCATCCTCCAAAACAGAAGAAAGCTGAGGAAAGCCCCTCTATGTAAATCTCATTGCCTTATTGGACACCTCCTTATCAAATTCCTCTACCATTGAGCATATCCTCCTGGCCCTCAGCAATTGACTATAAGGAATGCTCCATTTCAAGGTTCCTGGATGGCCACTATTTGCATGTTACAGTGGGTTGGTAGCAGTATGTTTCCTGTGTCCCTTAGTTATTAATTGGCTATTGACCACATTCATCTTCACATCCAGAAAATTACAATGTGTTCTGCTATGTGTGCTAGTGAATTGTAGACTAGGTTCATTGTTAAGTTTTTCTATAAAGGAACATTGTTAAGTTTTATCTCCTACTTATAAGATGAATAAGTCATCTATGAACTGTGCTCATAATGCTACTTTTTGGACAAACTCTTCATTCTCTTCGGCCCAGGCCATCTCCTTCTCCCACCATCACAGGAACAAGTTTGCATAGGTAAGGGCAAAGGAGGTACCTATTGCCATAACTTGCTTTTGTAGATAGTGTTCCTTATTGAAAATAAAGACATTGTGAGTGAGACAGAAACCTAACATCTCTATCAACTTTTGGGTGTGTTCCAATAATTCTATAGGTCTGTCCCTTAGGAAGTATTCAGATGCTAGAATGCCTTTGGCATTGTCAGTATATGCATATTATGAGGTTACTTCAAGTGTGGCCATTATATATTCCTGTTTCTGTGGGGTGCCACCCAATCTTTTTAGAAAGTCTGTTGAGTCCTTTAAATATGAGGACAAATTGATACCATATTCTTGTAAAAACAAGTCCAAGTATTGTGAGTTGTTCTCTCATAGGGACCCTGTCAAACGCACAATAGGCTTCTCAGGAGGCTTTAATATCCTTATGAACCTTGTGAAGAAAGTAAATTGTTGCCATCCTCGCATGTTCTACTTTCAGATATTGTTATTTGCCCCATTCCAGAAGATTGTGGTCAAACCATGACTTCAATTTCAAGTGGTATTCATTTTCCATCTCCTTCATGGGATTCCTTAAGAGGCAACTGCAATGTGGAATGTCACTTATCTGTATTCTTGCTTCTGACAGATATATACTTAAATCCATTACAACAATGCTGCCCCCCCTTTATCAGAAGGTTTAATATCCAGTAAAGGATTGTTCTTTAAAACAAAAATTTCCTTCCAATCTCTAGGTGAGAAATTGCCCTTCCCTGGTTCATTCCGCCATATCCCCCTTGGTGTGTTCAAGTCCTCTACTACCAGCTCTTGATATAGGTCAGTTTAGTTCCCTGGAGGTAATTGGGGGCACAATTTGCTCTTAGGTTTCAACCCACTTTCTACTTGATGATCTATTTAAAATCCCATTTCCTTGAGGACACCTTTCTGGAGGAGACACCCTTGTAATTATTGATCCTCTAGTCTCCCACTCAAGTTCATACAGGTGGCTGGTTTCACATCACCATTTGTTTGGTTACTACATGGTTGCACAGGAGTTCCAATGCCTTCTGTTGCCATGTCATGAATAGCAAGGAGTTCAAAAATGTTGTGTATTCTAAATGAGGAGCGCTTAGGGTTGGAGGATATGCCAGTCATGTCCTCCTTAGATTGCATCTGGTAATACTTATGTAGCTTCAGTTTTCTGACATATTTGTACAGTTCAATTCCAGTGTCTGTAAAATCAGGGCTTGACATTGGACAAAAAGTTAGACCTAAGTTAACTAGTGTCTTCTGATTTTCACTCAAACGGTTAACAAGATGTTTATCTCGAGGGGTATCACTTCAGGCACATCGTTTATACAAATTATTCATTCTTGTGTCCTCTGTTCCTTCCTTGCCGCCTTTCTCTTACCCATCCTGCACCTTCTTTTTCTAATGGTTGTTGTGTCCTGTCTCTTCCACCTTGACGCATGGTCATGCTTAAGAGGCGGAGCTTCTTGTAAAAATCCATCCTCTCAGAGGGAGCCTCATCAGAACTGCAGCCTAGGTCAGAGCTACCATCAGTCAGGGCTTTGATACATCCATTTCCTCCTTAGACCTTATGTTATCATGTATTTTTACAAAAGTGTAAACATGGCCATACTGATAATCCAGTCTGTCCCTGGTAAACTTCCTTGCTTTCAGTTCCATTATCTCCTCATCGCTTTCCTGCAAAGACTTATCCCTCTTTGCCAGTTGGTGTTTGACACTAATGTCATCTTTATACTTCTCCAGTTCTTTCATAATCATTTCCAATTTAGCTGCTTGCATCTCCATTTTGTGTTTGGCACGTTGGTTAATGTCTTCATTAACTTAACTAAACACTCTTCTGTGTTCTGGCACCATTCATTTACCAAATCTTCATCCGTATCTTCGTATGTTGGTAATAACATTATCCGCAGTCTCCTTAGTACTGTCTTACACTCCAAATATTTCATAAATGATGTCATCTCCCACTACTGTTTTGCCTCCATCTTTCTCATTGTCTCCAGCTCTTAGATTAACTGTATTGGTGTTTTATTACCAGCATTGGAAGAGTTCTCTATTCCTGCTTTCTTGGTTCCTTTACTGAAAGTGCATTCTGCAGCCAGTTTCCACTTGGCTTGTCTTTCTTCCATCATTGAGAGTTATTTTCACAAAGTCCTTTTAGTGCTTGCTCATAATGATTCAGAAACTTGTGTATCAAAACCAATTTGTGAGTTTATGTCCACTGTGTGCAATATATGGTTTATGGTTGTGGAATTCATAAAGTGCACGGTAACTGAAAGGTATCATGGCACTAATGCTCAAAGGAGAGAAGGAAAAATATCTGTAAGATAACTATGTCTCAGAGCCAAAAGCTCTACTAAAAAGTCAAGTCTTCAATGAGCTCCTAAAAACATTCATAGAAGACAGTGAGTCGGTATGCAGAAAGGAGCGAGCTCCAGACTCTGGGAGCCAAGACAGTGAAGCTGTGACCCCCTCTCTTAAATTTAGAAAACTGAGGGACACCCACTAGATGGACCTCACAAGACCTCAAGGTCATTTTAAGGGTGTATCTAATTAAACGTTTAGCAAGGAAACCTGGTGCTAAGCCATGGAGAGGCTTGAAAACTAGGCAGCACACTTTAAACTGAATCCATTGGGCGACTGGGAGCAAACGAAGTTGCCTCAAATGTGCACAAGCATGAGTTATAAGTGGAGCCTTACATGCCATACTTGCTACCACATTTTTAAATAACTAAAGACGCCTTAGGTCACCTCCTGGCAGTCCTAAAAAGATGCTGCTAGCATAATCTAAATGGTTCCCCCTTCATGACATCAGCAGAGAGATATAACTTCAGTTTCTTTAACATGTGAAGCATAAGCATCCTGTAGAGACCAAGCTGCTGATTTGTTATTTCAGCGACAAATGTTGGTCTACTAAAATGCTTAAACTTTTAGCTAACCCTCTAGGTGTAGGTAGAGGACCTAATTTAGTAGTCCAGTAGAGATTAAACCATACTCTGGGGTTCCCATTAAAGGCCACCATTTCAGTCTTATCAGCATTCAACCTTGTTGGAAAATGGGTTATTGGCAAGGACAGGTAAGTAGCTACACTTAGCAATAGGACACTAACCCCCACTTAGGTCCAGTTAGGTCTCAGTAAATTAAACCCAGCTCAACCCTTGGTAGCTTGGCAACGAGCGACAAGGCTTAATTTAGGAGACAAAGCGTAAAGCATTCAACTATCACAAAACAGTAATTAAATAAAACACAGGAAACAGTTTAAAAATCCAAAATCAATTTATAATAATAGGAAATATTATTAGCTTTAATATGACACTAAAACAAATAAAATTGGATAAGGAGAACCAGAGATATAAATGTTTAAAGAATTAATGCTTTCCAGCGCATAGAAACAAAAAGTGCCAATCTGGTAATCTGGTCGCACCTCAACCGGGGCAAAGTCAAAGTTTAAGGCTGACCGCAATGGAGCCTGGCTCGGCTACAGCCCTCGGGAAGCCTCGGTCAAAATTTTAGCTTAGTACTTAGTCATTTTTCTGAAGATTTTCTTCAGCAGGATGAACCTGCCAGTTTAATCTGACCTCCTGGAACTCTTTCTCGGATATGTGTTGCGGTGGCCCTCGGTGGAGATTTTTACCTCTGGACTTAGTCGTTTTTTTCGAGGTGAAAATACTTCAACCGGGGCAAACCTGAATCTTTATCCGACGTCCTTGGAGCCCTCTTCGGATACACTGCCTAGGAGGTCCTGGTCAACTTCCTACGTTCGGACTTAGCCACTTTTTTGGAGATTTTCTTCACCGGGATGAACCTGCAAGTCAGGCCGGGTCGTGGTTGAGGCAAGCCGGCTAGAGTTGCCGTGGCAGGGCAGTCCCTCTGTGGAGCTTTTTTCCAAAAGTTCTCCAAACCTCTGGATCTTCTTCCAGGTGTTCTTTTAAGGTTTTTTTTAGGTCCACAGTTCACCCCAAGGTTCAAGAAGCTCTGAGATGCTCCTTGAGGGTATGGGCTACAACTCCCAGAATGCACCTGGCGCAAACTCCTTTTTGGCCACTGGACAGTGGTTAGCTGGTTGGTTTCTTCAGTAGTTGGTGCAGGGGACTCTGGTTAGCAAGTTTTCACCTGTAGCAAACAGGGAGTCCCTCCTTGAACCAGTTGAAGCCAGGCAAAGTCCTTTTTGTGGTGAAGCCTAAGTGTGCAGCTGGTGCAGTCCTCCAGAGTGCAGTGTCCAGGTGCAGGCCAGGGGTCCAGCATGGCAGTCCTTCTTCTTCTGTACTTCTTCCTTGTTGGGATCTGAAAGGGATCTGAGGTGTGGGTTCAGGTCTGCTAGTTTATCCTTGCTCCTGGGTGAAAAACAAGTGTGGCAAAAATCAATCCCAGGGAGCAACATTCATCAAATATCCATCATGGCTGAAAGTGATTTTTGGAGGTTACATCTGGCTGAGCCCATCCACTGGTGTGGGCAAAAATCCGAAACACACCCCTCTCCTGCCCTCTCCTAATCTAATCAAGGGGGGACCTAATTGTCTGGGTTTGCATGATGTGAGGGTGTTGCTGGGTTGCTCCAAATGTCCTTCCCTGCCTTTGAAGACCAGTTTGGCAGCCCTCCCCTTTCCTGCTTCCCCATATGCTGAGGGGAGATCTCCTACCCCAGGCACATCTCTTTGTGTTGAGCCAGGGCACTTCACACCTCATCAAGGCAGCCTGGCCAGGCTGTCAGAGGCTGGCCAAACAGAGCAAAGCAGCAAAAACACTGCAGGGCTGAATTTGGCAACTTTTCAGGTAAAGTTTAAAACTCTTTACCTGAACAAGTTATATTAAATCCCACAACTGGAAGCTGTGGGATTTCTTATAACAATTAATTTGATACCAAACTTGTGGTATCTGTTACTTAAGGGATTTTAAAAATTAAAATAAAGTTTACCCATTGTAACCTATGTAGGCCACTCACTACAATGAGGAAAAAATGAATTTGGCTGTTTTGCCTCACCAGGGCTTATAAAACTACTTTTATAAGGTCCCTGCTTATAGTCACATGGCACCCAGCCCTAGGGGCACATAGGTCACACCTTAAGGGTGTCTTATATGTAAAAATAAGGTAGTTTAAGACTTTGGAACTACTTTCAATTCCAAAGTCGAATTTGCATGTAACTTTAATTTAAAAGCAGCCAGCAAGGCCCCCCTTGATTAGATTAGGAGAGGGCAGGAGTGGATGGACTCAGCCAGATGTAACCTCCAGAAATCATTTTCAGCCATGATGGATTTTTGAGGAATGTTGCTCCCTGGATTTGATTTTTGCCCAGGAAGTGGTCATAATGGGGGGAAGGACGCCTGATTGGAGAAACAGGGCCCCCCTGTTTTTCACCCAGGATTAAGAATAAAAATGGCAGACCTGCACTCACACCTCAGATCTCTACCAGAAAGAAATACAGGAGAAGAAAGACTGCCCTGCTGGACCCCTGACCTGCACCAGAACACTGCACTCTGGACGACTGCACCAGCTGCCCACTTGGGATTCACCACAAGTTGGACTTTGCCTGGCTTCAACTGGTTCAAGGAAGGACTCCCTGTTCGCTACAGGGGAAAACTTGCTAACCAGAGTCTCCTGCACCAATTCCTGAAGAAACTGACCCACTGACCACTGTCCAGTGGCCAAAAAGGAGTTTGCCCGAGGTGCATTCTGGGAGTTGTAGTCTGCACCCTCAAGGAGCATCTCAGAGCTTCCGGAATCTTGGGGTGAGCTGTGGACATTCAAAGAACCTTAAAGGAACATCTTGAAGAAGATCCAGAAGTTTGGAGAACTTTGGAGAACTTTTGGAAAAAAGCTCCATAAAGGGACTGACCCGCTGCAGCAACTCTCGCCGGCGTGCCTCAACTGCGACCTGGCCTGACTTGCAGGTTCGTCTTGGTGAAGAAAATCTCCAAAAAAGTGACTACGTCCGAACGTAAGAAGTTGACTGAGACCTCCCAGGCAGTATATCCAAAGAGGGCTCCCGGGATGTCGGATCATGATTCAGGTTTGCCCCGGTTGAAGGATTTTCATCTTGAAAAAATGACCAAGTCCGAAGGTAAAAATCTCCACAGAGGGCTCCCGCGACACGTATCCGAGGAAGAGTTCCAGGAGGTCGGATTGGACTGGCAACTTGGTCCCGCTAAAGAAAATCTCCAGAAAAACGACTAAGTCCTAAGTTAAACTTTTGACCGAGGCCTCCTGCGGGCTGTAGCCGAGCAGGGCGCCATTGCAGTCGGCCTTAAACTTTGACTTTGCCGCGGTCGAGGTGCAACCAGGTGACCAGATTGGCGCTATTAGTTTCTAAGCGCTAAAAAGCATGAATCCTTTAAAAATTCATATCTTCGGTTCCCTTTATCCGATTTTATTCATTTTGGTGTCATTTTAAAGCTAAAAATATTTCCTATTATTAGAAATTGTTTTGGATTTTTAAACTGTTTCCTGTGTTTTATTTAATTACTGTTTCGTGATATTTGAATGCGTTATGATTTTTCTCCCAAGTTAAGCCTTGTCGCTCGTTGCCAAGCTACCAAGGGTTGAGCTGGGTTTCATTTACTGAGACCTAAGTGGACCTAAGTGGAGGTTAGTGGCCTATTGCTAAGTGTAGCTACTTACCTGCCCTGACCAATAACCCATTTTCCAACACTCCTATAAACCAATTGATAAGATTCAAGGTAAACAGACCCAGAAGGGTGAATGACTGCTCTCAGGGAGCTCCCAAAGCCAACAAATCTATCTAGCACACCTCAAGTTAAGGACTATCTGGAATATGTTGATTGCCTGGCAAGAAACCCAGTAGGAAAAATGACTGCACTCTGGGATCTCCACTAAAGTCAACACATCTATCTGGCACATCTCAAACTAAGGACGATCTGGAATATGTTGATTGACTCACAAGATTGCAGGTCTTGGGAAAACCTAGTGGAAACCCTGTACAAAACTCTTCCCACTCCAGCCTCAATCTCTTAAATAATAGTACTCTAGGGGGTCTCTTGCCATGCATTCAAGGGAGTTGTACAAGTAACCATTCTTTCAGTTAAAGGCAGATCCAAAGTGAGCCACCATTTAGCAGCTCCAAGGAGACACTAATAACAATTAAATCTATAGTCTCCAGTAATATAGCAGGGTTAAAGCAGACATTGACTGATGCAGACTGGCATAAATATATGGACCAGTTCAACTTCTGCTTGCCTCAGGACACTTGGCAAATGGAGCTGCCACACAAGTTAGACTATAGGACATTTGGGGGTCATTACGAGTTTGGCAGACAGAAAAGGCTGTCTGCCAAACTCCTGTGATCCGGTTGCCACCAGTGCAGCAACCTTCCCTCAGGCAGCATTAGGAGTTCCCCACTGGGTCAGTGGGTGGAAACAGTGTTTCTGTCTGCTAGCCCAGTGGGGAACAGCCTACAACATTGACGCCGGCTCATAACTGAGCCGGCGGCAATGTAATGGTGTATAGAGTACACAGCACCCATCTCACAGTTCACTGTTTGCAATACAGACAGTGAATTGTGCGACAGGGATGGCCATGGGGGCCCCTGCACTGCCCATGCAAGTGAAGGGCAGTGCAGGGGCCCCCCTGCACCCTGTCTCTGCCAGCCTTTACATGGCAGTGCTACTGCCATGGAAAAGCTGGCAGCAAGGGGGGTCGTAATCCCCAGTGCGGCACTGCATGATGCATTGCCCTGGTGGATTAGGACCACCAGCACCACCAGCACCGCCAGCCCCTCTTGTGGAGGGAAACTGGCAGTGCTGGCGGTCCGACCGTGGTGCAACCTCCACGGTCGTATTGTGGTGATCTAACCGCAGCCAAAGCCGTTGGACCACTGATTTGGTGGCAATCAGACCGCCACCGTGACCCTGGTGGTCTGAAGACCGCCAAGGTCATAATTAGGCCCTTAATGTTAGTGCAGTCCTCTCAAAAAGAGGAAGGCCTCAGGTGAACTGGTCACATGGGTTAAAATATCTTTAAATGTGACCGTAGAGGCCCTGAAAATCCCCTCACCAGGTATTCGTGGACAGAAGATGGGAGTACGTAATTGAGTTAAAGTATATTTATTTAATGTCTATGTTAGACCAAGATTGGCCAGTGTGGAGTCTCCAGTGGTGGAAATACTTGATAGAGTCTTTAGTTCAATAAGTACCAAGACTCTAGTCTTCACAGGTGGACTTTAGTTGCAGGTTCAAACCCATAATTGGCTTGGAATCAATCTTAGAGGAAGAGGATACGGCAAGAGGCATTCTGTTCTTGCATGTAGGTACCTCTGTCTCATGTACAGCTAGTTCACTTTGTTTCAGAACATGGGCTGCGTGACTACAATGTAAGGCTGCCATCCGACAGCCTGAAGGCCCATACTTTCAAAAGAGGTGCAACCAAGTCCAAAATTGATTACGTCTTGGTAAGTGCCACAAATTGGGGCAGTTTAATAGATTTTAAAGTGGATAATAGAAAAGACAGTGACCATTTCCCATCGTGCCTAGCTGAGTCAGGGACGCTATTTGAGACCTGGGCCATATATAAAACTTGTAATCCTGCTCAACCAACAGTTGGTAGCAACCGAAGGTCAGTCAAATGGCTGTTTGTTGTAAGTAAATCAGATATTATGATTGAGATTTACAATGCATTTTCTAATGCTTTATCCCCTTTCACTGGAAAATTGCCCTCTGACATCCCTATTATAGATATTCATTGCTCTCTTGTTGAGAATACACAACCCTATCTGTCTAAGATCTATTAAGATGTTGGAAAACAGGTACACTAAGGATTGAAGGGCAGCAATGCAACTGGTCTCGCATTTGCTCAAGTTAGAGCTATTAGCTTTGTAAACTCCTAATCGGACTTTTATTGCCACACGCGATTGCGCTGCGTTTTGTTTTTCTTTTCATTTGTGTGGCAAGAAAAGTCCAGTTTACAACGCTAATAGTTCTAACTCGAGCAAATGCAAGACCCGTTGCTATTAGCTTTGTAAACTCCTAAACAGACTTTTTTTTGCCACACAAATGAAGAAAAAAAATGCAGCACGATCGTGTGGCAAGAAAAGTCCGCTTAGGAGTTTACAAAGCTAAAAGCTCTAACTCGAGCAAATGCGAGACCAGTTGCATTGAAAATGCTTGTTCTGTCTGCGGCTGGGCTTTTGTGTAGTGGTATTGGCATGATGCTCCATCACCATAGGCGTGCAGTAGCTATGTGTACAGGGCGGGGATACAGGGGCTTAATATTTTTGTAAGAGAGTGAGCACTGCATATGATTTGGTGGAGCAGGGGAAGTGGGCACGATAAGTTTGTCCAGTCTGAACTCCTGATTGATCCTTTACAAACTGTTTCGGTAACTGAAAATAGAAAGAGTGGCAAGGTCGCATTCAACTCACAAAAACACATGGGTTGTGTTTTCTGACCTTTTAAAAATAATCACAAGAAACAGACTCATGTTTACACAACATTAAAAAAACAGTGAGGGGCTAGCAAGTTGGCCCCGGAAAAGCCCCCCTCTGATTTATTATGGTTGCAAAGGGAGCTGGTGGGGAGGAGGGACTGAACAAGCACCCACAGTGTTGAAGTGAAAGAGGCAAATGCAAAAAAAAGTCCCTTACAGAAGAGATAAACCGATATACAGCGTAATTACACAATACTTTGTGCTGCTCCCAAAGTGAAAAAAGGCAGGACAAAGAGGCAGAACTGACCACTATCAAGCAAGGATTTTTGAAGGACACCGCAACTAACAAATGAAAACACTGAAACTCACTCTATAGTATACTTAAAAGTATACAGCAGGCCGAACGCTAACGCTCGACCTAAAAACCATGACACATTTTTGAAAATATGGCTATACAAGCACAGAATATTACCTAGACCCTGGTACCTGGAGTAGGCATTTTGCTCACATATTATATTATAGTATCTGGGTCCTCGCATACATCACAAGGGCTAACTTACGCTGAAATAAACCGGGCCACAGCATACATTTCCTATTTTAGCTTATGCAAGACCAAAGAAGCAATGAATGTAATTGGGCAGGGAAAGCGCCAGGTCCCGACAAAATACCAGGGAACCTTCTGAGACATGATAAAGCAGTGTGGGCCCCATGTGTACACTTGCTATGCAATGCAGTGCCCTTGGAAGCCCCAGTACCAGATACATAGAGAGGAGCTGAAGTCATCCCCATTTTTATAAAGGACGACAAGCAAGACCTTACTAACTATAGGCAGATCAGTTTAGTTGATACCTTGCAAAAAGTATATGCAAAAGAAGTTTTAACTAAACTCAGCAATTGGATAGATGAGAATAACATCCTCTCATCATATCAAGCAGGCTTTAGACCGAGAGTTAAAGCGATTGATCAGGTCTTTAGGAGTTTATGCATAACATGGAAATAACTAAGCTAAGGGGAGGATACCTGCATATAGCCTTTGTTGACTTGAAAGCAGCTTTTGACTTGGTCCCAAGGAGCTCTTTATGGGACTCATTGAGAGCCCAAGGTATTCCCAACAACCTTTTGGTACAGATAGTTAGACTCCATCAAGATAATTACGCCAAGGTTTGCTGGGGACGTGGAGGTGAACTCGCTGCTGCTATTCCCATTAATAGGGGTGTGAAGCAGAGATGTGTGGTGGCACCTACTCTTTTTTCACTATACCTCAATGATGTCATGCAATATTTACAGAAGTGCTATCACGAGTCCCCAAAATTAGGGGGGGTCCCAATACCGGCATTACTTTTTGCAGATGATAGTATTTTATTATCTCAAACACCACAGTGCTGGCAAAGGCTATTAGATAGCTTTAACGCTTACGGTTGCTTAAAGGTTCTACAAATCATCTCTAATAAGACAAAATAAATGGCTATCAGACTGCACAAGACCTTCAGGAAAACTATCGCTGTCCTCCAGGAACAACTGGAGTATGTGACTAATTTTAATTATCTGGGTATCACAATAGATGCAAAATTATCATGGGAGCCCCAAATAAACAAATTCCAAACAGTTCTGCCCCAGAATTCCAGGGCAATTGTAAAAAAGCACCAAGCCACCAATTCAAAGGCAGTGTCACCAGCCTTGGAGATATACAGATATTGGGCCCAAATAGCATCCCTTTATGGGTCGGAACTGTGGGGTCGGAATGATATGGATGCATTCTACCTGGGTAAAAATAATTTTGTAAGGCTGCTACTGTCTCTTCCTAAGTGCACACCAATGATACCAGTGTATTTTGACACTGGTATTAGAAGATTAGAACATCTAGCCTCTCAAAGACCCTTATGATTTTGTGGAAGACTCTGGGTCACACATCAACTTACTTGTTTTAAGGAGGGACTAAGGGAACTTTTGGAGGTTACTGCACATGTCACTTTTCCATGGTTTTGCCATGTTCAAACCTGGTTTAACAAGCTAGGTTTGAGCTGCTTTTGAAATTACCCTACTTAATTAACAGTCCATTCCAACAGGATCTTGAAACAAACCTACTGGGAATACATATTAAACAGTGTCCATTGTAATCCCAGTTTGGGAAGGATTTCAGCACAATTGTTAAGTTATAAACCACATCCAAGCTTGGAACTGGAACTTTATATAGACATTATGCAACTTCAATTAGCAAAGACGCTTTTCATGAAGGTTCATTTTGATATTCTTCATTTTGATGGTCATTTTGATGGTCATCATCTAGTCCCACATTTTGGGGGAGGAGCAAGTTGCACACTATGCACTTCCAACACTGAAGAGAACCTTGCACCTAGCTTGTTCTTTTTTCCAGTATTTACTAACCCAAGAAGGAAGTGGATCAAACCACTGTGTTGTAAGATGCGAACTAGCACATTTTTGGAGGCATTGAGAATATTAAAACCTGACACATCGCAGCTCATGGGTTTTGGCCTTAGTAGATATCTCTTGCTATGAGTTTAGTACGGAAGAAGTGCTTGAAATTTTAAGGTGTTGATTTAATGTGACTTTTATTGTGTTTCTAACGCATTTTATTCCCAGTAACTCTATATTTTAGCATGGTTTTGACCTGGAAGTATTTTGCAGCAATACACAAATTTGTACTGTATTGTACTGTATTAATTGATGTGTGTGCTTTTTATGTTTTTTAAACCAAAATAAAAGCTCTTTTGATTTGATCTGATTTAAAAATATTAGTTTAAATACATTACAAAAACACTTACCCATACATAGATATGCTTATGGAAAGTGCATGATAAAGGGATTAATGGTAAAGACATATTTGTGGTAAAGACTTCATGGTAATTGCACTGCTTGGTAAAGGCAGAGGTTGTTTCTGAAAAAACAGTTATAGGCAATGCTTCTCTTTGCATGTTGGGGAAATTGTACTTGTTGCTGGGGAACCTGCTCCAGTAGGAACATTCATGTTTGAATTTAGCACCGTTGAACTCTCTGATTTTGAAATTGACTGTTGTCAATCAGTTCAGACTGGACTGTTCCTATGGGGAACAGGGTCAAGACTGTTTTGCCTATGGCTGGGTCTAAACTGGGGTGGCATGGTGACCAAATAATTGATGGATTAACCCTAGATCTGTGACTGGGGGCGAATGTTTGATTGGTTCCACATTCTGTCCATCATTTGTGTTTGTTTGCTTTTCTCAACCATCTGAGCAACACTACCACCTTGAGCCAAATTATTTACGTTATTAAAGGGACACTCCTGTTTCCAATGTCCTATGTTGCTGCATGCATGACAAGGAAGCATTTTCTTCATGTTCTGAACATCAGCCACGTTCGCATTTGGATGTACTCCCATTCCATAACCTCTACCTCTATGCTGAAAAAGCATGTTGCCTTGCTGCTGTGTTCCTTGCATTCCTCCAACATTCACCATTCCCTGCGGACACTGCATACTTGCTGCTTGGGAAGACTTAATCTGCATCACTATTGCCTTTTCTTTCAACCTTTTCTGCATCAAATCATTCTCATCACTACAGTATTTTGCGTATTGCAACACCTCATCATTCAGCTTTCCTTGCCAACAAATGTAATGATTCTTAATCATATTGCTAACTTCAGGCTTAAATCCTTGAACAAATCTAAACACAAAATGAATCATGTCTCTCAGCTCAATAATCTCTGTGCCACTGTGTTGTCTAAATGCTTTCAGCAGTCTCTCATAATAAGCATGAACAAATTCCTTTGTTTCCTGAGATGTCCTGTCAATCCTTTGCCAATGAACATCTTTAGGGGCAGCTCTAGTTTTCAGAAATCCAATCACCTTGTAATAGTTTTTCATCACCTCTTCAGACGGTGCACTTGTTACTGTGTCTCTCAGCGGCTCACACGCTGGCCCATCACTGCTCCTCTTACACTCAACCCACAAATCTGCTGGAACTGCAATCTCAAATAAAGTGTTCAGATCTTCCCACAAACACTTTGCAAGCTTGACAAACCTCTCTGTTTGCTGCTACCATTCCACTGGTTTCTCCCTCAACTTTGGGTAATCATTTGTTAGTGACATTATGTCACTTCTGTTCCAAAGAACATGAACAAACTTTTCTCCAGGAATTTCTCTCATTGGCATCAATTTTACAACTCCTTCAGCATGCTGTACATCACTTGAAGAGGCAGTTGGCTTTTTTTTCTAATCTCTTTTCTTTTCACATCTGCCTTCCCATTTATCTATTGCTCCCCATGTTTGAATGTTCTGAATTAACTCCTTAATGTGAATTTTCATTCCAGGTGTTCTCATGTTCACAATGTCTCTCACATCAAATTCTAATCTGATACTCTTCTTCAACCGTTTAGATGTATTCATCTCAATTTCATATTTCTCAGCCAAATTAGATAATTTCTCATACATCCTTGCACATGAACCGCAATTCATTTTCATTGTATGAATCGAATCTGTTCAATTCAAGTGTTTCCTCAGTCATCTCATTTAGGGCCAGATGTAGCAAAAATAAAAATTGCGACTCGCATTTTGCGAGTTGATGCGACTCGCAAAATGCGAGTCGCAAAATGTAATGCCAGAAAAAAAAACGATCCGATATTGCGACTCGCAGCCGGACTCGCAACGCAGTGTGCGAGTCCGCAGATTGTGAGGTCGCTTTTTGCGAGTGTGCAAAAAACTAACTCGCAATTAGCGAGTAGGTGTCGCAAATTGCGATTACCTTGAAAATTGCTTGCAGGTGCAGCAGAACACTCCAGAAAGCACACCAGAACACTCTGGAAACACTTCCTGGCACATGATGATGACATCACAGCCAGGAAGTTTACAAATACACCTGGGAGGAGGGAGGACCACACCCTTTTATAACTGCCAGTCTTCACACAGAACAAACAGCAGCTGCCATGGAGGGAACCCCAAGAAAGAGGAAGCTCAAATTGTCTGAGAGGGAGCTGGAGGTGCTGACAGAGGAATGCTGTCAGCACCATGATGAGCTTTTTGGGAGAGCAGCCCTCAATGTTCCTGAGGCCACAAAAAAACAACTCTGGCAGGACATTCAGGATAAAATCAATTCCCTGGGTGTGAGCCACAGGACAATCGAGGACATTAAGAAGAGGTGGTATGACCTCCGCTCCCGGACCAAGGAGAGGGTGGCTGAAAAGCTCCGGGAGATGAGAGGCACAGGAGGGGGACCATCATCTGTGCCACCACCCACACCCCTGGAAGAAAGGGTGGAAGAAACATTGGAGCAGGAGGCAGTGTGAGGATTTGGGGACCTGGACACCCCAGAGCCCAGCACATCAACGGGTGAGTACCATGTGATAAGCCTGTACCCCTATCAATGCCATACCCCCACCCACCATGTACACAGGTGCATGCACAACCAAAATAGCTCCATTTCAGGGTAGAAATTGCCAGAATGATGCATTATGGGAAATGTAGTCAAATAGGCAGTTCATAGGCAAATGTTTATTAGGATGTGTGCAATAGATAGTAGACACTGACAGTCTGTTCCCCATGTCCCACAGGTCTCCAGCAAGACACTCCCAACACCCCAAGCACCCAGGCCCAGGAGGACACCCCAGGACCCGCCAGCACCCCCACCAGCACGGTCAGCAGCATCCCTGCAGTAGCCACACCTGCTGCAACAATCACGCAAGAAGCTGCCCCAGCAACAGGCAGGGAGGACACAGGTGGGAGCACAGGGCAGCCACCGCTGCGCAGGCGTCGCAGGTCAAGACCATCTGGGCTGCAGTCTGCATCCGGGATACTTCCTCCAACCACCAGTGAGGCACATCTGCTGCGTGGTCAGCGCCTGCAGAACAGAATTTTGGGCAGGATTAGTGGTGTGCTGCACCGCTTTGTGCGAAACAACCATGCAAGCATGCAGCACCTCAACAGACGCATGGACATGATGTGCCAGAACACTGGGGACCTTGCCCTTGCCATTAGGGAACTGGCGGGAGGACTGCTGGCCCAGGCAGAGGCTGGGCGGCGCAGAGATTGGCAGATAATGCACAGACTGGACAGGATGGCCACATCGATCGGCAGGCTCGCCATGAATACAACAGGCCTGTCGAGGAGGACAGTTGGGCTGCAAGTAGAGATGGGCCATTTTGCTGGGGATGTTGCCAGGGGCCTGGGACGTCTCACCCACATCATCGAACTTATGGAGACACGGGAAATGTCGAGGGCCACAGGGGAAACACCCCAAGACAGTGAGGAGGGCTCAACAGTGAGCAGTGTCTCTGCCACTGACAGCAGGGTGCTCAGGAGTGGTAGGCAGAGCACCACGGACGCAGCAGGGACCAGCCAGGCTGGCAGGAGGGGCAGAAGATCATAGAGAACACCCAGGACCATTAAATGTGGCACATGGCGTTAATGTGCCACATGACTGGTTGGCATTTTCCTGCCCTTGCACAATTTCGACTTGTATATAGTTTCTTAATTACAGTAATAAAACAGTTATTTTTGTTCCACTTAACAAATGGAGTTTTTGGTCAATAGGTGAGTATGGTGGGAGTTGACACGTACCGTCCAAAATATTGTGTTGCAATGTGTTCCCGTCTCAGTCTGCCTTGATTAGCTAGACTCCTATCCCCATGATGGCGATGTGGTTGTTCTTGCTCTTCATCATCAGGATCTGGGTCTGCCGGGGTGAGAGGTAGCCCACGTCGGGTGGCTATGTTGTGGAGGATGGCGCATGCGACCACAATTTTGAATGCTGTAATGGGGGTGTATTGGAGGGCGCCTCCACTGCGGTGGAGGCATCTGAATCTTGCCTTCAGGAGTCCGAAGGTGCGCTCTATCAGGTTCCTGGTCCTCTTATGCGCACTGTTGTATTGCCTCTCTGATTCAGTGCTGGGTGTTAAAAACGAAGTCATGATCCAAGGCCTGAGAGCATAGGCACTGTCACCTGTTGGGCACAAAAGTACACTGTTAGGAAGTCCAGATAGTCGTGCACAGTGACCTGTGTGTATGTCTGCAAGTGTCTGTGACTCTACCTAGGAGGTAACCGTCTCCGAATTCCCCACGTTCCAGGCGTTGATGTATCCCACTATGCCTAAAAATGTATGAGTCATGGGTACTGCCTGGAAACTTAGCTACGATGTCCGTGATGACATAATGGGCATCACAAACAACCTGTATGTTGAGTGAGTGGGTACACTTTCTGTTGCGGAAAATGTGTTCCAGATTTGCAGGGGGGCATATTTGAATGTGTGTCCCATCTACACACCCTATGACATGGGGAAAGTGGGCAATCCTGTAAAAGTCCAGCTTGGTGCTGTTCATTTCTGCCTCATTCCTTGGTAAGTATATGAAGTGAGACATGTGCGTGACTAAGGCATCTAGGAAGGCCCTGAGGAACCTTGACACTGCACTTTGGGATACCCCACCTGCCACAGCAATGACCCCCTGATAGCTCCCTGAGGCCAAGAGGTGCAGTGAGCATAGTACTTGCACATGCGTAGGAATGGCGCAGCCACGCAGAGTCTGGTGTTCTAGCTGTGGTTTGAGTAAATCTATTAATTCTAGAATGGCTGCGCTGCTAAGGCGGTATTTGTCATAGATCTCCTCTTCAGTTTGCTAAAAAAGAGTCTGCCTGGTTCTATATATCTTCTCCTGTCTGTGGCCCCTCCTTCTCCTCTGCTGGGCTGCGTAGACTCTCCTCCTCACTGCTATCAGGTATATCTCCGCCATCTTGAGTAACCCAGATGGATTCTGGGTCCCCTTTTATACTTTGGTAATGGTTACCACCTGCTCTGAGTTAGTGGTAAATGGGACATGCAAACTGGGCTTTTTGCGACTAGTCGCAATTTGCGAGTTGCAATTGCATAAGGTTTGCGACTCGCAAATTGCGACTTGCTATTTGCGGGTCGCAAAATGGGGTCGCAACGGATGCGACTCGCAAACGGGTCCCATCGCTTTTTGCGAGTCGGAAATGGGCTTTTTGCATCCCATTTCTGATTTTGCACTGTCGCAAATTGCGATTCTGCCCGTTTGCGAGTCGCAAACCTTTGGTACATCTGGCCCTTAATTCCAACTTAATGTAGCTATATTCAATGTCCTTTCTTCCTCAGTCCTCCTGGAACTGATGCTCCACTCAACTTGTCTAACCATTAAGTTAATTGTTGTGCTGACAACCCTTGTAAACTAATGTTATTTCCTCTATCTCAGGGCATAAACTGTGGAACATTGCAGGGGGTTCTCATAACCTGCTCTTGAGCCATCACAGATGACCCCATGTAGAAGGGGGGACATGTCACGTCAATCAGTGGACCAACTACATTATGTGTCTGGTTCAAACCAAAATAATTCATAGGGGTCATGTCTGGGACAGTAGTGCTCAGTCTAACCATTTCTCCATTAGTTCTAAAAGGTAAATTCATTGCTCATACTGGATTTCAAATCTGGTGACCATTCTTGTTATTAGCCTGGGCATACAATGGGACTACTGGATCTATAGTTTCAGGAACTGTTACTGCTTCTGGCCTTGACAAATTCAACTGACTTTGCAGGAATATTAACCCCTTCGCTGCCAGGCCTTTTCCCCCTCCTGTGCCAGGCCTTTTTTTGCCTATGTGGGGCAGTTTGCGCTTAGGCCCTCATAACTTTTTGTCCACATAAGCTAACCAAGCCAAATTTGCGTCCTTTTTTTCCAACATCCTAGGGATTCTAGAGGTACCCAGACTTTGTGGGTTCCCCTGAAGGAGGCCAAGAAATTAGCAAAAATACAGTGAAAATTTCGTTTTTTTCCAAAAAATGGGAAAAAGTGGATGCAGAAGAAGGCTTGTGGTTATTCCCCTTAAAATGGAATCAACAAAGGGTTTGCAGTGCTAAACTCACCAGCTTCCCAGCTTTCAGGAACATACAGACTTGAATCAGAAAACCCAATTTTTCAACACAAATTTGGCATTTTACTGGGACATACCCCATTTTTACAATTTTTTGTGCTTTCAGCCTCCTTCCAGTCAGTGACAGAAATGGGCATGAAACCAATGCTGGATCCCAGAAACCTAAACATTTCTGAAAAGTAGACAGAATTCTGAATTCAGCAAGGGGTCATTTGTGTAGATCCTACAAGAGTTTCCTACAGAAAATAACAACTGAAAAAGAAAAATATTGAAATTGAGGTGAAAAGAACATCAATTTTTCTCTACGTTTTACTTTTTCCTGCAATGTCAGATTATCGAAAGCAATATACCGTTACGTCTGCTGGACTCCTCTGGTTGCGGGGATATATAGGGCTTGTAGGTTCATCAAGAACCCTAGGTACCCAGAGCCAATAAATGAGCTGCACCCTGCAGTGCGTTTTCATTCTATACCGGGTATACAGCAATTCATTTGCTAAAATATAAAGAGTAAAAAATAGCTATCAAGAAAACCTTTGTATTTCCAAAAAGGGCACAAGATAAGGTGTTGAGGAGCAGTGATTATTTGCACATCTCTGAATTCCGGGGTGACCATACTAGCATGTGAATTACAGGGCATTTCTCAAATAGATGTCTTTTTTACACACTCTCCTATATTTGGAAGGAAAAAATGTAGAGAAAGACAAGGGGCAATAACACTTGTTTTGATAATCTATGTTCCCCCAAGTCTCCCGATAAAAATGATACCTCACTTGTGTGGGTAGGCCTAGCGCCCGCGACAGGAAACGCCCCAAAACACAACGTGGACACATCCCATTTTTTTAAAAGAAAACAGAGGTGTTTTTTGCAAAGTGCCTACCTGTAGATTTTGGCCTCTAGCTCATCCGGCACCTAGGGAAACCTACCAAACCTGTGCATTTTTGAAAACTAGAGACCTAGGGGAATCCAAGATAGGGTGACTTGTGGGGCTCTGACCAGGTTCTGTTACCCAGAATCCTTTGCAAACCTCAAAATGTGGCTAAAAAAACACATGTTCCTCACATTTCTGTGGCAGAAAGTTCTGGAATCTGAGAGGAGGCACCAATTTCCTTCAACCCAGCATTCCCCCAAGTCTCCCGATAAAAATGATACCTCACTTGTGTGGGTAGGCCTAGCGCCCGTGACAGGAATTGCCCCAAACCACAACGTGGACACATCCCATTTTTTGACAGAAAACAGAGGTGTTTTTTGCAAAGTGCCTACCTGTAGATTTTGGCCTCTAGCTCAGCCTGCACCTAGGGAAACCTACCAAACCTGTGCATTTCTGAAAACTAGAGACCTAGGGTAATCCAAGATGGTGTGACTTGTGGGGCTCTGACCAGGTTCTGTTACCCAGAATCCTTTGCAAACCTCAAAACTTGGCTAAAAAAACACATGTTCCTCACATTTCTGTGGCAGAAAGTTCTGGAATCTGAGAGGAGGCACAAATTTCCTTCAACCCAGCGTTCCCCCACGTCTCCCGATAAAAATGATACCTCACTTGTGTGGGTAGGCCTAGCGCCCGCGACAGGAAATGCCCCAAAGCACAACGTGGACACATCCCATTTTTTGACAGAAAACAGAGCTGTTTTTTGCAAAGTGCCTACCTGTAGATTTTGGCCTCTAGCTCAGCCGGCACCTAGGGAAACCTACCAAACCTGTGCATTTCTGAAAACTAGAGACCTAGGGGAATCCAAGATGGGGTGACTTGTGGGGCTCTGACCAGGTTTTGTTACCCAGAATCCTTTGCAAACCCTTACAATTTGGCTAAAAAAACACATTTTCCTCACATTTTGGTGACAGAAAGTTCTGGAATCAGAGAGGAGCCACAAATTTCCTTCCACCCAGCGTTCCCCCAAGTCTCCCGATAAAAATGATACCTCACTTTTGTGGGTAGGCCTAGCGCCCGCGACAGGAAATGCCCCAAAACGCAACGTGCACACATCACATTTTTTTAAAGAAAACAGGTGTTTTTTGCAAAGTGCCTACCTTTGGATTTTGGCCTCTAGCTCAGCCGGCACCTGGGGAAACCTAGCAAACCAGCACATGTTTGAATACTAGAGACCTAGGGGAATCGATGATGGGGGGGCAGAAATGGCCTAAAATAAATTTGCCCCCGCCAACCGCCCCCCCACCCTCCCCGGGGGCAACCCTTGCCTACGCGGTCGCTCCCCCTGCGTGACATTGGCGCCAAAAAAAAATCCCCGGTGCCTAGTTGTTTCTGCCCCCTTGGGGGCAGATTGACCTAAAATCAGCCAATCTGCCCCCAAGGGGGGCAGAAATGGTCTAAATACAATTTGCCCCCCAGGGGAGCGACCCTTGCCTAATGGGTCGCTCCCCACCTCTAAAAAAACAAAACACAAAAAAAAAACACAAAAAAAAAAATTGCCCTGCCGCCTAGAGGTTTCTGCCCCCCAGCCCTTTAAGGAAAACGGGCTGCAAAATGAAAAAAAAACCCTGCTTTATTTAAAAAGCAGTCACAGACATGGAGGTCTGCTGACTTCAGCAGGCCACCATCCCTGTGAGTGCAGGGACTCGCTATGGGGTCGCAAAAAGCGACCCACCTCATTAATATTAATGAGGTGAGTCTTTGCGACCCCATAGCGAGTTGCAGAAGGTGTCTGAGACACCATTCTGCATATGCTTTTGCGAGTCTGAAATTGCGAGTCGCACTGACTCTCAATTTCAGACTCACAAAAGCATATCTTGCTACATCTGGCCCCTAAGTCACATATATAGTGCACAAGACTAAGGCCCTCATTATGATCATGGCGGTTCGGCCCGCTATGCCGGCAGCCAGCCGGCATGGCTGGACCAAACCCCCATATAATGTACATGGTGACGGCCACCAGTGGCAGCCGTCACCCACCGCCAGTCTCCCGCCATCAGGCAGGAAAAGGCTGGCGGAGGGAGTGCCCCGGGGCACCCCTGGGGGCCCCTGCACTGCCCATGCACTTTGCCGTCAATGTCCCGGCCGAGCCTTTCTGTGGGCCGGCGGGTGGAAACAATGTTTCCGCCCACCGGCTCTCAGAAAAGTTCATTATATGGCCGGCGGGGTTCCAGCGTCGCTGGCGGTCAGTGTTTTAACCGCCAGCATGAACACGGCGGTTGTTTCCGCCATGTTCATAAAGACCACCTAAGTTAGAAACAGACATGAAAACTATAGGCTGACCGAGAAGTCTAAAAGATTTAACCTACTAACCATCAACACTGTTAGACCCTCCAAAAGAATAATGTAAATTAGCAACAGTACAATATGCACATTATTGTTAGAATTCAAAGTAGATGATGGTGACATCAGTAAATCATCAAAATACAGTTTAACATTCAATTTCAAATTCCAGAAATTAGAGCTGGGCCATTCCTAACACTAACAGAAATGTTGGAACGGGATAACACATGCGGGGAAAAGTAAAAATAAAAAGAAAGACTTAGAATAATTTAGAAAAACAAAAAAGAAAGAAGAAGAACTTAGAAAAACATCTAACTAAGACAACTTAGTATAAAAACATGCTGGTGTAAGTACCTAACTGAAAAAGAAACAAGAAACCGCATTCAGTTATACCTCTCCTCATGGGACAGCATACAGAGTAATTTGTCAGGCAGGATGGTCACCTTCTTCTGACGTCAACTGACAGCAGCATCAAGATGGTGCAGAACCCAGGCTGCACATACGACAGATCAGCAGTTCAGGATCGTTGGCCTTATAAGTACTGAGCCACATAACAGAATAGGGCAGTTAAGACTATAATGAAAAAAGTCATCTGGAAACATAAAAAGTAGGAGAGTGACAGCAGATTTAAACAGGGTTCTGGACAGCTTCGAGGCAGGAAAAAAATGAACTAAGTTTCAAAGTTTCTCACTAATTAGAAGTATGCACAACCCATTCAAGGGCCATCAGGTGGGCACATTTTGGACGTTAGTTTCAGCATCCAATCACTGCAGATGGCACCATTGAATTATGTTACTATTCTGAATCATCTCAGAAAAAGTGCATTGTCATCAAATTATTTCACACATTTTTAACAAACTATTACAATCTCTAAATATTTGTTATTTGAGATACTTTCTCATGGCACACAATGCACTAAACCAATACTCTTCATATGAGAACTACAAATTTCCTGTCCTGTTCGACAGCTGGAACAAATATTACAACATTGTTGCTTCTAAAACATGTCTCTTGCCTACAATACAATAGGACATTCAATATTCATATTAACAGCCCGGGGGAAGAATTCAGGACAGAGGGGACAGAGTAAACAAGTGATTTTCCATTAGGGTTGCAAAATGAATCCCTCCATGCCTAGTCAAGTTAAGAAACCTTAATACATATTAATACATTTAATACATTAATAAACCTATTGTACACCTTACAAATCATATATGCAAAGCAACTTATATATTTGCAAACATTATTCATGACATGATAAAACTAATTTAAACATGCATTTATTTTTCTGCACACATGTAACTTGCATTAATAAAATCCATATAATTCAATATAAGTGTGATTAATTCATACGCATTTAATACATTTCAATTCTTAGGATAACTTTCAATAAACATTCTTTAACATTAGCTCATTTGAGTACTTTCATTTAATAAAATACAAAATTCTCATGTCAAACATGGTGAATAATAGGAATGGTGGCCACATGGTTCACCATATTCAAAACATGCACATTTTACAACTCATGTTATTTTCTCTGTTAAGGCTTTATATGTAGATAATTATTCAACATATGCTAACTGCTACACCACTGATATAGTAATACCATTTGATCTCTCTAAGTAACCACACTCAGGCAGGCTTAGAATACCTGACTTAACAATCTCTCGATGGGCAGAGAGAGGAAGAAAAGTAATGAGTTTACAGAAAAGGTGGATATGCAGAAATAATGAGAAAGAACTTTTTAAATTTTTTTTATAAAGATTTTTTCATTTATTTTGGTTAAAAGGAACAATAAAAACACATTATAACAATAGGTACAAATACAAATACCGACAACCCGACACCATCTTTGGGATATAACTCCTGTCACATCCGACTTGTTCATTTTTTTGTCCTAATGATCTTGAAGGCCCTCATGAGTTCCATGTAATTGGGATAGGGATTAGAGTCTGGGCTTGGTCCCATCTCCAGAGCACAGGTTCTGCAGTCCCCACTATCACATTGACCAATAAAGTTCGGCTTTGTTTTCACACCGCCCTTAGTGGGCTTGGTCCTTCCCTCATCACAAGGCAGAGATTGCAGCTAGTTGCGCTACTTCCCACTAGCCACGGGGTGTCTCCAGAGAGTTTCTGGAGAGATCTATTCTCATAGGTTAATCAAGTGGCCAGTAAACTGTCCCAGTTCCCCCATACTCTGTTGTACTTGTCTGGGTACCCCCTCACCTCATATACAAGTTTTTCACATCTTGCACACCAATCCATTCCTCGTCTCCATTTGGCGAGGGTCGGAGCTTTTACGGCCTTCCAGTCTGACATGATGTCTCTCTTCGCCACCAAGCAGGCCACCCCCAGGAAGGTTCGATTCGCTCTGCTTAGCCCCGTCTCGCCCATGGCTCCTAACAAAATTGGAATCGGGGATATCTCTATCTCAGTCTGTAAGACCTCGGAGATCTCCTCCAAGACTGACCCCCAGTATGACTCTATAATTGGGCAGGACCAAATCATATGGAAGAAGTCGGCTCCTGGTTGAAAGCAACAGGGGCATTCGTCTGTGGGGCAGAGGTTAGCTTGGTGGCGCCTTTTAGGGGTGAGGTAAGCTGAGTGTAAGTAGAGGGTTTGTAGGAGCTGAAATCGTGTAGATATGGCCAGATTCCGGGGGCTATTAGTGCTTCTCTCCAATCTAGGTCTTCTATGGGACCCACCCAACCCTCCCATTTCTGGCGAAGCTTCTCAAGGGGGGGAGTTGTATTTGCACGGATAGTTCATTAGATCTGGGAGATCCCTCCTTTGTTTAGGTGTCCCGTCATAACCTGCGCCTCGAGTGGGCTGTGTTCTGGGATGTTATCCCCGGGATGTAGGTGTACTAATAAGGCATGCCTAAGTTGCAAATACTTATGAAATTGGGTCTTGATTAAAGATTTTGTTTTCTGAAGCTCCTCGAAGGACAGGATTTGTGATTCCCCCCAAATGTCACCCAGTGTAGATATTCCTATAATGTCCCATTTCCGGAACCCCTCTAGCGTGGAAACTTCCCTCAGCCATCTCCCCTGCCAAAGAGGTGTCTGTTGAGTTAGTCGAGGCCACCACCCCGTGGTCTTCTGTGCCGCTCGCCACCCCGTCAATACCAGCCTAGTAACCTCAGGGATGGTCTGTGGAATCGCTCCCCGTACAGAGCATTGAAAACCCCGTTGTATCCCAGCGACTGGAGCTCCAGTCTATAAGCGGGGTCTGTCCAGCCTCCCGACAGCCAGTCGTTAATCACCTGTAGGCGCATGGCCAGATAGTAGAAATAAATATTGGACATTCCCATACCGCCTTCACTAATGTCCCTTTGACATGTAGCAAGGGATAATTTGGATCGGGAGCCGTGCCATAGAAATTGGCGTGCAGTCGACTCGATTTCATTAAACCACTTCCGGGGGATTGGGTGTGGGAAATTTTGCAACTGGTATAGGAAGCTGGGGAGTATCATCATCTTGTATAGTGCAACTCTACCCAGTGTGTTGAGTGGTAAATCCCGCCAGCGCTGAAGGTCTTTTTTAGCCTTCCTAAGAAGTGGTGTTGAGTTCCCATGTCAGTTCGGGAAGCAGAGTTATGTGGACTCCTAGATATTTAAAACTGTTACGACGGATTGGGATGTTTTCCTGCCAGTTTATGCAGTCTCTAGAGGGGTGTAAGGGGATCAGCAGGGATTTACTGGGATTTAGGGTTAGACCCGAGGCTTGCGAGAAGAGGTCCAGGAGTTCTAAGACACGAGGGCCACTCGTCGCTGGGTTAGAAAGGTAAAGGAGGACGTAATCTGCGTACAATGCTACTCGGTCTTCCGGGCCCGTGGGCCACACCCAGCCCGTTACCAGCGGGTCCTCTCTCAACAGCTTGGCCAGCGGCTCAATCGCAAGGGCGAAGAGCAGCGGCGACAATGGACATCCCTGACGGGTCCCGCGACAGATAGGGAATGGATCGGAGGCCACCCCGTTTACCTGAATACGGGCGGTTGGGTTGGAGTAGAGCAATTTTACAAGGCCTCGAAATTTGGGTCCAAATCCGTTCCTTCTTAAAACTTGTTCTAGATATGACCAGTCCACTGTGTCGAAGGCTTTTTCAAAATCTATTAGGAGTAGAGCGAGGGGGGATCCAGCCAGAGTGCCGCGCTGAGCCAGTGCGACCTGTAGTCTCCTAATGCAATGTCTGGTGCTGCGGGGGGCATAAAACCACATTGATCTGGGTGTACCAGTGTGGGGAGCACCGCTTTCAGTCTTGTAGCAAGTAGCGTTGATAGTACCTTAATCTCCGCGTTCAGCAGGGAGATTGGTCTATAGGCCGAAAGATCACGTGAGGGTGGCTGAGTCTTTGGGATCACCACTATTGTGGCTTGGTCTATCTCAGCGGGGAAGCGGCCGGTCTTCTCTGCCTCATTAAACATGTTAAGTAGGTGGGGGCCTAAGATGTCCCCACATCTTTTGTAGAGCTCAGCCGGAAACCCGTCCGATCCGGGTGTTTTACCTGACGTCAGATCAGCTATGGCTGCCGTAATTTCGGCCAAGTTTATGGCTTCATCCAGGATCATCCTAGTCATATGCGGGATGCTAGGGAGAGTAATGTTGTTCAGGAGAGGGGACTCCCTTTCAACTAGCTGGTGGTGACGTACCGCGTATAGATGAGCGTAGTAGGAAGCAAAGCTCCCCGCAATTCCACTGGGGGTTCTCACGACCAGGCCTGCCTCATCCACGACATCGGGGATAACTCTGTTGGCTAGTGGGCGCGTGGCCAACCAGTGAAGGAGCTTGCCGTTTTTATCACCCCATCCATACACGCGAGCCGCCGATGCCCTCCAAGCATGCTTTGCGGCCTCGAGTACCAGTTGCTTTATTTCCTCCCTAATTACCGTTAGGCGTCTCAGAACTGAAGCTGATGCAGCAGTGGTCATAGAGCGCTCCAGTGCAAGGGCTCTGGCCTCGAGGGCTGTCACCTGTCGGTCCCGAGCTCTCTCTCGGGCGCAAATGCAATGCTTCGCGTAGCCTCTAAGTGTGGCTTTACATGCTGCCCAGATCGTGCCCGGGGACTGAACTGACCCCAGGTTATTGTCAAAATATTGGGTAAGGTGGTCCCTTATTTCCCGGGTGTAGTCATCGTCCTGTAAATACCATGCATTCATGCGCCACATAGGCCGCTGATTGGGGGTTACGCTCCCCAATCGGATGCGTATTGGAGAGTGGTCTGAGACTCCTCGGGCCAATATCTCAGCGCCGGTGACTCTAGAGATGTCCAAAGCAGGCATAAACACCAGGTCAATTCTTGTCTGAGAGTGGTGGGCCGCGGAGGTGTGGGTGTACAGTCATGCCCTGGGGTGCCATGTCCTCCACACCTCACACAGTCCCAACTTTATCATCCACCCGCGGAGGAGACAGGTCCGGATAAGTCTAGTTTGGGATCTAAGACCGAATTAAAATCTCCCCCTATGAGTGTGAGTCCCTGTGGGAGGGCAATGAGCGTCCGGTGTAGATTTAGTAAGAAGGCGTCGAAGCCGGCTGGGGGAGCGTATGCACATACAAAGTTAACCGTTGAACCGTGTAATGTACCGGTCACTGTTATGAATCTACCCTGCGGGTCCGATGTAGTGGAGGCAACTACTATTGGCAGTGAGCGGTGGAATAGGATGGCCACCCCCCTGGAACCCCTTGCAAAGCCTGCGTGAAAAAACTTGTCAAAACCTCCACGAGCCAGGATGGGGCATTTGGTTCCAAGTAGGTGGGTCTCATGCAGAAGGACCACTGTGGGGGCGTATCTGCGCAGCGTGCTAAACACTGCGGATCTTTAGATTTTATCTAGGAGGCCATTAACATTCCAAGATAGAATCTGTGTCAGTGGGGAATCCACCCGTGCCATATCTGCGCGTTGGGAAACAAGGACTCGATCTGGGACCCAGTGATGCACATACTGATTGAGAAGGATCTAAACGATATGTGTCGGTGCTCTTACGGTAATTTATCCTAACCACTACACTAAGCCCTAACGTGAGCTTTAAACATCCCAACTTCACCCCACCCCATACTTCTACCCTTGAAGCATCTGTCGCCCTAGAGCCCAACCGGGGCAATACAGCCATGTAGGCTGCTGCTGAGTGGAGTGGTGGACCCCTCCTGTATGTCGGATCAATTGCAATTAAATTAGCGGGAAACCCCCACCCTTAGCAAAGGCATGGGGGTGTACAACAGAGTAGCGACCCCTGCGTACCCCTGTTCCACCGGGGTGGAGCGGTACCCGGCACCGCCGGCAGGTCTCAATGAGCCAGAGTCCAATATGCGTGGGATCTCCATCAACCAAGGTCGGGAGACTGGCTCAGACGATCATCTGACCTCTCCTCTCCCGTGGCCCGGTCTCCTGGGCAGTCGGTTGGACCCCCCCCCCCCGGGCGGGGGATCCTGGGTCACGCAGGCTTCCCCTTCTGTTCGGATGCTGGGATTTCTGGGTCTACCACACCTGGATCTGGTACGCTTCCGACCCCTCCTTGCGTCCACTTGCACACTCGGACGCGTCCCCCTGGAGTCCTTGGGAGGACCAGTCGGGCCTATGCGATTTCCCAGACCCTCTTCCGTCAGCCAGTCCCATACCTCCTCGGGCGATTCGAAGAAATGCGCTTTATCAGCCAGGATCACCTTCAGGCGTGCCGGGAAGAGGAGCATATATGACAGTTGCATCGCTCTCAGCTTCTGTTTCACTTGTTCGTACGATCTACGTTTAGTTTGGACATCACATGTGTAGTCCGGGAAAATTAAGATTTTCTGACTATCCCAAAGGAGGTTGGGGGAGCGTCTGGCTTCCCTGAGGATGGCATCACGGTCTTTAAAGTTGAGGAAGCGCGCAATCAGGGGTCGTCGGGGGCCCCCCGGTGGGGGCCTCGGGCCAGGGCCCTGTGCACTCGCTCTATCGCAAACCATGGTGAAAGAGAGTTCTCTGGCATCCAGGATTTAATCAATTTTTCCAGAAATTCAGCGGCCCTGCCATCCTCAGCTCCCTCCGGCACGCCAACGACGCGCAGGTTGTTGCGCCTGGAGCGGTTCTCAGCATCCTCCGCTCTACGATGGAGTTCTCCGGTCCGCGTTTGCAGCTGGGCCACCTTGGATCTTAGATCGGCCAGGTCATCGTCAGTTTGCGAGACACGGGTCTCCACCTCTGTGATTCGGCCCACCGCATTTCTGAGGTCTTGCCTCACGAGGCCCATCTCTTCTCTCACCTCTCCAATTTTGGATTCCACTGCACGTTGTGAGGTTTGAATTGCAAGCAGGATGGTGTTGGCCCTTCTGCGGCCTGATCAGTGGGTGGGGCATCGCCTTCGATTCGGGGAGCCGCCGGAGTGGTGAACTGGTCAATTTTCTGCTGGGATGGTTGTGTTTGTTTGGGGGCTCTGTCCTTTCCCATGGTGTCAGCGTTGCAGAGCAGGCACAGTTACGCCCCCGCGAGGGTGAGGTCCGGTCGCGGCTAGGATCTCGCGCCCCTTCTGTCCGAGGCAGCTCCGAGTCTAGTTGATCACCCCCGGGGGTGGAACCCGGTCCATTGGTTGGGCAACCTCCCCGGTAGGGGCACCAGGGTCTCCAGCCAGTCCACAAGAGGATTGGAGTTAATCGCGCTATCACACGGCGGCTCCAAGACCAAGATGGTCGGCGGGGGGCCTCCCCCTCCTCCGGTTGCAAGCCAGGGTGGGTTGGTGAGCCGTTGGGCCTCTCAGGCGCCTCGGTCCCTCCTTAAATGCCCCCACTATTGTCTCTGCACCCTCTGTGGGTACCGCTTCAAGGCCAGTCTGGGGTAACTGGTGCCTCGTTGGGCGCAAATCACTAGGCAGCCCCCTCAAGTGCCCGGGCCCCGGTCACCTCGGTCTCCTGCGACTCCCCGCTCCTCTCCAGCAGTCTCACTTTAATCGGGGTTGGGGCAGAGTCTCCCTTGGTTTTAGAACAGTTTAAAACTCCATTCCGCTCCTTACTTCCTTCCTCATCCATGTGTTTAGGTAGCTCTTCATTTTCGCCTGCCGCGATGTGATGAGCCCGGCCCGGGTGTTCTATATTTGAGGCGCCGGTCTGGCAGCACCTCCTGCCGAGCAGACACCTCTCCTCCCAGTCCGCGCCCGGTCGGGCCCGTGGCGCTGTGCAGCAAGGTCCTTGTGAGACCCCAAGGGCTCCGGCCCCAGGGGCGCGACCACTGCTTTCTCTCCCTCGTCGGGCGGCACCGCCTCGGGCGACGCCCTTTTTAGTCCGGTCCACGGGCACCCTGTGCTCCGGGCCCTGGGACCCCGACCATCTTCAGGTGTGCCGGCCGCAGAGTCTCGCGGTCCCGGCCCCACCCATCCCCCGCGCGGCCGCAAACAGCCGCGGCTTCTCCAGGCGCGCTGAGGGGGGAAGGCACCTCTCGCCGCGACCTCCGCAGCCGCAGGAGATCCGGCTTGGCAGTGTCCGCCCCTGGGCCCACACCCGAGCCCGGAGCGTCGGGCGGCCCTTCTCCGAGGCGTGGTCCGGAGCCCGGGGCCGCCTCTCTCCCGGCGCTGTTTCGGCCTCCCAGAGCCCTGGACTCGGACCCACAGGAGCCGGGAAGCGCCCAGGCAGTCCCCACACCGCGGCTGAGGACTCGAAGAATTAGTTATGGTGGCAGGTTCCGGGCGGATGACGGATGGGTCCTAAGCACTCTTAGAGTGCGACCGCCATCTTGACGTCCGTGGCCACGCCTCCTTTGTTTTTTTTTAATGGTACAGTGATTGAAAGTGAAACCCAGGCATTATATTTCTGAGCCCAGAGTGGTAACAATTCTGAAATCAGACAGGTTCCAGCCAATGGACTACAAAGAGAATTGGTTGCCTGCTACAAGTACATCTGTTTTTACAGATGTTACATTGTAGAGCCTTGTGATTCATTGATGACAGTACTGCTGTCTGATAGATTTGAACGTTCTTGTGAGATTTGGAAGATTGATTAACAGTCTGAACAATAATTTGTCTATCATCCACTCAGAACATAAGGAAAAACTGAAAGATCAGCAGAAGAGAATCAGAGAAGACACATTGTCTAGCTATGATGCAATCAAATTAAGGCCTTTGCTGTGAACTTCAACCTGAAGGATGTGTTTAAGTAGGAGGTCATTTGAGGCTTTCTTGAAAGGCATAGAAAGGTAGTGTAAGATTAAATATGCTCATCCTAGTCTACCAAACACCTAAGATCATTCATGATAGTGACAAAAGCAGACCCCTTGTGAGGGAAAGGACAAAAGCTAAACTGTACTGGGTCAAGTAAGTTATTTTGCTCAAGAAATGCTGACAGGTGTGTTGCTCTCTTTATCTAAATTTTTGTTAGGAAAAGAGAGTAAGGAGATGGCTCTCAAATTAATGCTCAAGTTTGGGTAGATCAGCAGTGGGTTTCTTCAGACAACCAAGGCTTGTTTTGAATTGCAATGAACCACGCTATCACAGATGGAGCTACCACACATATCATAAGTCACTGTAAAAGTTGCATCCACTACAGTGCAAGGATCAAGAAGAGTACTGGACTAATGGCTTAGGTAAGATGTCTGGTTTAAGCAAGTTAGAGTGGAGCAAACATAGCGAAGAGGGGCTGATCCAGTAAGTGATGAAGAGTGCAAAAAAAAGTTGTCTGGAAGAAGGGAAAATGCTGCAGATGTTTTCAATTTTTGTCAGGAAATAATTGAAGAAAGTCACATGAAGACTGAAAATTGAACCAGTATATTGCAGCTCATAGGGTTAAACAGAAAAGAAAGAATTTTAAAAATGTCCTTAGGATAATTGGTAACGTGGGAGGTACAAATAGCATAGTAAGAGGCATGAGTAGTTATAAAAAGTTTAGTATAGGTATGAAGTGTCTTCTGTTGCTTTTGGTATTTTTTTAAAATCAATAATCAGAGTGGCATGAATGTTTGAGACTTTTGGAAGTCTTTTGGTTTTTTAATGTCTTTAGAAAAGGATCAATGGAAATGGAAGCCTCAGGGAGGGGCATGATCTTATGATCTTTGGCTCCCAATTGGAAGCCTACAATGGGACGACTTCCCCTCGATGTCCTCCCAAAATCCTTTGGGTCGGTCAGGGGCAGATCTCGATGTAAAGGTTTGACCTGACAGTCGCAGTTTCTATTCTTCCCGGGAAATGGTCCAAATCTTTGACAAACACAGTATCAGAAGCCCTTCCTGGCATATTTTGCTGAGGTACTTGTGGGCAAAGCACTGACTCCTCCAGTGCAATCACACCACAGCAACCCCTCCTGCCACACGGTGTTGCCAGCGAGGACTATATGAGTCTGGGTGCACTTGTCTGCACAATCATTTCAGATGTGACTCCCTCTGGCATACGGGGTCACTGCAACAAGGTGGTATGGGCTTGGTGCTCCCCGTATGGTGCTCGATGCATGGCTCAGTTCATTGTGGCCCTCTCCTGACAAATGGGGGTTGCAGAATCACTCCTGCAGTCCTGCTCATGGGCACTGACCAGACAGTGCACAGCTGAGTCAGAGCATCACAACTCGCACAAGGAGTTCATTCGGGATGGGTCCCCACTACTCTTCGATCCCTCCAATGCTTTCCTCTTCTTCACAGAACACACTGGTCTTGGCAAGCAGGCAGGCGCTGGTTCTTCAATCTCCAGGTCAAGTGATCTTGTTTGCCCTTGGGGATGACCCTCACCCAGCAAGAAGGTTAGCAGGCCCCTAATCCTTGTCACAGGCAGAAGCCTTCCAGAGTTTCCCCTTATCACACAGTGTCAGAAATGGGGTCTCTAGTTGGCAGAGGTATACACCCTTGGCCAACTAGGGACCACAATCCTAGTCAGGGTAAGTCACACACAATCCAAATTATCCTGTGCCCAACCTCTGACAGCTTGGCACTGAGCAGTCAGGCTTGACTTAGAAGACAATGTGTAAAGTATTTGTGCAATAAGTCATGCAACAAATAACACAGTGAAGACACCACAAAAATACCCCACACAGGTTTAGAAAAATATAAGATATTTATCTGAGTGAATTAAGGTCAAAACTATCAAGATTTGATAAGTACAAGTTGAAATATCATTTTTGTAATGATAAGAAGAGTCTTAAGTCTTTAAGAAGCAAAAAGTGTCTCTTGCAAGAACAATGTACCTGGTATGCATCAAAATTACACGCACAGAGACTGCAGAGGAAGGTATGCCAGGAAAACGAAGGGTGTGCATTGGATTTCTGGGCGCACACAGACGATGCGTTGATTATTTTCCACATGGCAAGGACTTTGCGTTGAATTCTGGTGCGCAGGCTTGAATCCTCTTCGCGACGCGGGATCTTCTTGACACCTAGGGACAATGTGTGGAAATCCTGGGTGTGCAGGATGAAGTCACTGGTGCTGCGTTGATCCGGTGGGCGATGCGTCAGAGTTTCTGTCGCATGGCAGACGCTGCATCGATTCCTCCCGCAGGAAGTTGGTCTGCGTCGTTCTGGCACGACAATGCTTCGATCCAGTGGGCTGTGCGTGGAAGTTCTGGTCGCAACGCTGGCGCTGCGTCTACATCCACTCAGGGAGCCGGGCTGCGGTGTTCCGGCGATGCAGTGATTCTTTCAACGCTAGGCAGGCACAAGGAGTTCCTTTGCAGAGATGAAGTATTTTTGGCCTTGAGACTTCAGGAAACAGGAGGCACGCTCAATCAAAGCCCTTCGAGAGCACTTTACGGCAGAGCCAGGGGCCAGCAAGGCAGCAGTCTTTCACAGCAAAGCAGTCAAGGTGAGTCCTTTGGGCAGCCAGGCAGCTCCTCTTGGCAGGTTGCAAAGTCTGGTTCAAAGTATCTGTCCCAGGAAGTGTCTAAGTTAGTAGTGTCAGATACCCAGTTTATATACCCAAAAGTGCCTTTGGAGTGAGGGAGACTTCAAAGAGTGGTTTTGTAGTGCACAAGGACCCCTTTCAGTACAACCCTTTCTGCCAGGGTCCCACTAGAGGGTTTGGCAGTCCATTGTGTGAGGGCAGGCCACTGTCCTTTGAAAGTTAAGTGTCAGGCCCTCCACCCTTCCAGCCCAGGAAGACCCACTCAGTATGCAGATGTGTGCAGGTGTGACTGAGCATCCTGTGTTTGTGGTTGTCTAGGGAAAATGCACAAGGGAGCTGTCAACCAGCCCAGCCCAGGCATTGATTGGTGGCAGGCTGTAAGGCAAAGAAGGGTTTTAAGTGCATAGAAATGCTCTATTTCTAAAAGTGGCATTTCTAAAATAGTAATACAAAATCCAACCTCACCAGTCAGTAGGGTTTTGTATTACCATTCTGGCCATACAAAATATGACCTGTCTACCCTTTCTGTTCAGAACCTACCACTCAAGCAGTATATGAGGGTAGCCCTAATGTTAGCCTGTGAAAGGAGCAGACCTTACAGCAGTGGAAAACAAATTTAGGAGTTTACCACTAACAGGACATATAAAACACAGTCATATGTCCTGCCTTTTACCTACATAGCACCCTGCCATGGGGGTTATCCAGGGCCTACCTTTAGGGTTGAGTTATATGTTGAAAAAGGGGAGTTTCAGGCTTGGCAAATACTTTTAAATGCCAAGTCGAAGTGGCAGTGAAACCTCACACACAGGCATTGCAATGGCAGGCCTGAGACATGGTTAAGGGGCTACTTATGTGGGTGGCACTATCAGTGCTGCAAGCCCACTAATAGCATTTAATTTACAGGCCCTGGGCACCTGCCGTGGACTTTTCTAGGGACTTACAAGTAAATTATACATGCCAATTGGGTATGAGACAATGTCACCATGTTTTAAGGGACAGAGCATATGCAGTTTAGCACTGGTTAGCAGTGGTAAGGTGTGCAGAGTCCTAAAATCAGCAAAAACAGGGTTAGAAAAATGGATGGAGGCAGGCAAAATGCTGGGGGATGACCATCCTTTCTCCCGTGGTGCGGGATCTCACCACTACATTAATGCCCTCCAGGAGGAAACACAAAAACTTGATTTCCTTTGGGAACAGAGGGTGCGTCCGGCCCATTGAGTCACTTGCCAGACACAATAGGGCATATTTATACTCTGTTTGCCTTGAATTAGTGTAATTTTTTTTAAAGCTAATTCAGAGCAAACTTAACTCCAAATGTATCCTTTGGCGCTACACCCATCTAGCGCTAAAGCTTTGGAGTTAAAATCATTTTTTGCTAGCGGGAAACTACCTTGCGTCAATGAGATGCAAGGTATCCGTTCCTGGGCAAAAAATGACTCCAAGGCCCAGGCGCCTTATTTATCCTCCTGTGCAAAAATGGTGCACCGGTGGAAGGCGGGCCTAAATAATGGCACTAAGCTTGGGCAGGCATTAGGGGACCTGTGGCCTATTTCTATGGTGGAACACCATGGAATAAGTCCACAGGTGCCCTCCCCAGGCTCCAGGGACACCAGGGACCCCATCCCAGGTAAGTTTAGGTAAGTGGAAGTAAGTATTTTTTATTCTTTTTTTTAAAGTGCCATTGAGGGCCCTAAAATGGGCCCCCATACATGGCACTGGGTGCAATGGCCATGCCCAGGGGACCCTTGTCCCCTGTGCTGGCCAATGGGGTGGTGGGCATGACGCCTATCTTTTTTTAAAAGACAGGAGTCATGTGGTATGGTAGGTTTAGTGTCAAGAAATGACGCTGGGATGGTGAGAGTCATCTTTTTTTACTCTAACCAGCCTAACATCATTTTTGGTGCTAAACCCCCTTCTCCCATAACATCCCCCTCACCCGGCTAATGACATTTTCCATGACGTTAGCCCACCATTTGCGCTGGATTTCACCATTCCATAAATAAGATGCTCAGATGGCGTCTTGGAATGGTGCTAGCCGGCATTAACCTTTTTCATGCAAAACTGCGTTAGCGCAGTTTTGCGTGAACAAGTATAAATATGGGCCTATGTTCCTCCTTCATTTTAATCAAACAACAAAAAGCAAGTGTGGAAAGGTGGGTCATTAGTTCTGTGGCCTGCGCAAGTAATGGGTCCGCACACGACCACCACTGGGAACCAAACACCCCATTGTAGTACTTGACTCTCATAGGGTAGCATTGCAGAGCAGTGGAAGGCTTACTCAAGGGCTAGTAATCCCCATTCAGGAGCACACAAGAATGACACTCAATAAATGATTGTCTAGTATGTGCTTTTTCTTTTGATAAAGTAAAAGTACATTTATTACACACACTACTCAATACTATGCAACAATTTACAAATATACACAAATTGATGGAATTACTCTTGAATGACATTGTGCAATCTCCCAGGTCTCCCACAAGGGGAAAAATAACCCAACTAGCAAAACTATCCCTGGTATCCCAGTGCAACATTTGACTGTAATGTAGAGTAAGGGCACCAAAATCTGGCAAATAAGTACATCCACTGTATGAGAAAATGGTTATCAGTCTGATTAAGCCATTCAGCATTAGCAAAAAACATATAGACAAGCTTATATACTTTTAAAAGTTAAGATTACTTTTAGACTATTCTTAGATTACATTCTGTTTACCCTGGTTTAACCTGGCATAATACCATTTTATACTGATAGAGAAAACACTCTCACAAGCAAAGAACAAAAGCTCCAAAATGCTGGTGTTTTACATTTGGTTGTAACCCTTGGGGGGGATTGGGGGGGGTTATATTTATTTTGTCCCACCTAGGGTGGGGACACAAAAGTTGCATTGGGGGGAACACTGCACTGTTCCTGCAGCTCTCCCTGGCACTGGGCATTTGGTTGGTGGAGATCACATCTTCCTGGGGGCCACCACAGGCTGAGTACACAGCTCAGAATTACATTGGGCATCGCAAGGCCTTGTGGGACATATGCATAGCGAATGAGTGGCTCTCCCGCTGTGCTGGGGAGAGCCGCTTCACGTTTCTTCTGTGTTTTTTTCTATTCTTGCGCACTTGTGGCTGAGGGCAGCACGGGGAGCCCAGCCCCGGCTGCCCTTATGGTTGGGGGGGTATCCGGTCCCACCTGGATACCCCCGTCATGCTGCCTCCTTAGTGAAGGGCAGCATGGGGGGCCCACCCCTGGTTGCCTTCATGGTTGGGGGGTGCCCAGTCCCACCTGGGCACCCCCAGTGCTGCTGGGGAGTGGCTCGGGGAGCCCACCCCCGGTCGCTCCTGCCGGCTTCCCGCATGGCCAGCACCTCCTGGTACTGCCGCGGGAGCCAGCCTTTCCTTTGGTGTCTGCCCACTCCCGTGGGCAGACGCGTGCTGCTGGGCGGCCTGGGGGGGAGTGTGACTGCGGTCCCCCCCTCTCTTGCTGCATTGTGACCCCGGGATGGGGTCTGTGCCCCCTCACCACTCCAGGGAGCGCGACGGCGCTCCCTGCCTTTGACCTCTTCGTGGGGCCCAAGTATGGGGTCCGGGGCCCCTCCAGCCATATTCACGGGGGTGCGTGATGGCACCCCGACTTTGTCTTTGGTGGGGCCCTGGGATGGGGTCCGTGGCTCCGGTGTCACCTTCACAGGGAGCGTGACGGCACTCCCCGACGTAGCCTTCGGCCGGCGGCTCTCCCTCAGGAGGCGGCCATCTATCGCAGGAGATGCAACGGCATCCCCCGACTGTTCTTCTTGGCGGGGCCCTGGAGTGGGGTCTGGGGCCCCCACTTCTGCCATATTTATGGGAACCACAACTGCACTTCCCTTCTTCCTTTTCAGTGGGGCTCTGGGGTGGGGTCCAGGGCCCTCTAAGTTCTTTTTCAAGGGGGTCGCGATGGCAGCCCCAGTCTTTGCTTTGTTTTAGGGGAAGCCCCTGGGCCCTGGCCCACCCCAGGGGCATCGACCAGGGCAGCGGCAGAGCCCCACGCACTTTGCCACTCACTCAGAAGTAGGGCAACGGTCACAGACCTCCTCCTTTGGATATCTCTGGCCCCCAAGGGCTGATTTTGATGGTCTGGTGTTGGTCCACTCCTGGTGACAAGCCCTTGTCACATGGAGCACTCTTGTTAAGCCTCCTGGCCTAGAAGGGTCCAAGATTGTAGGGAGCCAGTTCCACTGACCCTGCGCCAGCACTTCGTCTGGTTGCCCTCCTTTCATTCCGGGCAGTGGGGTCCCCTTGTGCTAGCCCAGACTTTCCCCCAACTAGTCCTCAGGGGCAGTGAGGGGGGCCAGCTTACCTGGCCCTGGCATGCGCCTCACTAGGCTTGAAGTCCTTCAGGGGCAGAGTCCCTGCTCCAGGGGGCAGTCAAGGGGTTCTTCCTTCCAGTTGCCTACGATCCCCATCTGCAGTCCTAGTGTCCAGCAGTGAAGCGCAGCCAAGAAAGAGAGCTCTCCCCTGTGCAGGACCTTTTAGGTGGGGGTGGAATTACTAGGAGGACTGCACCTCTGGCCAATCAAGATGTGCCACATAACTTCCTTGCCCCGTCCCCTCCTTCCTGCACAGTTGTCTGGGATAGCCAAAAATGGCGTCATCAGGGAGCTAGGGCCGTAAGTGCTCTGAAACTCAGCCCGTCCTTCCTAACATTCCTTTCAGGGCTTCTCTGCCCATTTCCTGGTGGGGGCTGACAGCTGGTTGATTAATGCAAGGACCTGCTCAGGCAGCTGGATGGAGCAGTAATTGACCCTAATCCTGAGCTGAGTCAGAGAAAGATGACATTCCTGGACGACCCATAAGTTGTACAACTATGCTTTTGTAACCTACTGCATCATTTTTTCATACAGGTTATAGTGCACATTGGTGTGACTCTGGTCTCTGTGGGCCCTAGGGGACCTGGGGTATGCCCTAGGCCACTCTTTCCTATTGACACTGAATGGAGTGTCCCTACAGTGAAAAGACAGTAAGCACACTGATGTTGACATGTACTGGAGTATCCCTACACTAAAAAGACAGTAAGCACACTGACTATCCCTCCTGTGTGTACACCTATGTCATGAAGCCTACTCCAGGTCACCACCCACTCTGCATAGTTCCTTCTGTGCCAGACTCCCTAAGCACAGTTCTTGGGCTGAGCATGCCAGGAACCCTCCACGCGCAGCCCTTACATGAGTGCACACATGTGAGCACATGTGATCATGATTAACCAGCCCGGGGCCTGCTACTCTTGCTGCGCCACAGAAGCCTTTCCTTAGCAAGGTGGCACTGGTGGTAACACGGGGAGTCCATTTTACCATGCATTTACTGTGGGAGACAGCCTCTGGAGTCTGCTGCTAACTCATGTCGGATGTGGTGCAGGCTGTCTAGAATGCTTTGCACATAGGATGTGCGTTGCACCCAGTGGGTCTTGAGAGTGTGCCACTGTCCTGTATATAAGACGTAGACACTCATCTCATGTGGTGGCTAGGGCGATGGCCTCTAGAGATATTGATATTGGCAGAGATTGATCGGCTACATACCGGACGTACTCTTCCGTTTCGTCAGCTTCCTCTGCTTCTTCTCGGTGCATGGAGAGTTAGTCAGCTGAGTTGCCGGGCTGATATTGTATTTCACAATTGTAATCCTGGAGCTGCAGCATCCACTTTTCTATGTGGGGTGATGGTGTTGATGTTGTCTGTCGAAACAGGGGAAAGAGTGGTTTGTGGTCACTGGTGACCACAAAAGGGCACCCATACACGAATAGATGGAAATGGCAGCAGCCCCAGTGGATTGCAATCACCTCCTTCTCAATTTGTGAATACTGTTGCTCCGTTGAAGGCAGTGATCTACAGGTGAAAACTACTGGGGCCCATTCACCACCTTCAGGCCTCTGCATGAGGACTGCTCTCAGACCTTTTGGGCTGGTATCCACAGTGATGGTAGTCTCCTTACTGGGATCATAGTAGTCCAGAGTTTTGACTGCATTGAAGGACATCGCTTGCTCTTCACCCCAGGTCCACGGGGTAGTGGCTTTTGTTAGGTCTCAAAGGGGTTGAATGACGATTGTCTGTTCTTTAATAAACCACCTGCAATAATTCACCATTCCTAAGAGGCTGTGCACCTCCGACAACATTGGTGGTGGGGCGCCTTTGATGTCTTTTACTTTCTCAGGGTGTGGCATTACTCCCTCCGCAGAGAAGGTGTATCCAAAGAATTGTGTATTTCTCTTAAAGAACTCACATTTTTATTTGTGAAGGGTGAGACCTGAATCTTGCAGTCTTTGAAGGACTCCCCTGAGCCTCGTATTGTGTTCAGGCACAGTCTTAGTGTATTTTAAGATGTCATTGCTGACATTCATCCCTCCTGGGATGCCAGCTAGTAGTTCTTGAGTGGTGTTCCTGAAGACCTCAGTCGCACTTGAGATTCCAAAGTTAAGTCTCGGGTGAAAAAGGTGGTAATGTATTTTGATTTTGAGTCGAGGGGCAGTTGGTGATATCCGGACTTCAAGTCTGCTTCTGAAGACCAGCTAGCCCCACTTAGTTCGCCAATGAGGTTGTCGATGGCAGGGGTTAGATGATTTTCTCTCTTAATTGTGATGTTGGGGAGTCACTGTGAGAGGAGGCCTCTTTTTGTATGGTTAGCCCCAACTTTTTGCCTGATTTTGATGTGTTCTAGAAGTTGGTAGTGTCCAGGGCCCCTGCTAAACAGGTTACCTGGGCAAGAGCTCTTTCCCTAAATCTGTTGTAATGCTTGGGCCAATTGGATACACTCTTAATTATCCCCATAAGTCCCTAGTAAATAGGTACCCCAGTACCCAGGGCAAGAGATAGTAGGAGTAGACCCATGAGGGCACCAGCTCTGATTGTGCCACCCCCAAGGGTCCTGCTCCCAGATGCACACTGCACTGCCATTGAAGGCTGAGTGCACTGGAGCAAACCTAAAAAGACAAAATCGACATGGAACACTCTCTGTGTGTCCTGTCCACCCTACATTGCATATATTATGGGTAAGTCACCCCTCTGGCAGGTCTTCTAGCCCAAGGCAGGGAGCACTATATTATGTGTGGGGTATAGCTGCATGAGCAATATGCCCCCAGTGTGTCCTTGACAAACCAAAGACATAGGGGGTGATTCTAACCCTGGCGGTCGGTGTTAAAGCGGCGGCCAACCCGCCAACAGGCTGGCGGTCAAAACAATGGAATTCTGACCCTGGCGGGAACCGCCAACACAGACAGCCACTTTAACACTCCGACCGCCACGGCGGTACAAACAAACAGCGCGGCGGTCACCGCCAACAGCCAGGCGGCAGACAATGTACCGCCCACACTATCACAACTCACCAATCCGCCACCTTTTCCGGGGCGGGTGCACCGCCGATAAAAACACGGCGGAAACAGACTACGAACGGGAAAACGCACACCACTACGCACTCCAGGAGGAAGGAGGACAGCATGGAACCCAAATTAAACATCCTACCTGCTCTCGTCTACCTTCTCATCTACCACGAGTACGAAGTCCGGCGCAGACGACAACGGTGAGTACTGCACCTACGACACACGGGAGGGGGGAGGACGAAAGGTTACGGGCACACACATATGCGACCCCCCCCCCAACTATGTACACACCAATGCAGAGCAACAAGTCACAGTGACACCACCCAAACACCCCTGAAAAATGCTATCACATAATCAAATTTGGAATAAATATTTATGTACCAAAAAGCTCCTGAAAATTATCGTACAACCATGAAAGATATTTACAAGAAAACAAATGATATACACATCAGTGTATAACTGAAGTAACAAGTCCTGCACATCCTACGAATTCATCATGTCCGTGGGCCAAAGTTTTGAGAAACAAGGGCAAAGCCCACACAGGAGATCTGAGTCCTTTGGAGAGAACACTGCAGGGGCATCTGATGTAAAAACTACAGGCACCTCAGGGGGAAGGAAAGGGGGGGGCACCACAGCCACATGAGTCCACGACGCCAGATCCACGAGGAGCCACCATGCCCACTGTACCATCCTGGGGAGTGCAAAGCCACAGTCTCTCAATGTCTCTACAGTGGGTGGGCTGCCCACTGTACCATCCTGGGGAGTGCAAAGCCACAGTCTCTCAATGTCTCTACAGTGGGTGGGCTGCCCACTGTACCATCCTGGGGAGTGCAAAGCCACAGTCCATCAGGTGGATGACAGTCTCCACTGGTCAAGGAGGAGGCATGGTGGGCACAGTGAACCATAAACAGTGCTTGAGACGGCGGTGCCCAGCGGAGCGGTGCTTGAGAAGAAGGGCCCAGCGGAGCGGTGCTTGAGACGGCGGGGCCCAGCGGAGCGGTGCTTGAGAAGAAGGGCCCAGCGGAGCGGTGCTTGAGACGGCGGGGCCCAGCGGAGCGGTGCTTGAGATGAAGGGCCCAGCGGAGCGGTGCTTGAGATGAAGGGCCCAGCGGAGCGGTGCTTGAGACGGCGGGGCCCAGCGGAGCGGTGCTTGAGATGAAGGGCCCAGCGGAGCGGTGCTTGAGACGGCGGTGCCCAGCGGAGCGGTGCTTGAGATGAAGGGCCCAGCGGAACGGTGCTTGAGACGGCGGGGCCCAGCGGAGCGGTGCTTGAAATGAAGGGCCCAGCAGAGCGGTGCTTGACAGGAAGGGCCCAGCGGAGCGGTGCTTGAGACGGCGGGGCCCAGCAGAGCGGTGCTTGAAACGACGGGGCCCAGCGGAGCGGTGCTTGAGATGAAGGGCCCAGCGGAGCGGTGCTTGAGATGAAGGACCCAGCGGAGCGGTGCTTGAGATGAAGGGCCCAGCGGAGCGGTGCTTGAGAAGAAGGGCCCAGCGGAGCGGTGCTTGAGACGGCGGGGCCCAGCGGAGCGGTGCTTGAGATGAAGGGCCCAGCGGAGCGGTGCTTGAGAAGAAGGGCCCAGCGGAGCGGTGCTTGAGACGGCGGGGCCCAGCGGAGCGGTGCTTGAGATGGCGGGGCCCTCTTCAGTGGTGCCTATCTTCACGGCGGGGCCCTCTTCAGCGGTGCCTATCTTCACGGCGGGGCCCTCTTCAGCGGTGCCTATCTTCACGGCGGGGCCCTCTTCAGCAGTGCCTATCTTCACGGCGGGGCCCTCTTCAGCGGTGCTCTTCTGCACGGCGGGGCCCTGTTCAGCGGTGCTCTTCTCCACGGCGGGCCCTGTTCAGCGGTGCTCTTCTGCACCGCGGGCCCTGTTCAGCGGTGCTCTTCTCCACGGCGGGCCCTGTTCAGCGGTGCTCTTCTGCACCGCGGGCCCTGTTCAGCGGTGCTCTTCTCCACGGCGGGCCCTGTTCAGCGGTGCTCTTCTGCACCGCGGGCCCTGTTCAGCGGTGCTCTTCTCCACGGCGGGCCCTGTTCAGCGGTGCCTATCTTCACGGCGGGGCCCTGTTCAGCGGTGCTCTTCTGCACCGCGGGCCCTGTTCAGCGGTGCCTATCTTCACGGCGGGGCCCTGTTCAGCGGTGCTCTTCTCCACGGCGGGCCCTGTTCAGCGGTGCTCTTCTCCACGGCGGGCCCTGTTCAGCGGTGCTCATCCAGCAGGTCAAGGGAGCCAGACCTGGCCTGGACTCCCTGCTCAGTCGCCCTCGGACCGTGGCGTTTCTGGACCCTTCGGGGACAGACTCCTGGCCTCCTTAGTGTCCTCCTTCCCAGCTGGGATGTGACATGTGGGGTCCACCTTCTCCGTGCTCCTGCTGCCCTTCCGCTCCTTTGATGGGGCTCTCGGGCCCTTGCCTCACCTAGATGGTGTGGCTGGTGAAGTGGCCGCACATTGCTCCTTGGGGGCAGCCCTGTCAGTCCTCGCACGGCGGCCCTTGTTTTTGCGGGTCCTCTTGCCGGGGGGGGGGGGGGCTGGACGTGTCCTTGCTGCTGATCGATGTGTCACTGCTGGCAAAGGGTGGACTCCAGAACCCATGCACAACAGTGACACTCAAAGCTGGGCTGGTGGTGGCTGCGGTGCTCTTGGGACTCTTTGCAGATGGAGGGGGGAGCTCATCGGAGGGAAAGAGGTCAAGATTAGCCAGGAAAAGCTTTTTAGGTCCAAGGTAAAGGGTAGGAGAAGTGGTGATGGGAGTGGAGGAAGAGGATGTGGTTGTAGGAGAGTCAGGTGTGCTGTCATTGGGTGAAGGTGGTGGTGCTGTAGGCTGACGTGAGGTGGATGGCTGTTGGGTGGGTGTCTGCCTGCGTTTGTGTGTCTTGGTAGAGGGGGTGACAGACACAGTGGGAGAGGACACAGGGGACGTGTAAATGGCAGTGGGGGTGGTGACTGCACGAGTGTGGACTGTACTGGAGGGTGAGGTGGTGATGGAAGCACTGGCTGATGTTGGGGTGCATGCAGGTGTGAGTGTAGACGTCACAGGGAGGGAAGAGGGAGACGAGGAGGAGGGGGACACAGGGGTGGCAGTGACTGTTGGAATGTCTGCATCTGGGTGTTGCTTGGGTGAGTGTTTGTGGGATCTGTGGTGCTTGTGTCTGGATGAGCTGCCCTTGGGTGTTGAGGTGTGTGCAGGCTGGTCTGATGGTGTGGATGGGATAGGCTGAGGAACAGGAGACAGAGACAGGCTGGAGGCAGTAAGAAGAGGGAGGCTGGAAACAGGGACAATGGCTGCCGTCAGTGCTGAGGCCAGAGCAGTGAACGCTCGTTGATGGGCAGCCTGACCCGAATGAATGCCCTCCAGGTACGCATTGCTCTGTTGCACCTCCCTTTGCACACCCTGGATGGCATTCAAAAGGGTCGTCTGCCCAACAATGAGCGTCCTCACCAGGTCAATGAGCTCCGCACTGAGGGCAGCAGGGGCAACAGGGTCAGGGGCTGAGGTGCCTGGGGCGAAGGAGACGCGCGCCTTCCTGGGCGAGCGGGCACAGAGCGTAGGCTGAGGGGCTGCTGGGAGGGCGGTGCTGGTGCGCTGGGTGGCGGCTGTACCTGTAGAGGCGGGGGGCCCGGATGTTGCCGCCACCGCTAGGGAGCTCCCATCCGAGGACGTGTCGCTGTCGCTGCTCTCACCAGCGGTCCCCGTCGTGGTGCTCCCCTCGCCCTCCGGATCACTGGTGCCCTCGGTGTCTGTTCCTGGGCCCACCGGTGCCTTGTGTCCTGCAGCTCCCTCGTGCTCCGATGCCAAATCTCCTCCGCCTGATGATGCTAATGCACACATGCACAAGAAGATGAAGAGAAAGGGTGGGGGGAGAAAAAAGAAGACCAGGTTGAGTGCATGCAATGTCAACACCGTTGGCGGAGAGGACAGACACAGGAGCCTCATGCACTAAGCCGCGCATTCGGGGTACACTACTCAGTACTACTGACTAGGACAACAGGCCAAGAGACGTCAAACGCGCACATGGGTGATGCTGGACCATCAATGGCTGTACTTGTCACCCTACAGAGGTGGGGGCCGGGGGCACAGGGCCATGCCTACGGGAGAGGACTACACTACAGAAAGCGCCCTGGCCTAATGTCACCCACAGCCCTCCTCCCCCACCCAGACGCCTCCACTGCGCAGAAAGATAGGAGAATGTGCTGATACTCACCCCCTTGTGTCTGCTGTGATGTCTTAAAGCGCCCATCCAATTCAGGGTAGGCCACCGCCAGGATCCGGGACATCAGGGGGGTCATGGTGCGACTGGCACCCCTCCTAGGTTGGGAGGCCATCCCCAGCAGTGTTTCTGCGGTCTTCCTTGTTCCGCGGCGGATGTCCTCCCACCTCTTGCGGCAGTGGGTGCCCCGTCTGTTGTGGACCCCCAAGTTCCGGACTTCCTTGGCGATGGCACGCCAAATCTCGATCTTCTGATGGGCGCTGACCTATTTGACATGTACAGGGTGGAAAGGAGGAAATCATCAATGACCTGCATGTTAGATGTGATTGGCCCCCCCCACCAACTTTGCCATATGGCACATGCTCTCATCTGTCGTGCGTTGCACTCCTCATTCGCCCCCCACCCCACCAACTTACATCCACCCCAATCCACACAGGCATAGCCCATTCCATGTGCACCCGGTGTACTCACTTGTTGGTCTGGAGGTCCGTAGAGTAGCTCATACTGGGGGAGGACCCCATCCACGAGCTTCTCCAACTCTTCAGACGTGAAGGCAGGGGCCCTTTCCCCAGTCGCAGCAGCCATTGTCACTTCCAGACCGAGGTCACAGCAGCACTTGCAGTATAGGTCCTCTCCTGTGGATGATCAGGTCTCGAGTGATCAATCAGCTAGGAAATGGCGCTCACGCCCGCGGCGGTGCGTACCGCGGCGGTGCGTACCGCGACCGCCGGCGCACATCGTCATTGGCTCCTGAAACCCATAGGGTTCAATGTTAACCAATGCGCGTTTGCGCCGCGGTCTTTGACCGCCTACCGCCACGGTGTGCCCCGCCAGCGCATTGACCTCACATCCCATTGTCCCACTTCACAGGTCAGGCAGCCGCCATTTCAAGGGCCTACATGGCTTAATTTTGACTGCGACACACAGGCCTAGGCCTTGCATTGCCACACTTACACGCCTTTCAACCCATTGCCATTCTTTAACTGTGCAAGCTGTCTGTACGTACCTGTGGTTTGCCTGACTCTGTGCTCCATGTTGTCCTTCCTAGGCACCGTCCGCTGGGACTTGCGAGGAGAAGGACGAATCCTCGCGTGTACCGACCGCTGGTGGACCTGTCGACAATGGAAGAACGCCACATAATACTTCGATACAGACTTGACCGTGCCACTATCCATGAACTGTGTGCCCAGCTGGAGCCAGCCCTGATGTCCCCCATCCGCCAACCCACAGGGATTCCCCCTCTGGTGCAGGTTTTGTCAGTCCTCCATTTTTTGGCAAGTGGGTCATTCCAGACAACAGTGGCCATGTCATCTGGAATGTCTCAGCCTATGTTTTCTAAGATTTTGAGCAGAGTGTTGTCTGCCCTGATGAAACTCATGTGGAGCTACACCATTTTCCCAGAGGAGGGTGACTTGCCTACAGTGAAGGGTGATTTCTATGCCCTTGGACATATCCCCAACATCATTGGTGCCATTGATGGGACCCATGTGGCTTTGGTACCCCCAAAAGACGATGAGCAGGTGTACAGAAACAGGAAAAGTTATCATTCGATGAATGTCCAGGTGGTCTGTTTGGCTGACCAGTACATCTCCCATGTAAATGCCAAGTTCCCAGGGTCAGTGCATGACGCGTATGTTATGCGAAATAGCAGCATCCCCTATGTGATGGAGCAGCTACAGAGACAACGTGTGTGGCTAATAGGTGACTCTGGTTACCCCAACCTGCCTTGGCTACTGACCCCAGTGAGGAATCCCCGGACCAGGGCAGAGGAACGGTACAATGAGGCCCATGGGCGAACTAGGAGGATCATCGAAAGGACCTTTGGCCTCCTGAAGGCCAGGTTTAGGTGCCTGCATATGACAGGGGGATCCCTGATGTACTCACCAAAGAAGGTGTGCCACATCATCGTGGCCTGCTGTATGCTTCACAATCTGGCATTGCGACGTCAGGTTCCTTTCCTGCAGGAGGATGGTGCAGATGGTGGTGTTGAAGCAGCTGTGGAGCCTGCGGAGAGTGAAGAGGAGGAAGACTCAGAGGACGACACAGACAACAGGGACAGAGTAATAGAACAGTATTTCCATTAGCACACAGGTAATAATCACCCATGCCATTTTACATTTCCTGAAAGCCTCCTGCATCTCAACTTTGTCGATTTCCCCCCAGAACTATAAACATGATGTTTGATTTTCCCTTCCCTTTTCTGTGCTGTATGAGCCACTGCGTGACCTCGGCTTGGTTGGCCCATGGACTAATGCTAAGTTACCTCGGTATGTGTAATTCACAATGTTAAAAATACGTAATTGATATGTAATGTGTCATACATTTGTAAATAAGACAGGCTGAGTCCTGATTGATTTCAGTGCAATGTGTGATTTATTATTAGTGCATAGATATTGGTGCATGATAGTGAAACAGTGATGGGTGGGGGTGGAGTAATGTCCATGGCAGAGTCCAGTTCTCAGTCTCACAGGTGCATTGTCCATATGCCTGTGGCAGGATGGAGCAGGGGCAGTTCAAGGTTTGACAGGGTGGCAATGTGGAACAGTGGGAGGACTTCAGGGGGTATGTGATGCTGGCGGGGGTCTTGACATCCTACTCTGTCGGTTTCTTTGATCTCAGGCTCCTTTTGCGGGGTGGTTGTTGTTCAGCAGGAGGTGGGGTTCTGGTGGGCTGTCGTTGTGGTGGGGCCTCCTGTCCACTAGCGCCGGCGGAGGTGGTTGGCTGTTCCTGTTCCTGGCTAGTGACAGGGGCCCTGTGTGATGCCACATGGTCCCGAAACGTGTCCTCTATACGGTTCAGGGCCTGGACTATGCTCCCCATAGCGGTTGAGATGTTGGTGAGTTGGTCGCTGAACCCCATGTAGCGTTGCTCCTGCTGTGCCTGGATCTCCTGGAACCTGGCCAGTACCGTCGCCATCGTCTCTTGTGAGTGGTGGTAGGCTGCCATGATGGTGGTGAGGGCCTCTTGGAGAGTGGGTTCCCTGGGCCTCTCCTCCCCCCCTGTCGCACAGCAGCCCTCCGAGTTGCCCTGTTTCCCTGGGCCTCTGTCCCCTGGACAGTGTGCCCACTCCCACTGCCCCCAGGTCCCTGTTGTTGTTGGGTTGGTGGGTTACCCTGGGGGCCCTGTAGTGGTAGACACACCGCTGCTTGACCTGTCCTAGAGACAGAGGCATGGGCCCGCTGGGTGGGAGCTGTGCTGTTGTTCCCAGAGGGGGTTGGGTCTGCAGTGGCCTGTGTCTGGGTGAGGGGAACCGACTGCCCAGAGGTCCCCGATGGTCCGGGCTGGTCGTCAGGTTCCAGGTCGACAGAGCTGCTGTCATCACTAGGGGCCTGTTCCGGGGGTGGGATGGACATTTCTGGTCCCTCCTGACCGGTGTGTTGTCGTTCGGGTCCTGCATGGGGTAAGAGGGTATGGTTATTGTTTCTGTGTGTGCATTAGCTTGCGTTTTATGGGTGCCCTTGTCCCCCAGTGCTGGCATTCCCTTGGGGGAGGTGTTGTGAGGGTGTTTTGTGGGGGGGGGGATGGGTATGTGCAGTGGTCATGCCTAGGTGATGGGTGTCCATAGTTTGGGGATGGCATGCAGGGGTTGGTGTTGGGTGGGTTGTGCTGGAGAGACATTCTCAGGGAGGATGTGTGCTGGGGGGTTGGGGGTGAGGGTGGGGGTTAGCATGCTGGGGGGGGGGGTGAAGTGGTTGGCCTTGTACTTACCAGAGTCCATTCCTCCGTGTACTCCAGCGAGGCCATCAGGATGCAGGATGTTTAGTACCTCTTGCTCCCATGTTGTGAATTCGGGTGGAGTGGGTGGGGGTCCCCCGCCAGTCTTCTGCACTGCGATGTTGTGTCGCGAGACCATCAAGCGCACCTTCCCCTGTAGGTCGTTCCATCGTTTGCGGATGTCCTCTCGATTTCTGGGATGCTGTCCCACCGCGTTGACCCTGTCCACGATCCGCTGCCAGAGCTCCGCCTTCCTTGCTATGGTGGTGTGCTGAACCTGTGAGCTGAAGAGCTGGGGTTCCACTCGTATGATTTCCTCCACCATGACCCGGAGTTCTTGGTCCGAAAAGAGTGGGTGCCTTTGTGGTGCCATGGGGTGGTGTGTATGAGGTGTGGGGTGGTGTATGTGATGATGTGTGTTTTGGTGTGTGGTGCTTTGTGCTTCTATGTGGTGTGTGTGATGTTGTGGTGTGCCTCTGTGTGTCTGGCTATTTATTCTCTGATGTGTCTCTCTCTCCTTCGTCTCTGGTTTTTGTTGGTAGGGGTTTGTGGGTGATGTGGGTGTGTGTTTTATATAGTATTGGATGTGTGGGAGTGGTGTGTGTATGTGTTTCAGGTGTGTGCCTTTCAAATTGTCCAATGTGGTAGGGGTTTGTAAATGTGTGTGTATTTTGACCGCGGCGGTGTGTACCGCCAATGGAATACCGCGGTTGAATGACCGCCGCGTGGATTTGCGGGTCATAATGGGATGGGCGTATTTCTGTTGGCGTGGCGGTGGAGGTTTGGTCTTCTCCAGTTTACCGCTGGCCGCTGATGTGACTCAGAATATTGAATCCAAACTGGTACCAGTGTTGGATTTAACCCTAAATGTACCCAGGGGCCACTTTAGAGGTGCCCCCTGCAAAAGCTAACCCTAACTGGCATAGTTGCTGTGTGGTTCCATCCAGCCTACCACTCCAGACAGCCAATATACAAACCTGGGAGAGAACTATGGCTCTCTGGTTTGTAAGACAATGCCCTTCCTGGGTGAAGGAGCTAATAACCCCTCTCTGAGGAATGTGCAGCACCTTGGTGGTGAGCTTCAAAGGGCTACCGCCTCTGAAACGCGAACCCCCAGGCATGCTGTTAGCAGAAGAGGGCTTCCCCCTTACAAACCTCCACTTTGGGCAGGAGCGGGAAACCAGATAAAGGGTAGGAGGAGTGGCCTCACTGAGCATGCACCACCCTTAAGGGCTTGCATGCAAAGTGGACCCTCTATCTAATTTTTCTCCATCTTGGAACAGAGGAAAATAGCCAATCAGGTTTAGGGAAGTGATCCTTTCCACAGGAAGTGGTCACTGTGGTGGGTGTAGCCACCCAAAGGTAAGTGTCCCATTGGACACTGCCAGGTTCCTCCTAAAGTACCCACTAAATTCAGTATTTAATGGGCTCCCCTAAACCAGGAATTTAAATTGAACAAGAAGAAAGAAGACAGCACCAAAGAACCTGCCAGGGTGAGAACCGAGGACCTGCTGCACCAGAAAAGGCTCCTCGACCCCTGCTTGCTGCACCACTGTCCCAACAGTCACCACTGTGGAGTTGCTGACCACTGGACCAACCTCAAAAGCCCCAGAGGACCTCCAGGCTTCACAAATAGCCTAAATATCCCTTCTGAGTGCAGGCACCACTCAAGAAAGTCAAGAAACCTGCAAAGGACCAATAAACCAGTGATGGTCACTTCACTGAATGACCAATGTCTCTGCAACCAGAATTTCCAGCTGGACCCGACAACACAACAATGACCACCCGGACGTGACACGCACATGTGCCAAGTTTGGTAGCAGTGTGCCCTCTAGTGGCCGAGATACAGCAATACCCTGGGTTCTAGTCAACTGACATTGAAGCAGCAGAAAAACAGCTCCCCCAGAGCTGAAAAAGGAGCAGGAGGAAGCCCCAGTCGAGGGACTTCAGAAACACCCTGTAACCCCAAACAGGGTGCCCCCGTTGTCCTGTAAGCCACCCTCAAAGAGACTCACCTCAAGCTCCAGTGTACTCTGTTATGTACAGCATCCAAGACCTCCAAAATGGCCTGCACCACCTGCCATCCTGGGCCTTGTATTGCGGGATCTTCTGTGTGCCCCAGGTCCCCAACCCCTTGCAATCTCAACAGCCCAAAGGGACCCCAAGGCACTATTTCTAAATCTGCAAACCTGCTCCTTTGCCAAGTGGCCCCTCCAGGTGGCCCTGTGCCAAGAACCTCTCAAAACGCTGCTCCTGCCAGAATCGGGAGCCGCCTGAGACTCTCCAGCTGGCACAGTGTGCCCACCGACCACTCCAGCCATCCTGCAAGAGAAGAGACTGGTAACTCAACTGTGTGATCTTTACTACATTTTGAAAGGTGACTGTGAATTGATTCCAATGGTGCATAATTACGCACAGAAAGACTAACTTTGCCAAAACTTTAAAAAGTCATACCTTGAAAAGTACTTACGGCTATATTTATACTTTTTGACGCAAAACTGCGCTAACGCAGTTTTGCGTCAAAAAAATTCGCGCCGGCTAACGCCATTCTGAAGCTCCATGCGGGCGCCGTATTTAATCAATGACGTTAGCCAGCGTTAGCCGCTGGCGCTGCCTGGTGTGTGTGGAAAAAAACGACGTACACCAGGCAGCGCCGGCGTAGGGGGATATGGAGCTTGGGCGCCAAAAAATGGGGCAAGTCAGGTTGAGGCAAATTTTTCGCCTCAACCCGATTTGCGCCATTTTCTCCGACTCCCAACCCCCATAGAAATGACTCCTGTCTTAGCAAAGACAGGAGTCATGCCCCCTTGCCCAATGGCCATGCCCAGGGGACTTCTGTCCCCTGGGCATGGTCATTGGGCATAGTGGCATGTAGGGGGGCACAAATCAGGCCCCCCTATGCCACAATTTTTTTTTACAAAAATGACTTACCTGAACTTACCTTAATGTCCCTGGGATGGGTCCCTCCAGCCTTGGGTGTCCTCCTGGGGTGGGCAAGGGTGACAGGGGGTGTCCCTGGGGGCATGGGAGGGCACCTCTGGGCTCCTTCAGAGCCCACAGGTCCCTTAATGCCTGCCTTTTCCAGGTGCAAAAGTGGCCGTATGTCATTTTTTTTACCCGCCCACTCCCGGGCGTGAATTTTGCCCGGGAGTGTAAATACGGCACACATGCCTCGGAGTCAATTTTTTAGACGGGAACGCCTACCTTGCATTTCATTAACGCAAAGTAGGTGTCCACGCTAAAAAATGATGCAAACTCCATGGACTTTGGCGCTAGACGCGTCTAACGCCAAAGTATAAATATGGAGTTAGTTTTGCGTCGGATTTGCGTCAAAAACAACTACGCAATTCCGGCGCAAACAGAGTATAAATATGCCCCTTAATGTATGCTAAAGATCTTGGTCTTCAAATTTATATAAAAGTCTGAAGCATTTATATAAATTGTGGTCTCGAGTTATTCATTGAGTATGTGTGGTGCATGATTGGATTTGTGAGTACAGCAAATACTTAGCACATCTACTGGATTAGCCTAACTGCTCGACCAGCTACCTTAAAAATTGGAGCATTAGGTGGTCTAATTTTTACCTCTGGAAACCAAGATGTGGTTGCCTGAACCCTCTGCATAGTGTGCTTGGTTTTGCACACTGCATAGAGGGCTAGCCTCCAACAGTCACCTGGTTGCTTCGGTTTTTTTGTGTGACAACAATGGGTGGTACCCGGGGGTGTCGCTGGACACCTTTCGATTATCCCTGCTGATTCTAGTTTGTCCAGTTCTTTTTTGTCTTGCAGTCATAAGTGGAAGGCAATACGCTGATGGCGTAGCGCGACTGGCTGTGTTGAGGGGTCGTTGTGAAGTTTCACAGATTTTCTTCTGAGGCATCCGATGCCTTCAAATAAGGCTGGTAATTCTGCAAGAATTTGGGGTATACTTTCTAGGTAGACACTGAAGGTGACAACCCCCAGTGCTTCAGCTGTGCAATAGCCCAACAGCATGCCATGGCCTCCTTCCGCTACATAGATGTAGGCGTTTACTGTCTGTGGTCCATGAGTGATTACTGCTTGAAAATCTGCCCTTGATGGGGAGTGGGATGTCTTGGCCATATGCGAAGACTCTAACTCCTGCTGCCTTCAGGTGTAGGAATAAAGGTGGCATCTTTGTGGATATGATGTTGATGGAGGCACCAGTGTTCACAATGGTAGTGTCCTTGTTTTTTCCCACATGAATCTGGCACTGTTGTATGTGATTGCTGGCCTTGTTGACGGTGTCTATGGTGAACACGGAGAGCATGGAGTGTTAAGCATCTTCATCATCGTCCAAGTCACTAGTCTCTGGGGGTAGTTCTGGCAGTGTTGATGACCTTTGGGGGCTTTTGGTGTTACTTAACCGGCAGACTTTTGCAAAGTCATTAAAATTTCCACATGCTGCGCATCGTTTGCCCTTGACTGGGCAGTCTGTAGATCTGTGCAGCAGTCCTCCGCAGTAGCCACAGGTTTGGATTGGTGCTGTTGTCTTCTTTGGTTTGTTGACCTGTTTCTGAGTGCGATTGCGTTCACTGGTTCTGTTTTTACTGTGCTTTGTAGTGCCGCTTCAATATGGGAGGTGCAGGCTTTAGATAGCTCCTTCGACTGCCCCATGGTGAGGATGTCTGCCAATGATTTACCTGATTCTTGCAGTGTGTGTCCCTTCAGTTTTTTTTCAAGGTTCATCCTTGAATAATTTGCCCTCGGATATCTTCCTTTTCATTTCGGAACCCGCAGGTGTTGCCGAGTTCCCTTAATCTGGTGTAGTCGGTGTTGATAGACTACTTTGGCATGGCAAAATATGAAACGTTCATGATCCCTTTTGGCCATGGTCTGGAAATATGTGTTGAGCACGGCTATGTGTGTTCTGTGTTTTTTAGGGGTGTTCTCATTGAGGGTTGTGACTATTTTGCGGATGGTTTTGGCCCCTAGGTGGATGATCATAGCACACACTCTCTCTCAACGGCTACGGGGGTCGCTTCAAAGAACAGTTCCACCCTTTCTACCCATTCACGCCACCGGGATGCCTTCCTGAGGGAGCTCCTTCAATCAGGAATGATTCTATTGCTGAGATTTTGGGCCATGACGATAGCAGTGGATGGCTCCACTAGTGATCTTGTAAGTGTGCAGGTAAGTTCATTGTTATTTGTAGTGAGTGGCACAGGTTTGTGTCCTGCATTGAGGGTTGGTGTAGGAAGGTAGCCTCTTTCTAGCCTTCTTACCCCCACTTTTGGCCTGTTTGTGGGTATATGTCAGGGTGTTTTTACTGTCTCACTGAGATCGTGCTAGCCAGGGCCCAGTGCACATTGTAGAAACTCTATGTTGTCAGTGTGTTTGATATGTGTCACTGGGATCCTGCTAGCCAGGACCCCAGTGCTCATAAGTTTGTGGCCTAAATGTGTTCCCTGTGTGGTGCCTAACTGTATCACTGAGGCTCTGCTAACCAGAACCTCAGTGTTTATGCTCTCTCTGCTTTCTAAATTTGTCACTGCAGGCTAGTGACTAAATTTACCAATTCTCATTGGCACACTGGTACACCCATATAATCCCCTTGTATATGGTACTTAGGTACCCAGGGTATTGGGGTTCCAGGAGATCCCTATGGGCTGCAGCATTTCTTTTGCCACCCATAGGGAGCTCAGACAATTCTTATACAGGAATGCCACTGCAGCCTGAGTAAAATAACGTCCACGTTATTTCACAGCCATTTTACACTGCACTTAAGTAACTTATAAGTCACCTATATGTCTAACCCTCACTTAGTGAAGGTTAGGTACAAAGTTACTTAGTGTGAGGGCACCCTGGCACCAGCCAAGGTGCCCCCACATTGTTCAGGGCAATTTCCCCGGACTTTGTGAGTGCGGGGACACATTACATGCGTGCACTACATATAGTTCAATACCTATATGTAGCGTCACCATGGTAACTCCGAACATGGCCATGTAACATGTCTAAGATCGTGGAATTTTCACCCCAATACCATTCTGGTATTGGAGGGACGATTCCATGCATCCCCGGGGCTCCAGTATAGAGCCCGGGTACTGCCAAACTAACTCTCTGGGGTTTTCTCTGCAGGCTACCGCTGCTGCCAACCCTCAGACAGGTTTCTGCCCCCCTAGGGCCTGGGCAGCCCAGTCCCAGGAAGGCAGAACAAAGGATTTCCCCTGAGAGAGGGTGTTACACCCTCTCCCTTTGGAAATAGGTGTTAAGGGCCAGAGAGGAGTAGCCTCTCCTGGCCTCTGGAAATGCTTTGAAGGGCACAGATGGTGCCCTCCTTGCATAAGCCAGTCTACACCGGTTCAGGGATCCCCCCAGCCCTGCTCTGGTGCAAAACTGGACAAAGGAAAGGGGAGTGACCACTCCCCTGACCAGCACCTCCCCAGAGCTCCTCCAGTGTGTCCCAGACCTCTGCCATCTTGAATGCAGAGGTGTGAGGGCACAATGGAGACCTCTGAGTGGCCAGTGCCAGCAGGTGACATCAGAGACCCCTCCTGATAGGTGCTTACCTCTCTCTGTAGCCAATCCTCCTCGGAGGGCTATTTAGGGTCTCTCCTGTGGGTTTCTCACCAGATAACGAATGCAAGAGCTCTCCAGAGTTCCTCTGCACTTCTCTCTTCGACTTCTGCCAAGGATCGACCGCTGACTGCTTTAGGATGCCTGCAAAACCGCCACAAAGTAGCAAGAAGACTACCAGCAACATTGTAGCACCTCATCCTGACGGCTTTCTCAACTGTTTCCTGGTGGTGCATGCTCTGAGGGCTGTCTGCCTTCACCCTGCACTGGAAGTCAAGAAGCAATCTCCCGTGGGTTGACGGAATCTTCCCTCTGCCAACGCAGGCACCAAACTTCTGCCTCACCGGTCCTCTGGGTCCCCTCTTCTCTTGACGAGCGTGGTCCCTGGAACACAGGAGCTGGATCCAAGTGTCCCCGACAGTCCAGTGGCCCTTCGGTCCAAATTTGGTGAAGGTAAATCCTTGCCTCCCCACGCCAGACGTTAATCCTGTATAGTGCGTGAACTGCAGCTGCTAGTGCTTCAATGCACTCTTGCAAGACTTCCTTTGTCCACAGCAGAGCCCAGGTCCCCAGCACTCCATCCTGCATTGCCCAACTCGCTGAGTTGGACTCCGACTTCGTGGGACCCTCTTTTGTTGTGCTGAGACGACTGCCCCCACTTTTGGCGGCAAGTCCAGGGGAGATAATGAGAAAAACAAGGAGGAGTCACCCACCAGTCAGGACAGCCCCTAAGGTGCCCTGAGCTGAGGTGACCCCTGCCTTTAGAAATCCTCCATCTTGATTTTGGAGGATTCCCCCAATAGGATTAGGGATGTGCCTCCCTCCCCACAGGGAGGAGGCACAAAGAGGGTGTAGCCACCCTCAAGGACAGTAGCCATTGGCTACTTCCCTGCCAGACCTAAACACACCCCTAAAGTTAGTATTTAGGGGCTCCCCAGAACCTAGGAAACTAGATTCCTGCAACCTGAAGAAAGAAGAAGGACTGCTGACCTACAAGCCTGCAGAGAAGGAGGAAGACGACAACTGATTTGGCCCCAGCCCTACCGGCCTGTCTTCAACTTTGAAAACCTGCTCCAGCGACGCATCCGACAGGGACCAGTGACCTCTGAAGCCTCAGAGGACTGCCCTGGACTACAGGACCAAGAAACTCCCGTGAACAGCGGCCCTGTTCAAAACCGGCTACTTTTTTGCAACAAAGAGGCAACATCCAAGGACTTCACGTTTCCCGCCGGAAGCGTGAGACTCTACACTCTGCACCGACTCCCCCGGCTCGACCTGCAGAAAACCAATACCTCAGGGAGGACTCCCCGGCGACTGCGAGCCCGTGAGTAACCAGAGACGACTCCCCTGAGCCCCCACAGCTACGCCTGCAGAGAGAATCCAGAGGCTCCCCCTGACCGCGACTGCCTGCCACAAGGGACCCGACGCCTGGAACCAACACTGCACCAGCAGCCCCCAGGACCGGAAGGAACAAAACTTAAACGCAGGAGGGATCCCCAGGCGACCCTCTACCTAGCCCAGGTGGTGGCTGTCCCGAGAAGCCCCCTCTGTGCCTGCCTGCACTGCTAGAGTGACCCCGGGTCCCTCCATTGATTCCTATCTAAAACCCGACGCCTGCTTTGATCACTGCACCCGGCCGCCCCTGTGCCGCTGAGGGTGTACTTTGTGCGCCTTCTCATGTCCCCCCCAGTGCTCTACAAAACGCCCCTGGTCTGCCCCCTGAGGACGCAGGTACTTACCTACTGGCAGACTGGAACCTGAGCACCCCTGTTCTCCATAGGTGCCTATGTGTTTTGGGCACCTCTTTGACCTCTGCACCTGACCGGCCCTGAGCTGCTGGTGTGGTAACTTTGGGGTTTCCTTGAACCCCCAACGGTGGGCTGCCTATGCCCAAGGACTGAGACTTGTAAGTGTTTTACTTACCTACTAATCTAACCTTAACTTACCTCCCCCAGGAACTGTTGATTTTTGCACTGTGTCCACTTTGAAAATAGCGTATTGCCATTTTTACAAAGACTGTACATGATATTGTTTTCATTCAAAGTTCCTAAAGTATCTAAGTGAAGTACCTTACATTTAAAGTATTAGCTGTAAATCTTGAACCTGTGGTTCTTAAAATAAACTAAGAAAATATATTTTTCAATATAAAAACCTATTGGCCTGGAGTAAGTCTTTGAGTGTGTGTTCCTCTTTTATTGCCTGAGTGTGTACAACAAATGCTTAACACTAACCTCTGATAAGCCTACTGCTCGACCACACTACAACAGCATAGAGCATTAGAATTATCTACTTTTGCAGTTATCTTACCTCTAAGGGGAACCCTTGGACTCTGTGCACACTATTTCTTACTTTGAAATAGTATATACAGAGCCAACTTCCTACATTGGTGGATCAGCGGTGGGGTCTAAGACTACATTTGCTGGACTACTCAGTCAATACCTGATCACAAGACTAAATTCCAAAAATTGTCATTAGAAACTGATTTTTGCAATTTGAGCTATTTTTCTAAAATGTTTAAAGTCCTGCTAGGGCCTTTTGTAAGTCCCTGTTAGTATTTCCTTTAGAGTTTAAAAGTTTGTAAATGTTTGGATTTAAGTTCTAGAAGTAGTTTTTTAGATTCTTAAAAAGTAATCCCAACTTTTAGAGAAATAATGTCTAGCACAGATGAGATGGTGGTGGAACTCAACCTCACCCCTTACCTGCATCTAAGGATGTCAGAGTTAAGGTCTCTCTGCAAGCTAAAAAAGAAAACAACTGGGTCCAACCCTACCACAGTAAAGCTCCAGGAACTTTTGGCAGAGTTCAATATGGACCACCCCTCTGAGGATAATCCTTCAGATGGGGAAATTAGTGAACAGGATGATGACTTCCCCCCTCCTGTCCTAAATAGGGAGAACAGGGTCCCTCAAACCCTGACTCCTCAAATCCTAGTCATAGAGACTGGTTCTTCCATCGGGGAGTCCAGTACCTCTGAAAGCATTGAGGGCAGCCTCAACTAAGAGGACCTCCTGTTAGCCAGGATGGCCAAAAGATTGGCTTTGGGGAAGCAGCTCCTAGCCATAGAAAGGGAAAGAAAAGAGATGGGGTTAGCTCCCATCAATGGTGGCAGCAACATGAATAGGGTCAGAGAGAATACTGACATCCTAAAAATACTCAAAGGGATTGCAACAAAATATGAAGATGGTGATGATATCACCAAGTGGTTCACAGCTTTTGAGAGGGCTTGTGCAACCAGAAAAGTAAACAGATCTCACTGGGGAGCTCTCCTTTGGGAACTGTTCACTGGAAAGTGTAGGGATAGACTCCTCACACTCTCTGGTAAAGATGTAGAATCTTCTGACCTCATGAAGGCTACCCTGATTGAGGGCTTTGGATTCTCCAGTGAGGAGTACAGGATTAGGTTCAGGGGGGGCTCAAAAATCCTCCAGCCAGACCTGGGTTGATTTTGTAGACTACTCAGTGAAAACACTGGATGGTTGGGTAACTGGAAATGAAGTGCATGACTCTGTTGGGCTTTATAATCTATTTATGAAATAACACATTTTAAGTAACTGCTTCAATGAAGAATTGCATCAGTATCTGATAGACCTAGGTCCAATTTCTCCCCAAGAATTGGGAAAGAAGGCAGACCACTGGTTCAAGACTAGGGTAACCAAAACTTCCACTGGGGGTGACCAAAAGAAAGGGGTTACAAAGCCTCCCCAGGAGAAAGTGGGTGACACTGGAAACAAAGAAAAATAGTCATCTGTAGGCCCCCAAAAACCAGACCAGGTGGGTGGGCCCCAAGACACAACCCAAAACAAAGGTGGGTACCAGGGTAAGAACTGGGATGCCACTAAGGCATGGTGCCAAAACTGTAGACAGACAGGGCACCACACCAAGGACACTTCTTGTCCCAAAAACAAACCCCCTAGCAAAATCCCAGGGGTGACCAGCGTAGCCATTGGAGATGACTCCTCAGATGAGGAGGTCTTCATAGCCTTCAATTGGAAAAAGGGCCCAACAGGTGAGTTGGAGATTCCAGAGGGAAGTAGACACTTCCACCACCTACTGGTGAATGGAATCCCAGCCACTGCCCTGAGAGAAACTTGTGCCAGTCACACTATTGTGCATGCCAGGCTGGTGTTCTCCAACCAGTACATCCCAGGTGAGAGTTAGCCCAGACAGGGTCACTGATAGGCCTGTGGCTCTTGTGCCCATAGAAGTGGGAGGGACTTTTAGCTGGAGAAGGGTGGTAGTCAGTACAGACCTCCCCTTTGATTGTCTCCTTGGAAATGACTACCCAGAGGTTAGTCAGAGCCCAAGAGAGGAACTGGTCCAGTGCCAGCCCTCTCCCAGGGGTTCTGGAGGTGCTACCCCTGCAGTAACTGCAAGTAGGCCCCAGAAGAAAAAGAAAAGAAAACAGAGTAGGAAAGGTGGACAACCTTTAGCCAAGGTTCCAGCAAGCCAAGGAGATGCTGCTCCAGTAGGGAAGAACTCAAAAAGTGGCACTGGTAAAGACCCACCTGACCCACAAGAAGTCCTGGCTAGTCAGGCAACTGTTACACCTGAGTGGGTGGCTCCTCAGTTAACAGAAGAAAGAGTGGAAGAAGGGTGTTTACTACAAGATGTGGTAACCCCCCACTCTTACACAGCAGACAGGCACCCTGAACTCAAAGAAGCCCGTAACTTAACTCCTTCCCTTGTAGGTGAAGAGCTAAAGGTGTGGTTCTGGGCACCGACAGCTGTCAGTGGCCTCTGCTGGGTGTTAGCCTTTATGGCTGCATTATCCTTGGCATGGTGGTCTGACCCCATGCCAAATACCAAGTTAGGCCCCCTGACCCTGTTGGTCATGGTGGGGTTACTCCAGCTCTGGGTAACCTCTTTGGGTAAGCTAGGGGTGACCCTGGCTAAGATAAGATTAGCAGAGGTGGATACCTCTAACCCCAAAATAAAGAGAATGGGTGGAGACATTAAAGACACAGACAAGAGGCAATTCAGACTAGGTCCTATCACTGTGGAAGTGGGTCAGTTCCCCAGAGGGAATGACCTGAACAGGAGGATGTAAGGCAGAGTAGGCCCTGCAACAAACCAGCCTATTTCCCCTACTCTTCCTTGCCTGACAGACTAGGAAGACTCTCCCAGCTTTGGCTGAGTCTCCTGGCCTGTGGGCTGGGGGGGGAGGCTTGTGTAAGGAAATGGCACCCTGTTGCAGTTACCCCCCACTTTTTGCCTGATACTGATGCTGACTTGACTGAGAAGTGTGCCTGAACCCTACTAACCAGGTCCCAGCACCAGGGTTCTTTCACCTAAAATGTACCATTGTTTCCACAATTGGCACACCCCTGGCACACAGATAAGTCCCTTGTAAAAGGTACCAGTGGTACCAAGGGCCCTGTGACCAGAGGAGGTCTCTAAGGGCTGCAGCATGTGTTGTGCCACCCTTAAGGACCCCTCACCTAACACATGCACACTGCCATTGCAGATTGTGTGTGTTGGTGGGGAGAAAAAGTCAAAGTCGACATGGCATCCTCCTCCGGATGCCATGCACACAAAATGCTGCCAGTGGCATAGGTAAGTCACCCCTCTAGCAGGCCTTACAGCACTAAGGTAGTGTGCACTATACCACAGGTGAGGGCATAGCTGCATGAGCAATATGCCCCTACAGTGTCTAAGTCTGTTCTTAGACATTGTAAGTACAGTGTGGCCATATTAAGTATATGGTCTGGGAGTTGGTCAAAAACGAACTCCACAGCTTCATAATGGCTGCACTGAATACTGGGAAGTTTGGTATCAAACTTCTCAGAATAATAAACTCACACTGATGCCAGCGTTGGATTCATTAAAAAATGCACACAGAAGGCATCTTAGAGATGCCCCCTCTATTGTATCCAATCCTTCAGTGCCGGACTGACTGGTCTGCACCAGCCTGCTGCTGAGAGATGAGTTTCTGACCCCCTGGGGTGAGGGCCTTTGTGCTCTCTCAGGACAGAAACAAAAGCCTGCTCTGGGTGGAGGTGCTTAACACCTCCTCCCTGCAGGAACTGTAACACCTAGCAATGAGCCTCAAAGGCTCAGGCTTCGTGTTACAATGCCCCAGGGCACTCCAGCTAGTGGAGAAGCCCGCCCCCTGGACACAGCCCCCACTTTTGGCAGCAAGTCCAGGGGAGATAATGAGAATAACAAGGAGGAGTCACCCACCAGTCAGGACAGCCCCTAAAGTGCCCTGAGCTGAGGTGACCCCTGCCTTTAGAAATCCTCCATCTTGATTTTGGAGGATTCCCCCAATAGGATTAGGGATGTGCCCCCTCCCCACAGGGAGGAGGCACAAAGAGGGTGTAGCCACCCTCTAGGACAGTAGCCATTGGCTACTGCCCTCCCAGACCTAAACACACCCCTAAATTCAGTATATAGGGGCTCCCCAGAACCTAGGAAACTAGATTCCTGCAACCTGAAGAAAGAAGAAGGACTGCTGACCTACAAGCCTGCAGAGAAGGAGGAAGACGACAACTGATTTGGCCCCAGCCCTACCAGCCTGTCTCCAACTTCGAAAACCTGCTCCAGCAACGCATCTGACAGGGACCAGCGACCTCTGAAGCCTCAGAGGACTGCCCTGGACTACAGGACCAAGAAACTCTTGTGAACAGCGGACCTGTTCAAAACCAGCTACTTTTTTGCAACAAAGAAGCAACTTCCAAGGACTTCACGTTTCCCGGCGGAAGCGTGAGACTCTACACTCTGCACCCAATGCCCCCGGCTCGACCTGCAGAAAACCAACACCTCAGGGAGGACTTCCCGGTGACTGCGAGCCCATGAGTAACCAGAGACGACCCCCCTGAGACCCCACAGTGACGCTTGCAGAGAGAATCCAGAGGCTCCCCCTGACCGCGACTGTCTGTAACAAGGGACCCGATGCCTGAAACCAACACTGCACCCGCAGCCCCCAGGACCGGAAGGAACCGAGCTTCAACACAGGAGTGAGCCCCAGGCCACCCTCTGCCTAGCCCAGGTGGTGGCTGTCCCGAGAAGCCCCCCCCTGTGCCTGCCTGCACCGCTAGAGTGACCCCCTGGTCCCTCCATTGATTCCTATCTAAAACCCGACGCCTGCTTTGCTCACTGCACCCGTCCGCCCCTGTGCCGCTGAGGGTGTACTTTGTGTGCCTTCTTGGGTGTCCCCCAGTGCTCTACAAAACCCCCCTGGTCTGCCCCCCGAGGACTCAGGTACTTACATGCTGGCAGACTGGAACCGGAGCACCCCTGTTCTCCATAGGCGCCTTTGTGTTTTGGGCACCTCTTTGACCTCTACACCAGACCAGCTCTGAGCTGCTGGTGTGGTAACTTTGGGGTTTCCTTGAACCCCCAACGGTGGGCTGGCTATGCCCCAGGACTGAGACTTGTAAGTGTTTTACTTACCTCCTAATCTAACATTTACTTACCTCCCCCAGGAACTGTTGATTTTTGCAGTGTGTCCACTTTGAAAATAGCTTATTGACATTTTTACAAAGACTGTACATGATATTGTTTTCATTCAAAGTTCCTAAAGTATCTAAGTGAAGTACCTTACATTTAAAGTATTAACTGTAAATCTTGAACCTGTGGTTCTTAAAATAAACTAAGAAAATATATTTTTCAATATAAAAACCTATTGGCCTGGAGTAAGTCTTCAAGTGTGTGTTCCTCATTTATTGCCTGTGTGTGTAGAACAAATGCTTAACACTACCCTCTGATAAGCCTACTGCTTGACCACACTACCACAAAATAGAGCATTATAATTATCTACTTTTGTCACTATCTTACCTCTAAGGGGAACCCTTGGACTCTGTGCACACTATTTCTTACTTTGAAATAGTATATACAGAGCCAACTTCCTACAGTCTCTAAAATAAAGAACCTTTATTTTTAGTAACTCTGGGTATTGTGTTTCTTATGATATAGTGCTATATAACAGAAGTGGTATAGTAGGAGCTTTGCATGTCTTGTAGTTCAGCCTAAGCTGCTGTGCTATAACCATCTCTGTCAGCCTAAGCTGCTAGAACACTACTAATCTACTAATAAGGGATAACTGGACCTGGCACAAGGTGTAAGTACCACAAGGTACCCACTATAAGCCAGGCCAGCCTCCTACAGTGGGGCATTCCCAGGTTGCTGCTGAAGGTTTGCTTAATTCTCCTCTTCTGTATTTATTATATTGTTTGTACCCTCCTTTCCTTTCCTGTTTGAACTTCTATACGGGTCACGGTGACTTGATGTGCAAAAAGCAACAGGTGGCTTGAACTTCTTCTTTCCACTTCTGATGACAGAGTCAGCTGCTCAGTAATTACAGTGTCTGCAATGCTTCCACCGGTCTCGGTGGGGGGAGGTCCCATCTGAGCTCACCACGTGGTGTTAGGCAGCCAGAGTGGCCGGTTGTAGCATGCACAGACTCAGCAGGGAAGATGCAATATCTCCAGACGGAGAGGAGCTTGCCTCGGGGCGGGGTGCATGAGGCATGAGCACCGCACGTGCAATTGCACAGTGTGGCAACGAATCACGTGGTCTCCTCAGCAGTGGGTTTGACACAAGGGGAGCAGCATACCCTTGTCGCCAGTGTGGTGTCGGTAGCGTGTCAAAGATGCACATCGCTCCAGCACCTGAAAAGCAGGCCCCGTAAATAACAACACTGACGCGGTCTGTGTTACATGCTCCAGTACAGGAGTTCAGGGCTGCACACTCGGTACTGCCCCGTCTAGCTGCTGCAGGCTATTTATTATCCTGTCTCATGTGGTGCAGGATTGCACCATTGCATTAATGTCCTCTGGGGGAGAAACACTGAAGCAGTGGGTGCGTCCAGCTAATTACATCACTGACCAGACACTACACTTATGGACCCATCTCTGACAGGCCATTAATGGTAGACAAAGTTATGGCACACGAGTGGCAAGAATCCAGACATGAGATTTACAGCACTGACTGACCAAGTACTTTTACATCCTACATTTTTTAATTTCAAATCGTGTGTTAATTTGTAAACATTAAAGCAGAGCTGAGAGTGAGATGAAGTGCATGGAGCTAGGTATGCATGCGCCTTAACCTATTGCCTGCCATGGACGTAATTGTTACGTCCGTGGCTGCACCTCTCAGGCACCACGGACGTAACCATTACGTCCAGGTACTGGCCTTCAGGGGAAGCGCTAGCGCTCCCCGAGCGGGCCGCCCCGCCACACCCTAGGGCAGGGCTGCAAGGAGAATAGCTTCCCCTTCCACCCCGACTCCCTCACCCACCCCGTGACGTCTGATGACATCAGCATGCGAACCTGGTGAGAGCCCCACAAGTCACCCCATATTAGACTCCCCTAGGTGTCTAGTTTTCAAAAATGCGCAGGTTTGGTAAGTTTCCCTAGGTGCCGGCTGAGCTAGAGGCCAAAATCCACAGCTAGGCACTTTGCAAAAAACATGCCAGATTTCAATGTAAAAATGTGATGCGTTTCCTGTCGCGAGCATTAGGCCTACCCACGCAAGTGAGGTACCATTTTTATTGGGAGACTTGGGGGAACACAGGATAGCAAAACAAGTGTTATTGCCCCTTGTCTTTGTCTACATTTTTTCTTCCAAATGTAAGACAGTGTGTAAAAAAGATGTCTATTTGAGAAATGCCCTGTAATTCACATGCTAGTATGGGCACCCCGGAATTCAGAGATGTGCAAATAACCACTGCTTCTCAACACCTTATCTTATGCTCATTTTGAAAATACAAAGGTTTTCTTGATACCTATTTTTCACTCTTTATATTGCAGCAAATGAATTGCTGTATACCCGGTATAGAATGAAAACCCATGCAAGGTGCAACTCATTTATTGGCTCTGGGTACCTAGGGATCTTGATGAACCTACAAGCCCTATATATCCCCGCAACCAGAAGAGTCCAGCAGATGTAACGATATATTGCTTTCACAAATCTGACATTGCAGGAAAAAGTTACAGAGTAAAACGCCGTGCTGGGGGGCTAACCACACCTGCAAGATGTTAAAAGGAAGGAGGAACACAGAATGTCTGAACCAGTGAGGCACTCCTACACTTTCTTTGGGATTGCGAAGCTTGCAAGCACCGAAGTAAATGAGTAATTTTTCGGACGAGCGGCTAGAACCATAAGACGTGTCTGGAGATTTTCAGAACTGTCTGACTGTTAAAGCTATTTAAATGTCACTAGAATTATCTAATTGTCGTTGTATGTACTATAATGCCTTGGGAATACTGGTGCAGCTGTGTTAGTGTGTGATGCTTCTGAGCTAGAAGGAGGTCATTTGCTCATCTTAGTCAGCCAGATGCTCCGATTGCATTGCAGATAATCAAGGCAGCATGTAAGCATCCCTAAATTAAAGGAACGCCCTTCTTTGATACGTGAATAGAGCTTTGCAGCGCGGCGGGGAATCTTAAGCACTGTCTGCGAATACTTGACTCCAAAAACTACAGAAATGTGATTGAAATGAATTGATTGAACGGCATCCACCATAGCAAGAGTAATGTATTAATTGTGGGAACCACATATGTGAAATGTATGAAGGGCTCCTTCCCAATAGGTTGTCAGTGTTAGAGGCGTCTACTCTTAAGTATTCCATCATATTATTTTTTTGCCATTCCGCTACAGCTACTTTAAACAGGATGCAAGCACCCAAATCGAAGGAATAAGGGGCCAGATGTAGCAACGTTTTTTCACGTCGCTGTTTGTGACGTGCAAAACCCACATCGCAATGCCCTATTCCCGTTTTGTGAGTCGGTAACCTGGTTACCGACTCACAAAACGGGACTGCGAGTCGCAAATAGGTAGGGGTGTTCCCCTTCGTATTTGCGAGCCGCAGCGTGATGCTGCATTGCTTTGTGACCGAGAACGCGGTCGCAAAGCAATCACAGTTACCACCAGTGTCACACTGGTAACCCATTCGCAAAAAGGGAAGGGGTCCCCTTTGTGAATGGCATGAAAAACATTTTTTCAGAGCTGGCAGTGGTCCTATGGACTGCCTGCTCTGAAAAAATGAAACTGAAACGTTTAGGGCCGTATTTATACTCCGTTTGCGCCGAATTTGCGTCGTTTTTTTCGACGCAAATTCGACGCTAAACTAACGCCAACTAACGCCATATTTATACTATGGCGTTAGAGGCGAATAGCGCCAAAGTTCCCAGAATGTGCGTCATTTTTTAGCGTGAACCCCTTCCTTGCGTTAATGATATGCAAGGGAGGCGTTCCCGTCTAAAAAATGACTCCCAGGCCTTTACGTGGTATTTATACTCCCGGGCAAAAGAGACGCCCGGGAGTGGGCGTGGCTAAAAACGGCGCATTTGCGCCGCTTTTTAACGCCTGGGTCAGGCATGGCGTTAAGGGACAAGTGGGCTCAAAATGAGCCCAGAGTGCCCTCCCCTGCCCCCAGGGACCCCCCCTGCCACCCTTGCCCACCCCAGGAGGACACCCAAGGCTGGAGGGACCCACCCCAGGGACATTCAGGTAAGTTCAGGTAAGTATTTTTTTTTTTTTTTTTAATAATTTTTTTTGGCATAGGGGGGCCTGATTTGTGCCCCCCTACATGCCACTATGCCCAATGACCATGCCCAGGGGACAGAAGTCCCCTGGGCATGGCCATTGGGCAAGGGGGCATGACTCCTATCTTTACAATGATAGGAGTCATGTTGATGGGGGATGGGCGTCGTTAAAAAATGGCGCAAGTCGGGTTAAGACGATTTTTTCGACGTAACCTGACTTGCCCCATTTTAAGACGCCCATACGCCATTTTCCCCCTACGCCGGCGCTGTCTGGTCTACGTGGTTTTTTCCCACGCAAACCAGGCAGCGCCGGTCTGATTGCGCCGTCTAACGCCATTCCATAAATACGGCGCCCGCATGGCGCTTCAGAATGGCGTTAGACGGCGCAAAACTTTTTGACGCTAAACTGCGTTAGCGCAGTTTAGCGTCAAAAAGTATAAATATGGGCCTTAATTTTTTCATTTTGTAATGTATCTCGTTTTCCTTTAAGGAAAACGGGCTGCATTACAAAAAAAAAAAAAAATGCTTTATTTAAAAGCAATTACAGACATGGGGCCAGATGTAGCAAAGTTTTGCGAGTCGCAAATGGGCCGATTCGCTATTTGCGACAGTGCAAAATCGGAAATGGGATGCAAAAAGCCCATTTCCGACTTGCAAAAAGCGATGGGACCCGTTTGCGAGTCGCATCAGTTGCGACCCCATTTTGCGACCCTCAAATAGCAAGTCGCAATTTGCGAGTCGCAAACCTTATGCAATTGCAACTCGCAAATTGCGACTAGTCGCAAAAAGCCCATTTTGCACGTCCCATTTACCACTAACTCAGAGCAGGTGGTAACCATTACCATTACCAAAGTATAAAAGGAGACCCAGAAGGCACCTGGGTTACTCAAGATGGCGGAGATATACCTGATAGCAGTGAGAAGTAGAGTCCACGCAGCCCAGCAGAGGAGGAGGAGGGGCCACAGACAGGAGAAGATATATAGAACAAGGCAGACTCTTTTTCAGCAAACTGAGGAAGAGATATACGATAAATACCGCCTTAGCAGCGCAGCCATCCTAGAATTAATTGATTTACTGAAACCACAGCTAGAACACCAGACTGCGTTGCTGCGCCATCCCTACGCATGTGCAAGTGCTATACTCACTGCACCTCTTGGCCTCAGGGAGCTATCAGGGGGTCACTGCTGTGGCAGGTGGGGTATCCCAAAGTGCAGTGTCCAGGTTCCTCAGGGCCTTCCTAGATGCCTTAGTCACGCACATGTCTCACTTCATATACCTACCAAGGAATGAGGCAGAAATGCACAGCACCAAGCTGGACTTTTACCGCATTGCCCACTTTCCCCATGTCATAGGGTGTGTAGATGGGACACACATTCAAATATGCCCCGTGCAAATCTGGAACACCTTTTCCGCAACAGAAAGTGTACCCACTCACTCAATATTCAGGTTGTGTGTGACGCCCATTATGTCATCACGGACATTGTAGCTAAGTTTCCAGGCAGTACCCATGACTCATACATGTTTAGGCATAGTGGGATACATCAACGCCTGGAACGTGGGGAATTCGGAGACGGTTACCTCCTAGGTAGAGCTACAGACACTTTGCAGACATACACACAGGTCACTGTGCACAACAATCAGGACTTCCTAACAGTGTACTTTTTGTGCCCAACTGGTGACAGTGCATATGCTCTAAGGCCATGGATCATGACTCCGTTTTTAACACCCAGCAATGTGAGAGGCAATACAACAATGCACATAAGAGGACCAGGAACCTGATAGAGCGCACCTTCGGACTCCTGAAAGCAAGATTCAGATGCCTCCACCGCAGTGGAGGTGCCCTCCAATATACCCCCATTACCGCATTCAAAATTGTGGTCGCATGCGCCATCCTCCACAACATAGCCACCCGACGTGGGCTACCTCTCACCCCTGCAGACCCAGATCCTGATGATGAAGAGCAAGAACAACCACATCGCCATCATGGGGATAGGAGTATAGCTAATCAAGGCAGACTGAGAGGGGAACACATCGCAACACAATATTTTGGAAGGTACGTGTCAACTCCAACCATACTCACCTATTGACCAAAAACTCCATTTGTTAAGTGGAACAAAAATAACTATTTTATTAGTGCAGAAATGAAACTATTTACAAGTTCTGAATGTCCATGGGCATGAAAATGCAAACCAGGCATGTGGCACATTGACGTCATGTGCCACTTCTAATGGTCCAGGGTGATCTCTATGACCTTCTGCCCCTCCTGCCAGCCTGGCTGGTCCCTGGTGCTTCCGTGGTGCTCCCTGCTGTCAGTGACAGAGACACTGCTCACTGTCGAGCCCTCCTCACTGTCCTGGGGTGTTTCCCCTGTGCCCCTAGACATATTCCGTGTCTCCATCAAGTCAATGATGTGGGTCAGACGTCCCAGGCCCCTAGCCACATCCCCAGCGAAATGGCCCATTTCCACCTGCAGCCCAACTGTCCTCCTCGACAGGCCTGTGGTGTTCATGGCGAGCCTGCCGATGGATGTGGCCATCCTGTCCAGTCTGTGCAGGAGCTGACGGTCCCTGCGCCGCCCACCCTCGGCCTGGGCCAGTAGTCCTCCCGCCAGTTCCCTCATGGCAAGGGCAAGGTCCCCAGTGTTAGTGCAGATCATGTCCATCCTTGAGTTCAGGTGCTGCATGCTGGCATGGTTATTGCGCACGAAGCGGTGCAGCACACCACTAATCCTCCCTAAAATTCAATTTTGTAGGCGCTGACCATGCAGCAGATGTGCCTCACTGGTGCTGGGAGGAAGTTGCCCGGATGCAGACTGCAGCCCTGATGTCCTGGACCTGCGACGCCTGCGCAGCGGTGGCTGCCCTGTGATTTCCCCTGTCTCATCCCTGCCTGTTGCTGGGGCAGCCTCTTGTGATACTGTTGCAGCAGGTGTGGCTACTGCAGGGATGCTGCTGACTGTGCAGGTGGGGATGCTGGCGGGTCCTGAGGTGTCCTCATGGGGCTGGCTGATTGGAGTAGTGGTGGTGTCTTGTTGGAGACCTGTGGGACATGGGGAACAGACTGTCAGTGTCTACTATCTGTTGCACACTTCATAATAAACATTTGCCTATGAACTGCCTACTTGACTACATTTCCCATAATGCATCATTCTGGCATTTGCTACCCTGAAATGGAGCTATCTTGGTTGTGCATGCCCCTGTGTACATGGTGGGTGGGGGTATGGCATTGATAGGGGTACAGGAATGTCACATGGTACTAACCGGTTGATGTGCTGGGCTATGAGGTGTCCAGGTCCCCAAATCCAGACACTGCCTCCTGCTCCAAGGTTTCCTCCACCCTTTCTTCCAGGGGTGTGGGTGGTGGCACAGACGATGGTCCCCCTCCTGTGCCTCTCATCTCCCGGAGCCTTTCAGCCACCCTCTCCTTGGTCCGGGAGCGGAGGTCATACCACCTTTTCTTTATGTCATCTATGGTCCTATGGCTCACCCCCAGGGAATTGATCTTGTCCTGTATGTCCTGCCACAGCTGTTTCTTGGTGGCTTCAGGAACATTGAGGGCTGATTTTCCAAACAAGTCATCATAGTGCTGACAGCATTCGTCTGTCAGCACCTCCAGCTCCCTCTCAGAGAATTTCAGCTTCCTCTTACTTGGTGTTCCTTCCATGGCAGCTGCTGTTTGTCCTGTGTGTAGTTCAGCAGTTATAAAAGGGTGTGGTCCTCCCTCCTCCCAGGTGTATTAGTAAACTTCCTGGCTGTGATGTCATCATCATGTGCCAGGAAGTGTTTCCAGAGTGTTCTGGAGTGGTTTCTGGAGTGTTCTGCTGCACCTGTAATCAATTTACAAGTTAATCGCAATTTGCGACATCCACTCCCTAATTGCGAGTTCGTTTTTTGCACACTCGGAAAAAGCGACCTCGCAATCGGCGGACTTGCACACTGCGTTGCGAGTCCGGGTGCGAGTCGCTATTTCGGCAAGTTTTTTTTTTCTGCATTCCAATTTGCGACTCGCATTTTGCGAGTCGCATCAACTCACAAAATCCGAGTCGCAAATTTTTAGTTTGCTACATCTGGCCCATGGTGGTCTGCTGTCTCCAGCAGGCCACCATCCCTGTGAGTGCTGCAAGTAGGAAAGGGGTCGCAAATTGCGACCCACCTCATTAATATTAATGAGGTGGGCCTTTGCGACCCCCTTGCGAGTTGCTCTGACTTGCAATTTACGATTCGCAATTCAGGACATACGTACATGTGGCCCAAGGTTCTCTGATGAGTCTTTGGGAGAACTGATGCAACATTTTCAACGTGCAACCACAACTGTTTGGATGCGTGTCTTGAATTCGCAAAAATGACTAGGATATTAGATTAGCAAACATTTTCAATGTTTGCATTACACATTTTAAACATAAGTTCTATTGTTGTATTTATTGCCTGTTCCTTAAAGTGAAGACTAAGCGAGTGATAATCCTCTTTTTAGAGAGATAAATGAAGCGATTCACTAAGGTGAATGCTTTAACTTCTACTTTGACCTCAATGACCTCTAGGCAGTACTTCGGCAGACTCAAATAAATGACAATTTTTATGCAACTCTTCTGGAAAAGATAATCTTCTGCCAGGATATAAATGTATTCCAGTAGCCGAGTCGTCCTTTTTTCCTGCGAAATTCTAACCCCCACGAGGACTCTCCCTTCTTTTTGAAACAGTTGCCCCATATTCAATCTGAGTGCGTTGCTCCTACGGTAACGCAACTTGGCGGCAGCCCTGGGGGCAATTCATTCTTTGTAATACAGTGCACTTTCCTTATTTGTGCATGGCACACCTTTTGAAAGGTGTGCCATGCTGCAAACGAGGAAAGTGTGCCATATTCATAATATGGTGCCTGGAAGCTGACTGGAGCAAGGGTCTAAACTTTCATATGATGATAATGCATAGTCAGGTATGTAATTTGTAAATTATCTCTTATGAGTGTCTCACCTATTGTGCAGTAAGAAACATGCATGAGCAATCACTCAGTCAAAGCAAATGCAATAGTGTGGGGGTGTTGCGTGGGAACATCAACCACAGCACCCATTGAAGGCCTCTTGGAGGCAGAGTAAGGCAAGGCAGCAACTTGAGCTGTGCTGCCTTACTCCATATTGAAAAGGCCATGTAAAGCCACACAAAGTGGCTTTGTGTGGTTTTTTAAATATGTGCCTGCAGCCTGCGCCATTGGTGTGTTAAAAAAGTGACGCACCAACAGTGCAAGCCGCTTGTAAATATGGCTCTAGCTCAAACCATACGTAATATATCTTTATATGAAAAAAAGATTTTGGCCGCCTGGCCTCCGATGCAAAAAGGGTATTTTATTTATGAGCGTGGTTCTAATTTCTTGTAAGAGGTTTTTTAATGTTGGTGTGTGTAACTCAGATAAATGCACTTTTCACATCAGAGAGTGAATAATACTGCCAGGATTCTGTTCGAGTGTGAGCCAGCCAGGCACTTGCTTGGGCTAATTTAAGAGATGTCACTAATATGACAATTGTATACCAGGGGTGATAGCGTTTGTCTCTGTGGCTCTATGTAGCTCATGCAGTCCCACTCTCCCTGATGTGCAGTACCCAAAGTGAGACCAACTTCACCCATCAAAAAGGGACTGAGAAGCAAAGATCATTAGTTGGAACGAATAGTTCAAACTGTATTTTTTGATGAGGAAACTAGGAGTCGACTATCTGATCTGATGCCGTGCCTGTCAAAATGTTTTTGTGGAGAGAGTGCCACTAGCAATTAGACTTTTATTTAACTTTATGTCTTTCATAACCTCATCCAAGGGCAAGAGGGCATCTGGGCAAGGAGCTGTCACCACCACCAGCTCTGCAGTGGGTGGGATACCACCATCACCATGACTACCAGCACCTGCACTGCAGTTGCAGCAAATGGTTCTACTGACACTAGTAAATCATGTTTATTATCATTTCATACTTTTAACCATACCTACCAGTAAGAATTGCACCCTTGTGTATTTACACTATTTACTTTTTTCGGCTCCCCTGCCTAATATTTATTATCTCTGCATTTCCCTGTGTTTTGTCTTTCCTGTTTCTGTTGTAGACTTTACCATGTCAGAAGCTTTCTTCTGCTCTCTTTTTAGTATGCTTTCCCTTGTCTCTTTTACATGTCTAGTACTGCTGTTAGACCTGACAGCCTTAGGGTGGTTACCCTCAACCTTTTGACTGCCTCCCTCCACTTTTTGACACTGTTTTTGCTGGTTTAAGACTCTGAGGGTGGGCACCGGATAATGTGGATTGTGTGTGACTTACTCTGACTAGAGTGAGGGTCCTTGCTTGGACGGAGGGTAACCTGACTGCCAACCAAAGACCCCATTTCTAACATTTGTGATCAGCGGTGAGGATAGGCCTTGTGTTTGTGCAGTGACATACAATAGCTATGTGTACCATACCTACCCACAGTTGAAGGTCAACTTGATTGTTTATCTTTTTCTGCAAATTTGTTTTTCTACCTGACATTTTAACTAAATCCTCATTCAACATGTCTCTGCCTGGGTCTCAAGCAGGAGCTGAAGATTTTGACCTAGATAAGCTGAAGACATACACTGTTAACCAGATGAAGGGGATCTGCAAGAGGATGGGAGCACCTACCTGGGGTGCCTCCAGAAAGGAGGAATACCTAAAGGCGTGGAGCACCTGGGCAGAAGCCCATTCAGATGAGAATATTGAGGAGGAGGAGCAGGAGGATGGCCTCTCAAAGGATTTCTTGCCAGTAGGGGGGATGTTACCCCTGAAATTGTGCCCCCTGGTAAACCAGGGAGCAGTGTCTCTAGCCATGGCCTGACTGCAAAGGAAAGGAGGGAGGAGAGAGAATTTCAACTACAAATTGCAAAGTTAAACATGGAGGCAGAGGAGAGGAAAGCAGAGAGAGAAGCCAAACAAGCTGAGGCTGAAAGGGCTTTGGCTGAGAAGATTTCTGGCTCATGAACTGAGTCTCAAAGAGCTGGATATCAAGGCGAGGCAGTCTGAGTCCAGCAGTGATGGTGGCAGCATACATGCAGGACCTGCTGCGGAAAGGAAGGTTCGTATACCCAAAAATGTAGTGCCAAGTTATGCGGTGGGAGATGATATTGATAAGTGCTTGGCTGCTTATGAAGTTGCACTAAGGGCTCATGGGGTCTCTGAAGAGCAATGGGGGTGGCCTTGTGGTGGTATGTACCAGTAGTGGGAAGGGACACTCTCCTTGCATTGGATCCTAAGGATCAAAACAGATACGCACCCATGAAAACTGCTTTGCTTGCCAAGTTTGGGCTGACACCTGAGAAGTACCGTCAGAGGTTCAGGGACAGCACCAAACTCTCCACACAGAACTGGGTAGACTTTTTTGATTTCTCCAGTAAGGGGCTGAATGGATGGGTGCGGGGCAGTAAAGTAGATGACTACTGTATTTGGGGTTATATAATTTGATCCTGAAAGAGCATATGTTCAGTGTTTGCCTTACAAAGTTGTGCCAGCACCTAGTTGACATAAGCTGTCTGATCCTAGAAAGCTTGCTGAGGAGGGGGACCTCTGGGTTAGCACCTGAGTGTCCAGGAAGGTACCTGGGACACACACCCACAAAGGTGGTCAGGGTTCCCACCAGAAGAAAGAGGAGGGAGAAAAACTTAAAAATAAGGAGTTCTCAAAAGGCCCCCAAAACAATTCCCGGGGGTGGTAACCAGTCCCCACCTGAATCTGACAGGAAGCCATGGTAATTTGACAAGAAGAAAGGGAAGTTTTTCTCCAAATGCTTAGAGTGTTTCAAATTTGGACACTCTAAGGGCAACTCCCAGACTCCCAAGAGGGCACAGCTCCTCACAGGAGGGCAGACACCTGGGTTGGATAGTGTAGCTCTCGGGGGAGAGATGGTCCCAGTTAGCTTTGGGGAGCAGATACAGGTGTCACTAGTATCCCTGGGAGATAAGGAAATGGTGCCAAAAGCCCACATGCCTGAAAATACTTCCAAGTATAGGCAGTGGGTTACCATTAATGGAGTGGAGGCTCTGTATGACACAGGAGCCAGTATGACTACTGTCAGGGGTCAGCTGGTGTAGCAGAGCAGGTAATCCTGAATACATTCTACCAGGTCATCGTCGTTGACAATCGTGAGAACCACATACTGGTAGCTCTGGTTCCCTTTGGGGAGGGGATCTCTGGCACTCCAAAAGTAGCTGTGAGTCCTGCCATGCCTCTAGATTGTCTGTTAGGCAATGATCTTGAGCACACTGCCTGGAAGGAGGTAGAGCTCAGATCCCACCTGGAGATGCTAGGTTTGCCTGAATGGGTCTGCATGACCACACGGTCCATGGCTGCCCGGGAAGGGAGTCAAGGGCGTCTGGAGCCTAGAACAATGGCCCAGACAGCTGCACTGAGGAAGGGCAAGGGGCGCGGGAAACCGGACCCAGATATTCCAGCAGTGGTTGACGGGGTCCCAGAAGAGGAGGCCCCTGTGCCAACTGGGGAAGATATTGCCGCCCTGGGTAATCTACCTGAGCTTGCTGGCTGGCAAGTGGAGGGTGGGCCAACCAGGAAGGAATTCTACAAAGTTCAGGAGTGCCCCACCTTTGAGGGTCTGAGGCAACAGGCCTCAGCCCAAGTGGCAGGTGAAGCCTCTGGTGATCAACACATATATTGGGAGAATGATCTCCTCTGCAGTGAGTCTATGGTACTGGCCGCTGTGGCAGCACGTGTGCTGATGGTCCCCCAGTGTTACCGGCCATTCCTACTGGGCCTGGCTCACGACATCCTCCTGGCAGGACCTATGGGGCAAGACAAGCCCTTTACCAGTCTTGTCACCATTGGCATAGAATGTGGTTAGCCTCAAATAATTTCTGTAGGGCCTACCCAACCTGCCAGGCTAGTGGGAAGACAGGAAAAAGGATTAAGGCCACCCTGATCCCTCTCCCCGTCATTAGCACCCCCTTTGAAAGGGTGGGCATCAATGTCATTGGTCCCTTGGACCCCCAACCGCCCTAGGCAATAGGTTTATCCTGGTTTTGGTGGACCATGCCACCCGCTATCAAGAGGCAATCCTTCTAAGGACAGTGACTGCACCAGTGGTGACCAGAGCTCTGATGGGGATATTTACCCGTGTGGGGTTCCAAAAGGAGCTTGTGTCTGACAGAGGCACAAACTTCATGTCAGCGTATATGAAGTCCATGTGGGATGAGTGTGGGGTAACCTACCGGTTTACCACCCCTTACCATCCTCAAACCAATGGGCTTGTTGAGAGATTCAACAAGACCCTGAAAGGCATTATCACTGGCCTACCTGAGGCCATGAGGCATAAGTGGGATGTCCTCTTGCCATGCCTTCTCTTTGCTTATAGGGAGGTGCCCCAGAAAGGGGTGGGGGTTAGCCCCTTTGAACTTCTCTATGGTTACCCTGTCAGGGGACCACTAAGCATTGTAAAGGAGGGATGAGAGAAAGCTCCCAAGAAACCTCCCCAGGATGTGGTCAGTTACATTCTGGCCCTCCACAACCAGACACAGCATTTCTGGAAACAGGCCAAGAGCAACCTCAGGGCCAGTCAAGAGGTGAAGAAGGAGTGGTATGATCGGAAGACCACTCTGGTTGAATTCTCACGTGGGGACAAAGTATGGATAATGGAGCCAGTAGAGCCTAGAGCTCTCCAGGATTGCTGGACTGGCCCATTTGAAGTCAAGGAGCGAAAGGGGAAGGCTACTTACCTAGTGGACCTCAAGACCCCTAGACACTCCCTAAGGGTTCTCCACCACAACAGACTGAAGCCTCATTTTGAGAGGTCTGAAGTCTGCATGCTCCTGGTGACAGATGAGGGCATGGAAGAGGAGAGCGAGCCTCTCTCTGACCTCCTCTCTGCCAAGGAAGTTGATGGGTCAGTGGAGGGTGTTGATCTCTCTGACTCCATGACTCTAGATCAGAGGGGAGACTGCTATGAGTTGATGGAGCAGTTCTCTTTCGTGTTCTCCCTCACTTCTGGGCTCACACACTTGTGTGTCCACGACATTGACACAGGAGACAGTCCACCTGTAAAGAATAACATTTACAGGGTGTCAGACAAAGTGAGGTCCAGCATCAAGGATGAAGTTTCCAAGGTGCGGACTCGTGGGGTGATAGAAAAAGTCCAGTAGTCCCTGGTCTAGCCCAGTGGTCTTGGTTCCCAAGGCTGCTGCTCCTGGTGCCACGCCAGAACTTAGGTTCTGCGTGGACTACCGGGTTCTTAACTCTGTCACAAAGACAGATGCTCACCCCATCCCCCGAGCTGATGCGCACGTATACAGGCCCTGCGCTGCCAAATTCCTTAGTACCTTTAACTTCACGTCAGGTACTGGCAGATCGCCTCGACTAAAGGGCTCAAGAGAGGTCCTCTTTCTCTACTCCTGAGGACCATTACCAGTTGAGAGTAATGCCCTTTGGTTTGAAAAATGCCCCCGCTACCTTCCAATGGTTGGTTAATGGGGTCCTAGCTGGCAAGGATGCCTTTTGCGCAGTATACATAGATGACATTGCCGTCTATAGTTCCAGCTGAGAGGAACACCTGCTTCACCTCAAGGAGGTGCTTCAGGCCCTGCAACAGGCAGGCCTGACCATCAAGGCCAGTAAATGCCAGATTGGGCAGGGTTCCGTGGTGTACTTGGGACACCTAGTAGGTGGTGGCAAGGTGCAGCCCCTCTAGGCCAAGATTGAAACTATGAAGGCCTGGCAGCCACCTAGAACCCAAACCGAGGTGAGAGCCTTCTTAGGCCTCACTGGATATTACCGCATATTTGTTAAGGGATATGGTACCCTAGTAGCCCCCTTATCTGAACTGACATCCAACAAACAAACTAGGTTGGTGAATTGGACAGAGGCTTGTCAGAAAGCCTTTGACTCCCTGAAGGAAGCCATGTGCACGGCCACCGTGCTCACGGCACCTGACTACTCCCCGGAATTTATTGTGCAAACTGACTCTTCAGAGCATGGCATAGGGGCAGTTCTAGCACAGCTAAATGAGGAGGGCCTAGACCAACCAGTAGTCTTCATTGGAAGAAGACCGTTACCAGGGGAGCAGAAGTGAAGTGCTATTGAGAGAGAAGCATTTGCCGTGGTCTGGGCACTGAAGAAGCTGAGACCATACCTGTTTGGGACTCACTTCTGGGTTCAGACAGACCACAGGCCCATCAGATGGCTCATGCAGATGAGGGACAAAAATCATAAACTCTTGAGGTGTTCCATTTCCCTACAGGGGATGGACTTTAGGGTGGTGCATCGCCCGGGGATTGACCACGCCAACACTGGTCTCTCCAGATACTTCTGCCTTAGCGATGAGAGCTCCCAGGAGGTTGGGTAGCTCTCCTCACTTTCAGCTGGGGGGGGGGGACATGTTAGACCTGACAGCCTTAGGGTGGTCACTCTCAACTTTTTGCCTGCCTCCCTCCACTTTTTGACACTGTTTATTCTGGTTTTAGGACTCTGCACACTTTACCACTGCTAACCATTGCTAAAGTGCATTTGCTCTCTCCCTTGAAACATGGTGACATAGGATCAATTCCAGTTGACTTATTTAATTTACTTATAGGTCCCTAGTAAAATGAACTATATGTGCCCAGGGTCTGTAGATTAAATGCTACTAGTGGGCCTGCAGCACTGATTGTGCCACCCATATAAGTAGCCCCTTAACCATGTCTCAGGCCTGCCATTGCAAGGCCTGTGTGTGCAGTTTTACTGCCAATTCGACTTGGCATTGAAAAGTACTTGCCAAGCCTAAAACTCCCCTTCTTCTACACATTAGTCACCCCTGAGGTAGGCCCTAGGTAAGCCATAGGGCAGAGTGCTGTGTAAACAAAAGGCAGGACATGTACCTGTGTAGTTTATATGTCCTGGTAGTGTAGAACTCCTAAATTAGTTTTACATTGCTGTTCGGCCTGCTCCTTTCATAGGCAAACATTAGGGATACCATCATATACTGTTTGAGAGGTAGATTCTGATCTGAAAGGAGTAATAAGGTCATATTTAGTATGGCAAGAATCGTAATACAAAATCCTGCTGACTGGTGAAGTTGGATTTAATATTACTATTTTTGAAATGCCACTTTTAGAAACTGAGCATTTCTCTGCACTTAAATCCTTCTGTGCCTTACAATCTACGTCTGGCTGGGTAACTTGAGAGCTCCCTTGTGCATTTCACTTAGACAACCCCAAACACAGGATGTTCAGTCACACATGCACACATCTGCATACTGAATGGGTTATCCTGGGCTGGGAGAGTGGAGGGCCTGACACTTACATGTCAAAGGACAATGGCCTGCCCTCACACGATGGACTGCCAAACCCCCTACTGGGACCCTGGCAGACAGGATGGAACTGAAAGGGGACCTAGTGCACTTCTACGCCACTCTTTGAAGTTTACCCCAATTCAAAGGCACATTTGGGTATTTAAACAGGGCCTCTGACCCTACCAACTCAGACACTTCTGGACACGATACCACTGGTGAAGAAACTCTGAACCAGAACCTACAACCTGCCAAGAAGAACTGCCTGGCTGCCCAAAGGACTCACCTGACTGCTTTTCGGCAAAGGACTTCTGCTCTGCTGTTGCCCTACTGCCTTGCTGCCTTGTGGCTCTGCTGAGAAGTGCTCTCCAAGGGTTTGGATAGAGCTTACCTCCTGTTCCTTGAAGTCTCAGGGCCAAAAAGACTTCATCCTGCAAAGAATTCCTTGTGCGGCGAAAATTCGATACACAGCCTGCCAGAAATGATGCACAGCCTGCATTGTGGTGAGAAAATCACCGCACGCCAAACCAGAACGATGCAGCCTAGCTCCCTGAGAGAAGATTGACGCAGCACCAGCTTTGCGACTAGAACTTAAACACACGGTCCACTGGATCGAAGCTTAGCCGAGCAGAACGACGCAGCCCGACTTCCTGCGAGAAGAATTGATGCAGCGCCTGCCGTGCGACAGAAATTTCCCCGCATCGCCCACCGGATCGATGCAACTCTGGTGAGTTCATCCTGCACGCCCAGGATTTCTCTGCATTGTCCCCAAGGCATCCAAATACCCCGCGACCCGAAGAGGATCCAAGTCTTCGCACTGGAATTTGAAGCAAGGCTCTGACTGCGTGGAAAAATATCAATGCATGGTCTGTGTATGCCCGGAGAAACTGACACACACCTCCCTGTTTTCCAGGCATCTCCTCCCCCGCAGCCCCTTGCGGAGAATTTAGACGCAAACCAGGTACTTTGTGCTTACAAGAGATACTAATTGATTTTAAGAACTTAAGACTCTTTTTATCATTCTCTAAAGTGATATTTCACCGTGTACTTATCAAATCTTGATCGTTTTGACCTGCATTTAACCAGATAAATATTCTATATTTTTCCAAACATTGTGTGGTGTATTTTTGTAGTGTTATACTATGTTATTGCATGATTTATTGCACAGATACTTTACACATTGCCTTCTAAGTTAAGCCTGACTGCTCAGTGCCAAGCTGCCAGAGGGTACCAGGATAATTTGGATTGTGTGTGACTTACCCTGACTAGAGTGAGGGTCCTTGCTTGGACAGGGGGTAACCAGACTGCCAACCAAAGACCCCATTTCCAACAACTGCTAAGAGAAGATTTATGATCATGTAAATAGGATCATAGGCACGAGTATTCTATTCACCAAACATATTGGTTGAGAAGTTCTTGGTCAAACAGTCAAAAAGTACAGGGACAGAGATAGAATGGTCAATGTCATGGACCCCCCCCAATGTTGTGTTATACTCACAGTTTCCACAACAGTGCAGCATACAAGGAATGAGATACCATTACCAACCAATAATATATCTTCTTTGCCTTTCCTTCATTGCATTTCTTTATTTTCTGTTCATAGCCTTATCTCTCCATTAGGAGAAAAAAGCTTTTGCTTGAGTTGATTATCTGGTTTTTAAAATGTTGTCAACCAAAATACTTCCCAATGTGATACTTTTGATAGGTGACATTGATAGATCACCTAACTTTTGTGCGGTATTGCTGTTGACCTTGTGTTAAATAATTACTTGAGTGGTTATCTAAAATGTGTGCATTATGTTTTTGTCAGGGACACAGACCACTAGTGCCAACACAAGCACCAGCCAGGCACAGCAGAGGAGGCCCAGTCAGTTGAAGGGAGGAGGAGCAGTCCTAGTGGTGGAAGGGGCAAGTGGTACGTCACCTTTTTTCTTATTGACAATACTGTATTTGTTAAGTGAGGTAGATATCCCACCCATCACTTTCCTGCCCACGGCATTTCGCAACTGAAAACTGCAGCTCGGTTTAATTTTGCACTGCCATGAAGGCAGTGAAATATGCATCTCCTTCTGTTAACAGCACAGCTTGATGCCTGCAATGCAAACAAATCAACTGCAAGGTGTGTTTCCCAGTGCCCACTTGGTCACCTACTAGTATTTCAATTCATCATTCGTTCTTTCTGTCTAAGCCTATCCAAAAATGCAAATTCCATCTGAACATGTACCACATTTTTCTGCCCAAGTGACTTATATTTCATTGCTTCCATTACGTATTTACGGTTCAAATTTTTTCTTCAATCTGTGTCGACCTGTGTGACTAAGCAAAAGAAGTAGTAAATGATCAGAGACACTCAACCATTCCATAGCTAAATCTCTACTTAGCCCAATCCCTATAACTTACCTTCCTGTAGTCTAACTTTCCCCATTGCCAGTGGAGGCCAAGGTGTAATGTGGACTAAGGGCATGATTTAGGGACAAACATGCAAAATAAAAATATATCCAGTTTCCTTTACTATAGTGCATTATGTATATTCTATGCACTGTCTACCGCAATACAGCAGACTGATCATCTGCCACATATGTGATGGAGTAACCCCTCTGCCGGACTCTATCAGTCCATAAGTTTGGACTCAGGGTAGAACTGAAGAGGGAGCAGGAGAAGAACAGGGCCATTGGAATTAAGGATAACAAATTAACAACATGCCTTTACAGCTGCCAAAAGCATGCTGCAGAAGAGCAGACCCACCAGTATACTTTGAATGATTCTGCACATATAGTTAAGTAATTTGCGCACCATATATATGCCTTCCCCGTTAATGTTAGCTAATTCATTTATTAACAGACATAAACGTGGTCATTATGTTTCTTGCGGTCTTCGGACCGCCAGGGATGATGTGGCGGTATGACTGCCAACAAGCTGGCAGCACATGTCGCCACATCATGAGATTGGCGGGTTGGCTGCACCCAACCCGCCACTTCTCCACTCATACCACCAATTCAGTATGAGCCATCGGGCCGGAGATATCTATCCCCAGCCCGGCGGCCGACATTGTACCGCCCATGGCATTATGAGCCGGCCTACCGCCATGGTTTTTGTGGCGTTAGAAATGCCATGAAAACCATGGTGGTAGACCCTACCCGTGACAGGGAATTCCTCCCTTGTCACCGGTAGGTGGCTCCCCCATTCCCCCAACACTCACCTGATGTACCCCACCCCCCTCATCCAAACTCACCCTCCCACCCCATCCATTCCACAAACTAACCCCCTACCCACCTCTGATCCAATCACTCACCCCCATACACGCACACACCACACAACTGACCCCACCCCCCACAGCCACACACACACATCACCCCCCTTTCTCCACCCCCAGTACAGTCACAGTGCCTCACCCCCGTCCCTGCATACATGCACACAGACACCCGCACGCATCAGGCATACACCTATTCACTTACACTGACATTCATGCATTCATTCACACACTGACATACACGCATTCATTCACGCATACTTCCAAACATACTCACACACATTCTTACACACAATCACACTGACATGCAGACATGTACTCATTTCACCATTCTTACACACATTCGCTCACACGCATACACCCACACAAACAACACAACACACACAGACACATTTACACACACACTCAGACATTCATGCACACACTCAGACACACACACAACATCCCCGCCCTCCCACCCCCTCCCCTGTTGAAAGCCCAACTTACCTTGGGCAAGGAGGTCTTCCGGCATGGAACGGGAAGGAGCTCTGCTACCACCAGCATCACCCCCCAGCAGAACACCACCAGGTCATATTACTGGTCATAGTACAGGTGGCGGCGTTCAACTGGCGTGGAGGTGCTGGTGGTAGCAGCGCCAGCTTACCACCATCCACCACCGTTAGCACTGCCAGATTTTCACCCTTATTGCAGCAGTGGTATGTTGGTGGCCATCACCTCAGCAATAGGCAGTATGTACCGCCAAAGTTGTAATTAGGGCCAAAGTGTCTGTTCAGTAAAACTATGAAATCCTTCAAACTAAAATCACTTTTTGATTATGTTGGTAGTGTGGCTTCATTCCGTGCAGTCAGTGCTATTACATCATGTTTATGTGGTGCATGTGCAGGAAAAACATTGCCCTATAACCAATTACATCAAAATTAAATTTGAGTGGCCCTAGGGAACCAGCAGTGTTCTGCTACTGTGCCACTACAGACAGTATAGACAAGTGTTTGCGCTGAGCATCACAATTAATGTTTTTCTTTCTTGATATAGCTATTGCTGCTGCTGGAGCTGACCAGCAACTATCCAGATGGGGGATAGCTGCCTGGCTGTGACAGCAAAAGTTGGAGGCCATGGCAGTAGAATATTGCTGGCTGATGGCCCTGAAGGGGTAGAGGATGAGGCATGGGCCTTCAGGATCTTGGGCCACCAGCCAGGCTCTCCTCCATCTTGGCCACACCACCGTCGAGGTCCTCTGTCACTTGCATCACTAGCCCTCCTCCTCATCGTCAACAACCGACAGCCTCCTCCAACACACCCTGTGTGAGCTGGCACTGTTCAGACACGGGCAGCAGAACTTGGGCAGGGAGGTGGCAGACATTAACAAGCATTTGCAATGCAACAGGTCTCACATTTGCTCGAGTTAGAGCTATTAACGTTGTAAACTCCTAACCGGACTTTTCTTGCTACATAAATTGAAAGAAGAAAAACGAGCCTGATCGCGCTATGTAAAATCCAGTGCGATCGTGCTGCATGGAAAATAAAAAGATAAAGTAGTGCAGAAACCAGGCTAAAAACATGGAGCCTCACATGCTTTCAGTAGTTGGCCGGTGCGCTCCAGGAGAGCTAAACACCGGAAAAGGCATGGAGTATGCATGCCTTTCATAAATGAAATCAAGCAGATTTTAAAAGGCTGGCCTACGAACCAATGAAAGTGACAGGCGTGACAATAAAAACCCAAAGAGAGATTACAACAGGGACAGAGCGCTTGTGCACTCGACCCTAAAAATGAACTGGGTACCCTCAAAACCCTTTCTATTTAATATTCTATTTGGTGGGAGGGCCTGATGTGAGTGAAGAGGGTGGGAAGGGAGTTAAGAAAGGGTCAAAATGGACATTTGGGATTTTTACTTGGAGGGTGGGCCTGTTGTGGGCGGATAAGGTGGGCTTTGTTGTTAAAAAACAAATTAACCTTTTTTCTTTGTCTTTTATATTTGTCTTTGCATTGCAAGTTAGTAGCATTGTCTTTTAGTGACAAGCGTGAGAGGAAAAGCTGTCCTCTGAAATTCTCACACAATATACTGTACATCCATTTTACCTCTAGGCTTTTACTACCTGAAGTCCTTTCATGTATTATTTATTTTTCCATAGGTTACTTACCTCTTCTTGCAGTCCAGTATTCCCCAAAGTCAGAGTGGGAATAGAAAAACTGCGTAATTATGCCTAACTTTATTGCTTGATGAGGATTTGCAGCACCCAGCCACCTGTCAGTGATTCTGTATACTAGTTAGTTACTACCCTTGTCTGACTCCTATCATCTGTAACTATTGACCACTGATGGGGTCTGCCATCAAAAGCAAACATTTCAATTTTATCTCTCCTTCCAGAGCAGAACTTCAGTACTAACATCTTTACTAGTTCTTACCTGAAAAGATTGAGCAATGTCTGCTGTCTCTCTCAATATTCCTAAACCTTATTGCAGGGTATCCAAAAGGGCCTTATCAATGCTGGTGGTAGTTGAGCGCTAGCGCTCATAGAGAGGACATCACAAAATGACTGGATCCCACTTACACCTATTGGGAATGATGCTTGCAAGGTGAACTGCAACTGTAGGATTATTCAGTAGGATTGTCCATCATAGCCAACTAGACTGAAAGAAAACACAGAGTTAATGATTGGGTAATCCAAGACTGAGACCACCCATGACAAAAAAGTCATAGCAAAACAACAACCAGCAGTAGTAACTTGTAAGCAACCTGGAGAGATGGTATTTAATTTATTAAAGCTAAGCTTACAAAAACATTGAATCAGGAGTCGGAACACAGGAGGAGGTTACTCCATGTTAAATAGATTTTGTAAGCAAAACAAGGCCTGATTCACAAAGACAAAGTAAGTTACACATTTGATATTACTTTACTCCTGCAGTGTAAGTTTACAACTAGTAACCTTTCTATCAGCAACTTTATGAGTAGTACATTTTGAGTAGAAAGCAACCCCTATATTTTGAAAAGGACTTACAAGTAATTAGTTACTACTTGTAAAGTTACTGGTAGTACAGTTACACTGCAAGAGTAAACTTACACCAACAGTGTAACTTTACCTTTGTGAATCAGGCCATTGTGCACACTACTACTACCTATCCTTGGGTAGACATTTTTCTAAGACTCTGCACTAAGATGATGTCCTTTTCTACGCCTGGGTGGGTGGTAGATTTGGCTTGGTCTATTATTTAGTTAGGAAGATCCTATAATAGTTGACATCACTTTAACCACATCCCCCGTGCCAAGTGTGTGATCCGTTTATGGTATAAATTATTAAGTCACACTGCAATAGATCGCACACCTCTGGGAAGAGGTTCAGAGATTTTATGAATAGATGGGAAGTGGGATTAGGTAAAGGTGAGACAAAAATCAATGCAACATTCATCAAGTCCATGAGCAGCACAATATCATCACATCTGTTGTGGAAGGAATTACATAGTTCAGTTATCAAATGCAAACAGTCATTCAGCCCCAGAGTCCCAATTTATCTAATTGTTTATGTTACCTAGGATTGAAAAATACAAACTATGGAAAACCCACACTGTTCTGAAAATTGTTATTGGTAGAAAAAGAAAAATGATACTGTATAATGCCAAAATGGACGGTGGATCTTCATTATTCTTCTGTTCAGAGTGTCCATCTTGGGTGCAGTGCTAAGCTGTTCGGGTCAGAAAGTGTGTTATGGAGATTTTGTGCAGAAGAAGCAAAGGCCTATGAAATGCAAAAAAATATAAATGCCCATATTGGGGAGTCAGGGTAAGCTTCATAGTGGATGAGGATCAAGAGGACAGAGGATAGGCTGGTGCAGTCTTGTGTGATTAGCTGAAAAGTGAAAGTAATCTTTTACCACCAGTTCCATAATTGTAGCGGCATATACCTGGATGATCAATCTCACACATTTTTATTGTCAACAACATTGAGCTGTGTGCGTCCCTCATGTGATGTGTGTCAAATGAGTGTCCCTTTCCACACCTCAACCACTTAATTAGAGTTTGACATTGGAGCCAGGGGCCAGATGTAGGTAGATATGGTTATGCGAGTCGCAAATTGCGAGTCGGAGCGACTCGCAATTTGGGAGTCACAAAACCATATGCAGAATGGTGTCCATTACACCATCTGCGAATCCCTGCACTCACAAGGATGGTGGCCTGCCTGAGACAGCAGACCACCATGTCTGTGACTGCTTTTTTATTAAAGCAGTTTTATTTTTTTTGTATTGCAGCCCGTTTTCCTTAAAGGAAAACGAGTTGCAATACAAACGAAAAAATTAAACCATTTGGTTTCATTTTTTCAGAGTAGGCAGTGGTCCATTGGAATATTTTTGGCGACATTCACAAGGGGGAAGGAACCCCTCCCCTTTTGCGAATGAGTTAGCACCCACTTCACATGGGTGCTAACCTCGAATTGCTTTGCGACCGCGTTTGCGGTCACAAAGCAATTCTGCATCGTGGTGCGATCGCAAATAGGAAGGGAACACCCCTTCCTATTTGCGAGTTGCAGTCCCATTTTGCGAGTCAGTACCGACTCGCAAAATGGGAATGTGCATCGCGATGCCCGTTTTGCATGGCGCAAACTGCGAATTTAGCAGTTTGCGCCATGCAAAACGGTTCCTACATCTGGTCCCAGGTCACTACTCTGCATTTTTCTAATCAAAACTCCTCTCTCCAGTCCACGGGAGTAGGCCTCTTTGAGTCATGTTGTTTGTTTCCCAATTGAAGTAGATAGGCATTGTTCCTAACTTAATTCTTCTTTTGGGGTAGTCTTGTCCTGACTCCTGACCCGAGTGAGATAGACCTGTAGTGTTGAACAAGAAAAGCAAAATAATTTCAGCAATTTGTGGAGTTTTGAAACTAAACTGACTGGTCTCAGAAGCACCCGAAAAAATGAAGTAAACAAAAGCAGTGGACCATGTAAGTAATTAGAAATTTGAAAGAAAGCAAGGCTATCATTCAAGGGGAATCATCTCCCGGGCCCCAAATATTACAAATCAAGGGGCTTATTTATAAGCCTGTTTGTCGCTGGCCCCTCTCTTTTTGTAACACACCAACGGCGCATTGTGCAGGCTCATGTCTACAAGGCCACGCAAAGCTACTTTGCATGGCTTTTCATGGCCTTTAGATATGGTGTGAGGCACCGCAGTGCAAGTCGCTTTATTGCCCTATACTGCATCAGGGAAGACATCCATGGGTATTGCGGTGGGTTTTCCCATGAATCTTCCATAGATTTTGACCCATTCCCAGATTTACAAGGCATTGTAAACCTGGGCATGGGTCAAAATCTTACGCCTCCCCAGGGGAGGCTCAATGAGGAGAAATATCTTTATTTCTCCTCATTTTTTCTCTTTCTTAGTTACCTGTTTGAAGTGTGGTGCACATTTGTCTATTGTATTTCTTTTCACATGTAAGCAGCACTTAATAGCAGTCTTGCATAATTAATGATCTTTACTGGCAGCCCAGCTAGGGAATGAAAAAAAGAAGGATGGGGATGGGAGGCATTGTTTCATCTCCTTTCAGTGAATGCCAAGGTCTTCTCGTGTGCATTGTGGTCCACTCCATATATGTGAGTAAATAAATGGGGCTGTATCAGTCAGACACTAAGGCCCATATTTATACTTTTTTAGCGCCGCATTTGCACCATTTTTTGATGCAAAAGCGGCGTGAATTTACAAAATACAATTGTATTTTGTAACTGTGCGCCGCTTTTGCTTTAAGAAACGGTGCAAATGCGGTGCTAAAAAAGTATAAATATGGGCCTAAATACATAAATATCCTTCTTTATACTTTTTGTTTAAAACAGCATGATGATAAATTATGCAAGTTCTGTTGTGGGCTAGTACTTAATCAGGAAGTAGAGTTCTTCCTCAAACCTGCGGGGTTTACCCAGAAGTTCATCAGCTATCACACTTGAGACTGACCAATTTTCCTGATCCTCTTTATTTGCTGTCTGTGCAAATTGTGGTATGAAGTGTTGCTTCATTTTAATCTTTTCAATCTCTTCATGTTTTGAGGTGAGAGACTGGTCCTTCTAACTGTGACAACAATGCCAGTTGTGCTGAACACATGCTCAGAAGACACACTAGCTACTGGAAAAGCCAGATACTTTCTTGCCAGCCTGCTAGTCTCTGGCCATTGTCACATCCTCCCATACCATTGAGCTGTGGGTTTTGATCCAAGTTGATCTCTGTTGGGTCATTCAGATTTTCTTGGACCATCCCCTGAATGGTCATTGCAACTGCCACTTGCTTGACCTCTGTTGCATGTACCTCTGCACTTGACTTAATGCCTGCCACTTGAAACCAAGCCATTGCAGAGGTTGGGTCGGTATCTTCTGTTGCTGGTATTGCTGGTGATGGTAGTGTTGGCTTCTGTCAAACACCATCACTGCCCTCTCTTGAGGTTGAAAGCTGCACACAAGAATATCTGCCCGGGCGTCTAACGTCCATCTATTCTTCTTCCAGGTCTCGCGCTTGATCAATAATCAAAGTCATTTAAAGGGAAACATCTCCTTCTGAAAAAGGAACGAAAGTGGACAATATTTTTTAAAGGTCTGTGGATCAAGTATTGTGGCTCATATGAACTCATAGGAAGTCACAATCTCTTTTAGCAGCCTTGGATTAATAGCCAAGTGAAAACTTAAGCTCTGAACCAACTCATATGCTTCTTCATTCACACTGGCAAACCATTGCACTACCTTTTTCTACCGGTCCTATAGCATATGCAACAACAGGATTTCTTGGCCCATCATACTGTCCTCCTTGCTGACTCCCATGTGAAAACCTCCAAAAGAAGTAGCACTTGTGTCAGGCACTTGACTAACTTCCATTTGTCCACGTTCGTTGACATGCTTTTCCCAGTTGCATCCCCTCCTCTTCGAAGAACATAGTCAGTGATCAGTCTGTACTGCTCAAACAGGTGTTTCAGCATGTAGTAGGTCACATTCCAACATGTTGCCGCCTCTGGTATCAGGGCTTTGACCTGTATTGTATTAGCATGCTGAATGATCCTCAACTGCTTCTGGGCTGTAAAAGAATGACTGAAAGGACTGCAGATTTTTTGTCAGGTGGCCAGGATGTTGCTGACTATGTTTTTTTTTTTTTTAAATGTCTGCACAATCAGGTTGATGCAATGCCCCAAACACAGGACCCTGAAATAGCACCTGCCATGGCATTGACTATATTACTGTCACTGTCTGTGGCAACAAATTTAATTCTGAGACCTTTGGGTCGAAGCCATTCAAACACCCTGTTTCTGAAACTCTTCCAATTTTTGACAGATGTATGGGATTTCTCCATTATGAACATTGCTACTGGTGCATGCCACCGGATGCCCCTAAAACGTTCTGAAGTGCTGAGAGCTGCAGATGGCTGTTGTCCAACCCTCACAAAAGACAGCTGCTAAAGATCCAATCAATTGCTTGATAATTGGTACACTTGTCTTTAATCTGGTGGATAGTGTGAACAGCACTCTGCTGCATAGCTTGCACCAGTTCCGGCACATCATGATGTAATGCTGGAACAGCAACTCTGTCAAAATAGGTCCGCCTGGGAACCTTCCATTTTGGCCAGATGGCCGTCAAAAATTCAAAAAATTCCATTATGTGAACAAAAGAAAAAGAGAGGAGGTCCAGCACTAGCATTTTAGCCAGCTTCCCATTCAACAAATGTGCTGTTGGGTGGTTGTGTTTGTAGGGCCCCTCCTGCCTAACATGCTCATGGTAGTAGCTTAGAGTTTTTCCTTTGTGGTGCCACTGACACAAGCGACGTCCGGAGAGAACCAAGAAGTGTTAGACTCAATGTGCATCGTGGGGGCAGCACTGTATGCGGGAGTGTCTGCATGTGAGTCTTGTGCCATTTAAAGGTTGCTGTAGCAGGTGATGCTGGCACACTACATGGGACACGGCTGCTTTGTGTAATGCTATCATCATTTTCTTCCTCATGACCACCACCTGCTACCTTTTTAAGGTGCTCCTCCTACCAGATTGCATGATATTTTTTCAGATGGGACATTTGGCCTCCAGTGCTGTAGTGCGAACCTGGATTACCTTGATGAACGCTCGGATGGCAAATGGAGAGTATTGCAATGTTGTCCTCCTACTTGCTAATCTTAAAGAAGTCCCAAACTAGGCAGAAGAAAGTTTTAAATGTGCCACTACCAATCCCTAAAGAACTGGAGTTAGGTGGCTGTGTCATTTACTGTTCCACATGGCATACTTTGACTGTGGTAGTGGTAGATGCATGGTTCAGTGCAGGCCTTACAAATATCGTGGTGGAACCATATCCCTCTGAGTAGGTTGAGTAGGATGGGTCATCTCTATGTTTTGTGAGCCACCCTCAATACTGATAACCATTGGGTCATTATCATCACTGTCACTTTCCATAATTTTAATGCTTCCATGAACTTTCCATTTCCCTTGTCTCTTGGCGTGGGTCTCAAACTCAACCGGGGTCCAATCCATGTCCAGATCATCAGAATGGGGACTTGGAAAAGATGGTGCAGCACCCTTTCTTTTTCTTGCTGGAGATGGTGAAGCCAAGGGTTGAAGAGCAACATCTTGCTCAGCAGGAAGTTCAGCCTCCTGTCCTGCTCCTACTTCAGGAAGAACTTATGCTGGCTGTGGCTCCTGTTTCCACTTTTCTGCAATGATTGGATACTTTGAGGCTGAGACAAATCCAGTTCAGACTCACTGCTTGTCGCAATAACTGCATCACAGAGTGACATGGGCTTGGGATTAGCCTTTGGTCAGGATGGTGCTGTTGATGCGAGAGTGCTCCTCCCAGCCTTTTGCTGCCTAGAGGAGGACACAGCAGGTACACCACATTGCCTGAAGAAGAAGCAAGTCACATTCAGGGGGAGTGAGGTGGCACTTTGAAGGCCTGGTAAACAAAAGCACACAGTTCAAATTCAATTTAATCAATCATCAGCAAGCCTAAAAGACAATCCCTCAAGATACTTTTCTCGAGCAGGCACTTACACCACACTTCTCTACTCCTTCATATATCGCAATTAGAATGAAGTCTGGCAAAATGAGAGGTCAGGATCTGGAGCTCATCAAGAAGAAGTGGGACTCAAGGACAGGATAGACAGCATCAGAAAGGAGAGCTAAAGGTGCAACAGCCAAGAAGTATCCATTGGACAATCATGACTCAGTCGCAGAGAAGGATAAAGATGTAGGAGGGAGCCCACTGGGCAAGAATATTGTGGAAGTTGGCCAAAGGATTGATTGCACTCTTTAAATTGACAGAGATATCAGACTTCTTCCAGTCACTAAGTGCTGGAGATGGAAGGATCACAGTTGGGTCAAGTAGCTGTAAGCTTGCTGAGGCAGAGGGTATTTTCACTACCACTCTCAGTCAAGTAGCATTTTGCCTTACAAACAATGGAACAATATAGCCATACTGGAGACGTTTTCCCAGATTCCTCTGTCACCTAATGTAGAGATCTTAAATATTCAAGGTACCCCACACTGGTCCGCCATGGATGATCCAGCCACAGAAGATTCATGTAGTGACACCCCCAAGGGGATGGAGAGCTCAGTGGGCCAGCATTCTGCTTAGACATCTCCTGCACAAGTTCACCTAGATAGCCCATAAAGTCCCCAGCTCAACTATTGTTCTTTTCCAGTGTTCAAGACTAGTAAGATTGCTGGACCGGAATCGCTAGAGAGTAGTTAGTAGCACTGGTAAAGCCTGCCTTATGCAGATATTGGAGGGTGGCTGTACAACCTCCTCAGCCTGACACTTAAAGGGCATGGCAGGGATGGAAGTACAAAATGGATGCAGCCAATGTGTGACTGATACCAAGTTGTGGGCAGGTATTTTCAGCTTTATGCAAGCAACATTTATGGCTCTCAATCATCATGCAAATAAAATGGACACTCACTTGGATCTACTCAACACCATGGCAGTCTTTGTGTAAGCCATTGATGATAACGTTGAAAAGCTAAACGCCCTGATCACTTGGGTGCAAATGAATAAGGATAATGACTTTACCATCTTTTCTTGCATGGATGTGGTCGACAAGTTGGTACAGATTCTTGTGATCTTTGAGAGTATATTGGGAGATGTAAAAGCGAATGTTGCACCAAAGAATGCTCACTTAAGCCCCACTATATGTATTACATCAGATGAATGCACCGCCACCAGCTCCTTGGTACATCAGGATTCTCCGGTCAAGGGGGGGAAGAGAAAGGGACCCACCAATTAAGGAGCCCATGGGTGACGGGGCAGGTCAAAGCAAGCCCCCAGTCCACAGCAGGATGCAGTTCGTTCATCCAACCTGCATCAGGACTTAATGCCAGCATTTACCCATTTGACAAAGAAGGAACAGAAACGTGTGAGGAAAGGCAAAAATAAAGCCTACCTCAGGACTGCCGGCACCATAATTCTAATTCAACTCAGCCTTCGAGGGAGGAAGAGGCCAATGTGGAAAACTTCAGTCCACCATCAGACGATCCTAGGCTGGCTGTGCCAGTAATTGATGTAGGGCCCCTATCTGCAGCAGAGGTATCCCTGCAAGGCAAGGAGGGCAATGAGAGTGAAAGCCCGGGAATAAAGTTTAAGGAAGAGACAAATCAAACTGCAAACAATGAAGGCAGCATCTATTCTAAGGAGGGTAGGTCGACATTGCATAAGGAAGTGGTTCCCTGCAAATGCAGAGGGGTGCCTAGTAGGCCAACCGAGCCAGCAAGCCCAGACTAAACATTAGAAAAGGACTATATCAAAAACTGTCCGTGCCCTCCTAGGCTATGGGACGGGCTCAGAGGCATGCTAAGACCGAATGATTTAAGCCGAACACCATGTGAGTATAAAGAGCAGAGGTGCCGGCCTGTATGGATCCCAGAATTCAAATCCAGGGGTTTGCAAGATGTACAAAATCGTGCAAATCTTCTAAAACTGATAAGGGCATTACCAAGCCTGGATCATGTAGTGTCAAAAGTGATTCTTTCCATTAGGTTTCTGCCAGCTAAAGTAAAGCACAACTCAGAACCTATGCTCATTATGTTTTCCACACTGGATCTTCCAGCACAGGTCTTAGAGAGTTAGAAGTTGCTGAAGTCCTGGGGAGTAGAAGTGATAGTGTTCTAGGGGGATCGGTACCGCCACTCATTGATAGAGTGGCAGCACATCATCAAGGAGGCAGACCCTTCAACATCTGAATTGAGAGGCACAATGGGAGTCCATCCACCCATTGTTGAACCCTCAAGGTCTGTGATGCACTCCATCTATACTGTCCAAATAAACAGAGAGGGCGCACCAACAAACAGTGAAGACTCATAAGGATGCAAGATGCCCAGAATGGCTGGAGCTGGTTGCCATCTGGCATATCTAAGACAACCTCCAAAGATTGAATGGCGGCTCAACCTAGTGCCAATTAATGTGTTGACTTGACCATCTCCTCATGGAACATGGGAGGTTTGAAACAAAAAATTGAAGATGCCTCTGTAGTGGAATACCTGAGCTAATTTGATATAATAATGATATAGGAAACGTGGGCCCAAGTCAGTGTCCCTCTTGTAGAGTTTGTAGAACATAGCAAATCATCTCAGAAATGCAGCTCCTTTGGAAGGGCAAAGGGCAGGCTGGCAATTTATGCCAATTCTAACTTGACTTTAAAGATTACAGAATTATTTACAAATGAAGCTTGGCTTTTGATTCTGCACCAGAACCTGTGGCTCAGCACCCAGTCAAGTCATTGGTGCTTGTAAATATGTAAATTAATCCAAAGAGGAAAGCTGCAATGGTGCATACATTCATTACAAATATGTTGCAGTTAAAAAACACTTGTTACCCACCGTATTTTCCAGTCACTGGAGACTTTTACCTGCACTTGTTTCATTAATCAAGTGAGGAGCATGCTGAGGCAATTGGGTCCCTCCCAGACCAAAGTTTGCCACACTACAATCGACTAGATAAGATTGGGGAAAAACTAGCAAGAGCATGCAAGTTAGCTGGCCTGATTGTCCCGAATGGTCACCTACCAAGTGACATACCACTGACATGGACTAGGTCATCCGAAAAAACTCTCTCCTACCTAGATTACACAATGGCAAACCATCTACCATACAATCGGTTGGTGGAGTTTAGAATCACCCACTGACAGGAGAGCGACCAGCATCTGCAGATAATATCCATTGGGATCAGCAAGCGCAAGCACAAGCCAGCAAGGGCCCTGCTAGGGGATGTCCATTCTGAAAACCTAAAACATCTGAAGGGACGCTCCAACACAGTGAAAGACCTGGTGGAAGATGCTGTGGGAACCAGCAAGTTATTTTCCCATGGGGAACCCAATCTGATAACAGCTTGGGAAACCTTCACTGATCACTTAGGCCCATATTTATACTTTTTGACGCAAAACTGCGCCGGCGCAGTTTTGCGTCAAAAATATTACCGCCGGCTAACGCCATTTTGGTGCGCATTGCGGGCGTCATATTTATACTTTGACGCACGGCGGCGCAAACAACAGGTGGGAGTCATTATTTTTGACGCACACCGCGGCGTCAAGTCATAAAGGAAAATGACGTTAACGCAGCGTAAATGAATGTGGTTCGATTTACGACACTGCAAACCGGATAGGCACTGTTTTTTTCGACGGAATATCGTAAAAAAATCAGCGAACACAGCCATTTCACCAGAGGAGAGCCAAAATGGATCCCAGATGCCACTACAGACCCCAGGAAGATGACAGCAGACCAGGAACCAGCCAGGAGGACCCACACAAGAACCATGACACTTTTAAGAAGAAAATAAAGTGTCGCTTTAGTGCAGAGGAGCAGGAAATTCTAGTTAAAGAGGTGACGGAACACCAGCACCAACTGTTTGTCACATCAAAGTTGCCGATCAGTAGGAGAGAGGCAATATGGCAACAAATTGTCGACAAGATTAACAGTGTGGCTGAAGTATGCAGAACAGTCATCGAGTGCAAGAAACGCTGGCATGACTGCAAGCGCAGGACCAAGGAAAAGATGGCCAGGAACAGGAAGGCAGCACTGCAGACTGGAGGTGGGAGTCCAGCACACCAGGAGGCCCTGGACCACATGGAGGAGATGGTCGCAGCCGTCATCCCTGAGGAGATCGTCACAGGGATTCAAGGACAGGACAGCGCAGACTACCAGGAGACAACGCACATGCAGGGTAAGTCGCATGGGGAATTAAAATGCAATAATGTCATCTACAACCGGGGGGGGATACCGACCACTAAATGCATGGAAGTCATCTAATACATGGAGTGGCATGGGTAAAGGGGCACGGCAGGGGGGCATGGCCCGTTCTGAGAAGACCTGGGGCACACCATTACACAACACCAACAACAGTCCCATGGGGGCATGCTGTCATGCCAACGATGGAGCAAAGGGAAAGCCACACAAGGAGGGAAGGCCACTACGTCAAACTGACATCCCGGCACACGTCAGCCAACATACCCCCTACATTAACTAGGGCCCTATTAGCAATCCTCTAGCCATACCGACAACTGGAATGTAACTGCGACAACAGTTGCCACTACCACCTCTGCTCTGTGTGCAGCTCAAGTAGCCAATGGCAGTAACCGCCCCATGGATCATACACACCTAAATTAGGGGGTGAGGATGACACCTGCAACAATCCCCAGAAACAAGACAAAGGCCCCAGTACTCTCAAATGTCAATGCCCATAGTTGTCACAAACATCAGCCAATGTAAACAGCAGTAGGAGCTACACAGCACTAAGGACACACCCATGCTGCATATGTCAGGGTCCATCCTGTGCCTGGGAAACAAGGCAACATCCCAAATGTCATACTGCTCAGACAACAGCATTGAGGAGGGGACACATGTAACTGGTCACTGAAATACACCTGCAAAGTCAGAGGAGGAAATACAACACTGATATGATAATCAGGGAAATCCAATGTAACACACATTCCCCAACATCAGCAGGACACATTAACAATGTCAACATCCATATCGGATCATAACATTGCCATACATAGGATATGCCACATGTCAATTACATTTAAGTGGATGTGAAAGATCAGAGATTGGGGCAGGTCCAGATTGTTAAGTGTGCTGCCAGGGCCATCAATACACCCACAGCCAGTGAAAGGTCTCACCATGAGAATGGATGTACACGGAGGGTTGAGTAGGAAAAGAAGGTGGCAATTCTCTATTTGGCATAAATCAACACCTAGAGGCAATGAGGTTGACAAGTCTGATAACTCAATAACATACATGTGACACACAGGTGGGCCATAGGCCTGGAAGAATGCCCATCTGAAGGACTGGAGAAATTAACACAAAACAAGATCACAAAGTGAATTCATCAAAAGGCAGGCATGTCACATCAAAATTGCCACAACACAGACACACTAATTGTACCCTGTTTCATTGCAGAGGAAGATGGATCTCCTGCCGATATGCCTGTCCCAGATTTCCCTGATGACATGGATGACGAGCCGATAAACATTCCCCAGGAGACTATCCAAAAGGTCCTTGAAACCCTCCGGACCCCACCTTCAGGCACAAGGAGGAGCACAGAACAAGCAGCCATCGCAGAGGATCCACCCACCACCCCAATTGTAGGACCTGCCAGCTCCAATACAGCTGAGGACTCAGATGACACGGGCACCAGCTTTGAGAGAACTGTGGTTGGAGCACAGCGGGAGCTGGCCAAGGAAGTGCAGGTGGGGATGCAAACTATGGCAGCCAGCCTTGAGGAGGTGCGTTCGTGCATGATGTCATCTGCAGATCAAGCAGCAGCTATGCAAGCCCTAACATCCATACTGCAAGGACTACAAGAAACTGTCAAGGAATTCACCACTGCAGTAAGGGAGTTGCCACAACACCTCGCACCCCAAACCTTCCACTGCATGCACAAATGCAATCATGACTCCCTCAGGGCCGACCTGGCTGCCTACCATCGTGATGTGGCTGCTATTCTCAAGAACCAGCAGACCCTCCTTGCTGCAGTACTGCCCTTAAGACCTTCACAGGGAGCAGCGACCGGGATGTCTGACTCTACGTCTTCTAACACTGAGGTGTGTGTTGCCCCTTCACAACCAACAACAACAAGGACAAAGCAGGCAACACACACATCAGAAGAAGAAGACATGGAACAGATCACATTCACAAGGAAAATGACCCGGAAGCACTAGTCCCTGCCACATGGCCCACATTTACCAAGGTCCTGCGCATTGTAACTTGCCAGTATTGCAACAACTTTACTCGAGCACTGTTCTGCAAACCACTATATATCTTGTCACCCAGCCCAGTGATTGTCTCTCTCCTACTCATTGCCAAATCTTGTCCCTCTGCACTGTCTGAAACATCAACCCCAGCATGTCAAAAGCATTTCCGTAACCCCTTGAGTTGGATCCCAATTTAAAATGTCACTATAATGGACTCACAATCAAGGACAATGTAGAGATAGCACTACAGCACGTTTCAATAAATAGCACTTACACAACAAATCCGTCTCTGGGTAATGTGACATATCAACTGTGAAGTAGATAACTGAAATGTGCCTACTGTCAAATTACATAGCTTGTCAATACAACTGTCCTGATAATATGTAGTCAGAAAATTGAAGTGAGAAACCATACACCACCATGCTGTGTTGGACAGAACAATGCTTCCTCAGGGGATAACTAAGTCATCAAATAGTGGTCGCAAAATGTTGTAAACATGCAAAAATAACACAATAAACATGCCACACTAATCTAAGTAAACACTAAAAAAACTGCACAAATGAAGGTGTCTGAGTTAACATACAAATAGGTAATCATGCCGAACTGTGTCACAAATGATGTATGAGGGTCATGAAGACAAGAATACAAGATTGCCAATGAGAACTCAGGGTGTGCATGATCATCACACTGCAATCAGACCTAAAACTGTTTCCCCAATATAAAGTCTGGAAGCACTGTTTGTGACTTTGAAAACACACTTATCAGCAGAAACACATTGGGATCCATATTAACTGTGATTGGTGGTTGCAACAAAGGGTCGACACTTTGCAAGGTAGCTCTGGGCTAGCTGCCAATCGTACAGCTCAGTTGGGATTTGTTTGTAGCATAGGACACAGATGTTATAGTACCAAATTGATGTACACTGAATCCAAACCCACGATCAAGTACCATTCAACACATACTATTAAGGGGTAACCAAATATTTATTAAATGCTAACCACAGATGAGGAAACTGAGGGAAAAATCTTACCTACCCTAATCTAGCCTGACTACTCATTACCCACAACTGTCCCTAACTAACCAAAGCTACACTTATTTATCACATGTAACGAAACGTTCTAAACATCTACCCCCCACCCCCCTTATGAGACGGGACACATGGAGGACAACACATACTAACCTAAACACATACTATACTATCCTATACAAATATATATTTTTTTGGTAATTTTTAAAAAATTTTTTTTTTTTTTTTTAACACACAAGAACCCCAACATAGCCAAACACACTTAGTAAGTAAAAATATAAAGAATGAGGACACCCACCCCCCACCCACTAACACTAACTAAACTAACAGCCTATACTAACCTAACACTAAGCCCCCTAAGCCCACTAACTATAAGAACAAGGAAAGAGGAGGGAGGGGAGGGAATCATGTCCATCAAAAAAAGTGTCTAGAGGTTGGCCCTCCGGAATGTCCTCTTAATGGACTTGACCCGCAGGTTAATGTGCTGCACGTACTGGCTCAGGTGGCTCAACTTGCGCAGCACTTTGTCCATCTTATGTTCCATTCGGTTGAAGGCTGCAGGGTCAACAGATGGAGCAGTGGCAGTCTGGGTACCGGTGGAGGAGGTCTGTGTGGGTGTGGTGCCAGGCCTAGTGGGCTGTCCTGCACCGGTGGCAATGCTGGGGCCAGGAAGTCCAGCAGATGTTGGACCAACAGTGGCAGCTGTGGGTGGGGCCACCCGGCTCGTATTGGTGGTTGTGCTGGTGGTGGCTGTGGTGGGCAAAGTAGGCCCACCCTGTGGGAAGGCTCTCCATGCCCCGGAGGCCCGTTCATGGCGATATCGCCGGGCCATCCTCCGGAACCCCGACTCCACCTGCAGGATGTGCTGATATCGCATGGCCCGGCGGTGAAATTCACGGACCTGGTCTGGAGTCATGTTAGCAGCTGTGAAGACAAATGCAGATATTTTACATTAGTAACTGCATTGTGTGAAATGGCACAGCATGTTAATCAGACATTACATCTACTGTACTTGTAACAGCTCATATCACAATACAGAGCATTGAATGTCCCTGAGGAAGTATATGGCAGGCCAGACTACAAAGGTCACATCACACAAAGCACATCCATAACCTACAAGATGGGTAATAACTGGCTTTGACTTGCAATCTGAGTTCTGCCAGTTATCATCTAAGAATCATGCTGCATATCCTCCGCCAAGACCTGGGCTACAAATGTCAGTGTACGGAAAGCAAAACTAAAGCCACATGGTCTGCAAGTTGTAATTGGATTTGCCAGTATAGTACCAAGTGCCAAACCTGAGTGTGTATACTAGTATCCAACCAAACCGTCACTTATTCACATGTATGTGTAACATACTCATAGCATCAGTACTAGGTACCCCATTCAGAAACCCATGGCCATGTTTGAGGGGGGGCGGTGGATACACAACTATAATTTGCCAACAACATGTACACCGAGGAGTGTATAGGAAACTCCACACATGTTTGTCTCTACAGACACACCACAGGTAAGGTCTATCTACAATTAGGAGTCAGCAAACCCTAGAGCACTCATAGGGTCAGACATGTCAGGAAATGCAGAACTTGGTACACAACATATACTTCCAGTGAGGCCTGACTTACATCAGACACAGAGGGCCTGATTCTGACTATGGCGGACGGCGGAGGCCGTCCGCCATAGTCCCGCCGCCAAATGACCGCACCGCGGTCAAAAGACCGCGGCGGCCATTCACACATTTCCTCTGGGCCGGCGGGCGCTCTCCAAAAGAGCGCCCGCCGGCCCAGAGGAAATGCCCCTGCAACGAGGACGCCGGCTCAGAATTGAGCCGGCGTAGTTGCAGGGGTGCGACGGGTGCAGTTGCACCCGTCGCGTATTTCAGTGTCTGCAAAGCAGACACTGAAATACTTTTTGGGGCCCTCTTACGGGGGCCCCTGCAGTGCCCATGCCATTGGCATGGGCACTGCAGGGGCCCCCAGGGGCCCCGCGGCACCCCCTACCGCCATCCTGTTCATGGCGGGTTTCCCGCCATGAACAGGATGGCGGTAGGGGGTGTCTGAATCCTCATGGCGGCGGAGCGCGCTCCGCCGCCATGGAGGATTCCCCCGAGCAGCGGAAAGTCGGCGGGAGACCGCCGACTTTCTGCTTCTGACCGCGGCTGAACCGCCGCGGTCAGAATGCTCGTGGGAGCACCGCCAGCCTGTTGGCGGTGCTCCCGTGGTCGGTGGCCCTGGCGGCCACCGGCCGCCAGGGTCAGAATGACCCCCAGAGTTGCTAGAACACACATGATCATGAATTGTATGCACACCTAGGCCATTGCACTCAGGTTCCACAGACTTGTTGCACTACATGTGGAAGTACATGCTGCTAGGAGGTTCTACCTACTGTTTCAAAATAACGTAGGTAAATAGGGAAGATGATGTCTATTGGAAAGCTATTTGATGTACCAATCTTAGAGAATGTGGGTCTGACAGGATGACTAAATTGGGGCTGACTTCCAGTGCGACTCTTGGTGATACAAGTGTCATACACATGACTATCCCCTGTACTCACAGTGGGGCCTACAGGGATGTCCTACAATCCCTACATGATACCATTGGATACGCATTGGCAAATTCAAAACACATGAGAACTGCATTCCCACTCATGGAACAAGAGAAAAGGTTGCCCAACGAATCACACCTTGCTATGCGTCCAACTCACACGAGTCCATAACCAGCAAACACAACACATAACAGACATATCAACACTTACTGGAGTGGTCGCGGTCCTCAAATGTTGCCACCTCTCCCACAGTGTAGGGTGCCGGTCCACCTGTAAGGTATGGAAGGAAGAAATGTGCTCAAAATCTGTGCACAGTGCAACAATTTCATAAACAGTTACAATGTGTAGGCTTAATAATGAAATGGCAGCCAATCAGACATGATGGTACTGCATCTGATATATCACGGCCAACTTGCACATAGCATGGGTCTCCTGTGACAGTTACACACATATCTGCACACATACATTGGCCCTAACTATCATGTGGTTGCAAACATGCCCCATAATTGGTGAGCACTAAAAATTATGGATTGTAATCGTCTCATCATGTGCATCCAAGAGAGACATCCAAAGCCTGGTTACTTGAGGACTGCATTACCAGTCAAACATGCCTTGTGGCCATGACATATTTATTGCACATAGGCCCAATGTACAGAGGGAGGGGCAGGGACTTTTGTAAGCCATCCTGTTGTTACAGTATAGTCAACTGATGTGGCCCAGCTATGGTGATTTGCACCAACCATGGAGATGTGAGGCCATGTGCATACACTTGGACTGCCATCCATATTTGGATTGTGGCTCAACTAATTCCAACAAACATCTTAAGATGTTAGCTGAGGGCACCTTACACCTTTTCACAATGTTTTCAAATCAAGAACTGACATGTATCCAAAAAGATCAAGGAACACAATAATCCCACACATTCATAGTACTTCTGTGAACACTTTCCTTCCACAGTCACCAGACTCACATGAGACATATGTCTGAGCCACTTTGCTATTATCAATTGACGTGAAGGCAGCACTCATTTTCAGCATCATGTAGTGATTCTAAAGTCAGTCTAGCAATTGCGTCAACATAGTTGGCCTAAATGTTGGTACATCTGTACTTCTCTGTCAATAGTACCCTATATAGACAAGATTGGCTCATATTTTGTTAGCTGTTCTGACAAAAAGGCCACACCAATTTCCTTCATGGAAAAGTAACCTGTAAGTTTGCTGAGCACGTGCTACCTGACAGCTAGCAATTGTGATCCTTGCCATAGTGCATCAATGATCCCCTTATATTTCCCCAGCATTACACACAGTCAGCAAGTTAGCTGGCAGACATTGCACTAATCCCCTAATGTCACTACAGAGCATTTAATCGTGCACATTAACATAATTCGTACTCACCAACAGTGCCACCAATCATGATTCCCAGGTGGTCCAAGAGTTCCTGCTCCCTGGTGATGAGGTCAGCCCACCGGTGCTTCAGCTGGTGGTCACTCCTCTGGCTGGCATACACACGCTGCAGGTGATGCAGCACCTTTCCCCACCGGATTCTGCGCGCCTCTGTCGGATACCCCTGTATCACCCTGCCCCCTGCCTGGATCATGAGCGGCAAGAAATGCGTCACCAGCCAGATGAAGCCCCCTAACTCCTCTTCCCCCATCCTGCCAAGACGTGGCCTACCAGACATACTTATAAGTGATATGGAATAGGGGTAAAAGAAATAGAAAGGGGAAAAGGGGGAAAGTGGGGGTACAAAGACAGAAAAAAAGTAAACCTAAACACTAAAAGAGCCCAACTATCCCCAAACTAACACTACCCACAACAGACTCCCACAAACAAGAAAAACACAAGATAAATGGACAAATGTAGACAAAACACAGTAGTACAGTATGCACAAACAATATTTATTTCACAAATTGACAATATAGATAGCACACAGGACAAAAACAGCACAAAATCTCAGGACAACACTCTCTACACAGCCACACAGTCTAGAAGGATCATAGACTGCAAAGTGAAAGTGAAAGTACACCCACTGTACATGATCTGTAAACAGGATATCCTATGACATCACTTCCTGTATGAAAAGTCCCGCCTTTTTCGCGTTATGCATCATTTTTTGTTTACCAAAACTGTATTTGCGTCATTTTTTTTTTACACACAGAAGTGAATATTAACCCACATAATGATACATGGACTGTACAAATATCTGGATGCAGGCTAAATTTCACTCCTGTGCGTCAAAAAAAATGACGCAAATACAGTTTTGGTTGTCAAAAAATGACGCACAACACTAGGGACGTCAAAATTACAGTGCATTAACTGGTTTGGGGCATTTTTACTTGTTTTTTGGTCATTTTACATTTGGAACACATCAGAGATTGGCTAATTGAAGACAGTATGGTGTTGATGGTGTATGTTCACATGTGTGACATCATACTGCAGCGGAACATGATCCACTACTCCCTTCACAGTATTTTTACAGTTGGCTGACGCAATAGATGGTCATAAGTGTGGCCTACATATATGTGTTGCACAAATTGTGCATGTTTGGCATAAGGAGAGGATAGCAATGTGACGCACATATGTACAATACCTAAATGCCTTTGGCTCAAATTGTGTGCTTTGACAACTAATGTGTTGGTTGACCAAGTGTGTGTGTGTGTATAACATGAAGCATAATTGTACATATGGTTATATGAATGTGACGTCCATGTGTCCAATCCTTAGATGCAAGTCATATTGGAAATGAGCGAGGGCATGTGTTAGTCATACATGTAACAACACCCGTAAAGTGTACTTCCAAGTTTTAGGGTCACGTAGACACCACATGTGACATAGCATGCGCCAGATGGATGGCAGACGCTTGTTCATGTCAATGGTCCACATTTTCTACATCCTATGTCCTAGAGTATTGGTAAGAGCTTCCTAGGCACTAGTTGATGAATCCCACAGTGAGTCATACACATGCATTGAGGAAGTGGGTACCATGTTGTTTGCACAGACAGACAATGGTGAATCCCATATGTATGATGACACCACAGTTGAGGCCATAGAAGTGAGCCCCAACTATCAAGTGGCTGTGGTGGACCAGCATACAAGACAGCACGTGTCCACTTATTTCCAGTGATCAATTGCACATAGGTGTCTTGTTCATGTGTGTGGTCCAATGATGATCCTGTAGATTGTTGGGGTGTAATTTGTCACAGTTCGGTCCAGGACTCATCATGAGTCAGTGGCAGCTATTCCTGTATCTACTGAGTATCCTTGGTTGATCAATGTGAGTAAAGTAGATGTGGACATGTGAACCAACATGTGGATGTTCCCACCCTGTCACTAAAGATGTGTAATGAGACAGTCAACAGGGCAACCTTGGTGTGCTGAGTGAGATAATGTCTCAGGTGTCATGTTCCGGCAGGTGTCATTACAACATTTGTACACAGGTTGGCCTCTGCACTTCCCACTGCATCTGGGAACATCATAGCCTCTGTGCTGATTATTCTCGCAGCTATTCACCACACACAGCCCATCACTATGTTGTGCGCACTGTGATTTTGTGTGTGAACTGTCAGGGTCCTGACATTTGGGTATTATTCATGGACATTATCAGAGGTTGCTGGTTGTGCTGAAAGCCCCGTACCCAATCCCAGCCTACGGCCCTGGGACACTGTCACACTTTGTCATTGATGCATAAATTCAACCCAGACAAGGGATGGGCCATGAATTTTGCTTTTCCAAGAGGATGTAACTCAAATGGTACAGTTAAAAGGCAGATGATGCTATACAATGTATTTGGGTATGCATGGAAGAAGCCCATGCCCAATGCCCCCTGATGAATGAGAGGTTTGCTAACGCAAGTGTGGTACATATGTAGACACAGGGATACTTTAGTGTGACGCACAGACAGTTGCCAGTCAGGCTGACAGAATGCACGGTGATTCAGGATCCAGTTACTTGACAAGTTACGTAATCAGTGGTCTGACTGAGACTGTTTTGAGGACAAACTAGACAGTTGACATGTCAAACTGTGTACGTCCTGTGTTTTTGAAGGTGACAAATGAACCCAAGGGCTGTGTTATACGGCTTAATTAGTATCAATGCTTGACAGTGTATTTGACATAATGGCAACTCCTATGCTGTTCCAGGCATCATCAGGGGCAGTGCTTTTTGAAATGGGTGTTGTGCATGGAGGTGATCACAGGTGTGGGCTGCATCTGTTTCTCACCAGTCCTGTAGGTGAGACTTGCATTCTAAGGGCCAACAGACATTTTCACAAGGGGAAGCAATCTACATGTGCTAACAGGGCTTTGAAACTAGAAGACAGTGTATAAATTGACCTGACGTCCTTGCAGTCAGATGTTCTATGACAATGGCATACCATAGGAAAGGGTGTAGCACACTGGTTTGCTAATGTTGGTCTGTGTGTGTAGAGGAGGTAATATCAGGGTATACATCTCAGTATTCCAGGGACCTCTTCCGACAGGTGGGTTGTGACCAGGTGCATGGGTGTGTCAGGAGTTAGGAAATGGGCTGAAAGGTACATGGAATGCCATGTGCGCAATGCTTGCCATATGTGTGGCACTTGTGCTGTCTATGTTCCACTTCTAGGGAACTCTAGTCACAGATAGTCCTTGCAAAGATTGGATGCAGTTGGACTTACTGCTGTCAAGGGTCTGGTCAGGCATTCCTGTTATTGATGCCAAAGCACATTGACTGCCTCATGTATGAGGCTTGTTTTCCCCTTATTGAGTGATGGTGTCTTAGTTGTGTGCCATATGCTGCGTTGGACCTTGCTTTCAACATGTATGTGTGAAATAGTTGTGGTCCTCTGCTATTGGTCTTCAAAGGAGATATGTACATGATATATGTCATTAAGAGTGTGTGTGTATGTGACCATTGTATGTTAGGCATCACATTAGCTCTGGGATGTTCTGTGTCCTACTCAGTATCTCAGCAATGCTCCATGAGGCAACACTCTTAATCTGATAAGTAGAGATGAAGGTGTGCAAAAAGGAATAGCCAGACCATGATATGGTGATTAGAATAGGTGTTTATTTAAATTCATTAACTAAAGTGGTGAAGGTGATCATATTCAGAAGAAATTATTTACAATCTGTTGCCGCCTGCGTATACCAGCGGCCGTGTTCTGTAATTCCCCCTCCTGTTGCAGGCCAGCATCCTCCTCTTCCTCCTCTTCAGGCATGTGTGGCTCTGGTTCCAGGAGGGGAATGTTTCTTTGATACAAATGTTGTGCAATATTGCACATGTGAGGATGATCCTACAGACCATCTCAGGGGAATATAGGAGGCTACCACAGTGATGTTGAGGCAGCGGAACCTTGACTTGAGGATGCCAAAGGTCCGCTCGACAATACTGCGTGTCCTCCTATGGGCGTTGTTGTAGGCACGCTCTGCAGCAGTACTTGGGTTGCCAAATGGTGTCATAATCCATGGCTGGATGCCATACCCCTGATCAGCTGCAAGAGAAAATGATTGGGATCATGTTGATGTAGCTGGCACTATTGAAAAAACCTTTCATGGCAGTAGTTGTCTTGTGTTGTCTGTGACTCTTTTGTGGACTAATGTGGCATCCTATGCTTGTAGGATGTACCATCTGCATTGTGTTGTTTCCTTGGCTGAACGAGTGTTTGTCTGCTAACCGTTTGTCAGCAGTATGTTTTGGGATTTGCAGTACAGTGTGCCCTCCCTAGCATTGTGACTTGTGATACAGGTGTCCTTGTGTCTTCACTGGGGGTGAGATGATAGTTCCATGCACAGTTAAAATTGGAAGTGTTGTTAACACGTTCATATCAATGTACCCTGGACATCCCATACCTTTAGACTTATGCAATGGATTAATGTAAAGGTCATTGGGACTCTTACAATTTGCAAGGTGACATTTAGGCAACCACACTCATTGACGTCTTAACATTAGGCTGTACAGTAATTTCCGATGTGTGACAGGTTCAATGGTGACTTAAGAAACATGGCTAGAGGTGTCACGACCTCAGTGTGTTCCTGTTCACATGTTGCTGTTGTGGTGTATGTGTTGTGTGTCCTAGAGGGTTGCTGTGCAGTGTGTATATAAGTAGGTTTTTGTACTTACCAACAAGTAGTCCATTGCCATACCGTCCATCCTGGAAGTGTTCATTGATGGTGCAGTGACGGAAGATGTATGAGTCATGTACACTCCCAGGATATTTAGCCACGATGTTGGTGATCAATCCTTGGTGATCGACAATGGCCTGCACGATGATGGAATGTGTGTGCTTCCTGTTGCAGTAGAGGTGTTCAGTTGCAGCAGGTGGCACAAGGCGTACATGTGTGCAGTCGATTGCACCAAGGACGTGTGGGAAGCCACTGATGAGGTAGAACCCCTGTTTTGTTTCCTGCTGCTTCTGCAGTGTGTTAGGGAAGCAGATGTGGCGGGGTGTCAGTCGAATGATGGCATCCAGTACTTTGGGCAAAAAGGCGGAGAATGATGGTTGTGATATTCCGCCAACCAGGGCACCAGTTGTTTGGAAACAGCCACTTGCCAGCATATGAAGTACGGCAAGCAGCTTTGTTTCTGTTGGGATGGTGCGGGGTGTCACCAAAGTGGGGGCCAACTGCTGTTCAATGTTGCGCAGCAGCTGCTGAATGGCCTGCCAGTTTAACCGGTACCTCTGTATGATGTCGTGTTCCCTGAGGCCCTGAAGGGTGGTTCTTGGGCGGAATATCTTTTCCTGCCTTCTGCGCTGCCTTTGGGGTCCCTGCTGGTGTTGTTGTAGCTGCTGTTGTTGCTGCTGGGCTCTGTGTCTGCGTGCACGCTGGATTAGTATCACCTCCATGGCTCCCTGTTGCTGCTCTGCTGCTCTGCTATTTGTTCTGTGTGTTCTGATTAAATACAGGTGTGTTTACCCCATTTTAACGCCTGCCCTGACCCAGGCGTTAATTTTTTACGCAAATCGGGCTGTGCGTCATTTTCTGGCTCTGCCTCCCGGCCGTGCGTCATTTTTGCCCGAAAGCATAAATACGACGCACGGCCCTTTAAGCCATTTTTTGGACGGGAACGCCTACCTTGCATATAATTAACGCAAGGCGGGTTGCCGCATCCAAAAAATGACGCACACGGTGGAATTTTGTCATCCGTGGGCTCGGGCATCAAAGTTTAAATACGGGGCAACGTTTGCACTGATTGTGCGTCAAAAATTTTGACACACAATCGGCGCAGACGGAGTATAAATATGCCCCTTAACATCTAAATACCTAGCCAAATGTGCAAATAAGAGGACCTGTATAGGGCCCAGCAAGAGTCAGGTCGTGCCGAGGCCCATCCACCTGTTGAGAGCCAAAATAGGCAGAGAGTCTAGACAATTACGGCACTCCCCAGAGGACCTAGAGCTACTACAATCCCTGAAAAAGGAGAGAAGGTTACTGAAAAGAGATGTATGGGCCTTTAAAAAAAGCAAACAAAAAAACATATGGCCCAATCTCATGTATGCCTCACAGCTAAAAGACCCAAAGACATTTTGCAAGATGATCAATTACATCAATAAAGGTCCAAGGGCAGCTTAAAATGCAAATACAAGCGTGGATAGCTGGGTTGAGCACCTAAAGTCACACTTTACAGGAAGTATGCATGATGAAGCTGGCTCAGACTGGCCTCAGAGAAGAACCGGGCAAATACTGCCATTGAACCACTGGAGTATACAGCTACAGCAAGAACCAAAATCATTGGGAAATCCGGATCTGACTGCTCCCCAGTCCAAGTGAAATCCCCCAAGCACGTCGCTGGGCCAACTTTCTGGCCAGGATGTGTATTACCATTTTGGCAGAAGGGTCTATTCTGGGAAGCTGGAAAAGTTAAATTATTCACTCAGTGTTTAAAGGAGGAGCCGCCTCATCACCAAACATAGGGGGTCATTCCAAGCGGGAACCGCCAGAAGACCGTACCGCGGTCAAAAGACCGCAGCAGTCATTCTGGGTTTCCCACTGGGCTGGCGGGCGACCGACAAAAGGCCGCCCGCCAGCCCAGTGGGAAACACCCTTCTACGAGGAAGCCGGCTCCGAATGGAGCCGGCGGAGTGGAAGGTGTGCAACGGGTGCAGTAGCACCCGTCGTGAATTTCAGTGTCTGCTAAGCAGACACTGAAATTCAAAGTGGGGCCCTCTTACGGGGGCCCCTGCAGTGCCCATGCCAATGGCATGGGCACTGCAGGGGCCCCCAGGGGCCCCACGACACCCCTCACCGCCATCCTGTTCCTGGCGGTCGAAACCGCCAGGAACAGGATGGCGGTGAGGGGGTCGGAATCCCCCATGGTGGCGCAGCAAGCTGCGCCGCCATGGGGGATTCCTCAGGGCAGCGGAAAACCGGCGGGACACCGCCGGTTTTCCGTTTCTGACCGCGGCCATACCGCCGCGGTCAGAATGCCCTTAGGAGCACCGCCAGCCTGTTGGCGGTGCTCCCGCCGACCCCGGCCCTGGCGGTCAAGGCGCGCGCGGGGTCGGAATCACCCCCATAATCCCTTAATAGCCCTACTGGATGTAGAATTCAAGCATTTTTTAACTTTACTGCTACAAGACTTAGGAGCGTGTGTGTTAGACACAGGTAGGCTCTTGCCAAACCAGATGGCGTTCAGGAGAAGAAGCAAGGAACGCTAACTAACCTCATGGCAGCAGGATGAATTTTCAGTAGAGCAAAGGCCACTGGCAAGCTTCTGTATATGTGCTTTGTTGACTTTAAGGCAGCATTCAACCACGTCCCATGTGATAAACTATGGATGAAGCTTCAGAAGTGGGGAATCCCACACAACCTACTAAGGGCTATCAGGCTGCTTTACGCTGATACTTGGGTCCAGATCAAGGTCAAGGCCACAATCTCTAACCACTGGCTGCATTGATGAAGTCAAAATTGACTCTCTGATGAAGGCAAAATGATGGTGGGTGCAGATGCCAGTTTACTGGACAAAATTGTAATAAAAACTTACAAGCAAGTATTTCGGCTGCTGAGATCAACAACTCACGCTCAAGTCAGGCTGGAGATTCTGTTGAGAAGGAGACCCTTGCTCGGCCTGGAGCATTTGTTAAATATTGCCACAGGTTGACATCTGCCACCGAGGGTTCACTAGGTAACTAACCTCCAAACAAGAAAGGGTGAATATAAGGGTGAATATAAACAAATACCTCGAGGGAAATATAGAAAAACTTGGGCGGGGTGAGCTGTAGATTATAGATGCAACCGCCCAAGTATTCAGAAGGGCTCTCAATAAAAGCATTACGTTGCAAAGCTGGTTAGAGAACAAAGGAGTAGCGGCCAAATCAATACATGGGTGGCTGGTTCTGAACTGCTGTGATGATCAAAAGGACCTCCCTCTTTTGGAAGTCACCTACACCCTGAGGGTCAAACAGAAATTACTGTTCTTGAGATTGGAAAAGATTCCCATTCTGGATTTTATACCAAAGTGGCACGAAAGAGGCAAAGGGGGGGCATGAAATGTTGCTTTTATCAACATTCAAAGAAGTCGCTGCTGCATGTCCTATGTATCTGTCCTTAACTAGGCCAACAGTGGAGGACTTTTTTGAGGAAGGTGCTTAAGACATTTGGGATTAGGACATGCAGATTAGCAGTAATAGAGTTGGTGGACCCACAGAATACATTGCTTAACATCCGTTTGGTCCAATTCTTGGATTTTTCTATGGCCCTTTTTTTCAACATGTTTATTTGTTGGTATTTCAGTTGGTACATCAACTTAGTCACAGGATCAAAACATCTTACATGGTCATACAAGTCTCAAGTGCATGCAACTTTTAAACAGTTAACCAACACTGCTATCGTTTTATATTCCCCCCATTCTGAGGTTAATTCTTCGTAGAGCTCTGTGTACAAATGAAATAGTTGCAGCGGGGGTTGTCAATGGTTTTCCGGTAAGTGTGGTATAGCCATTAAGCAGGGTGGTTGTGCACCACCACTTTCAGCTCTGGGCTCTCAGGTACCTATCCACTCTGAGTACAATAACTAACAAACAAAACATACAGCTTGCCCAGTAATATAAGCAAAGCTACTTGGCTTGTAGGTGTGTACGCAACTGCATGGGGTCTGGCTGGAGGAGGGGGTCAGGATGTGAGGGCCGTGCATGATCATTCATGGAGGCCCCAAGGGTCTGTTGCGGTTGTGGTCTGTTTGAGCGGCCCATATGCGGCCTCGTCCATAGCTGCCTCCAGAGTGTCACATATTCCCACCACCTCCACCCACAGGGGAGCCATCGGTCTGATCCTTGTGCCTCTCATTTATTCTCTCTGGTGTGCCCACTCTTCCGCCCTGGCCCAGCAGGTAACGTCTGCCAACAATGTACTCAATCTAGGTCCATTGTTGTTCTTCCAGGCCTTGCTACCCTCCTACGTGCCAATCCCAGTGCCAGGTCAATAATTCTGTTCCCCACCTTTTTTGGGGGGCTATCAAAAAGTCCCAATAAGCAGGCAGCCAGGCCATTATCCAACTGGCTGTCCAGAGTGCTGTTGAGTGTAGCAATAACTCCCCCCAAGAAGTGCTGCAATACCGGGCATCCCCAAGTCATACTTCAAAAGTCAGCGTCGCACAGCTGGCAACGCGGGCATGCCCCTGACGATACGCCATATATCCAGTTAATTCTATCGAGGGTATGGTAGGTCATATGGACATAGTTATGCTGGGCATACTTCAGGCGTATGTTTCAAGAGATTTTGTGTGGGTGTGCCAGGGTTCAGCGTCCGTCATCTGTCGCCCTAGATCTGTGCCCCACTTTCATCTCAGTCCCTCCAGTGATCGGTCTATCATCCCATTCAGGACTCTGTAGAACCATATTACCAAGTGGGATCTGCCTCCTAGAATCAGCATAGACAGTAAGATCGCAGTCTCAGTGGGTTCCTCACTTCCGTCCCCCCACATGGCTTTCAGGGCTCATACAATAGCCTCATAATTTAAGCACTGGCCGGCGACCAAGCCCGTTTGTTCTGTCAAGTCACCAAAGGGGATAAACATCCCTCCCTCGAACAGGTCCCCCACCGTTTCTATCCCCACCTTCATCCATTGTTGTTCCTGGAATAGCAAGGCTCACCATGTGGGAGACCGACCAGCGGGAGGGCAGGGGCGCAGTCACCAGTATATTTGATCCAGGAAGTGGCCATTTCCCCTGAAGTAGGCAAGCCAGGAGTCCCACGGCTTGGGTAGGCCCTTCGCCTAAGTGGACCAAAGAGGAGTCCAGCCCATTGAGCCATCTCGCCAGCCACTGAAGCTGAGCTGTCACATGGTACAGTTCAAAGTTGGGCTCCCCATGCTCCCCCTTCCCCGGTGTCAAGTGGAGTGTCATCAGGGCTACTTGTTGGCACCACATGTCCCACATCAGCTCTTGTACGAGCCCGTCCAAGGTGCGAAACCAGGATACCGGGGTGCGCAATGGTAAATTGGTGAAATAATAAAGAAGCCTGGGAAGCATCTCCGTTTTGGACAGGGCAATCCGTGTGATAATGGGAAGTTTTAACGATTGCCAAAAGGCTACTGCAGATTTCAATACTACCCTCAGGTTACCCTCACAAAGGTCCTTGAAGTTGTGATAAATTTGAAATCCGATATACTTAAAGGTGTGGGGGGCCCACTGGACATTATCTGGGCAGGAGAGAGAGGGTGGCACCCCTGCCACTATCGGGAAGACACATGTCTTACGCCGATTGAGGCACAACCTGAGAGGTTGCCGAAGTCCTCCAGCATCTGCAGCACCTGTGACAGCACCGCGTTCCCATCACGCAAATAAATGAGGAGGTCATCCGCATAGAGGGAGATTATGTGCGGTGTTCCCTGCCTAATCACTCCCTACTCTCCTGCCACCGCCCGGAAGCTATCCGCTAGTTGCTCAATCGCAATGGCGAACAATAAAAACGGGAGGGGGCAGCTATGTCTGGTTCCCCTACAAATGTCATAACTACTCGAGATTGTGTGTTCTGTCTTCACTCTAAAGCAGGTTAACCAATCATGCCCATAGCTGCCCCAGCCCCATCTGAATCATAGAATGCTTCTAGATAGTCCCATCGCACAGTGTCGAAGGCCTTTTCCAAGTCCACTGACACTATCATAGCCACCATCTCTGGGGGACATGTGTCATCGTAAAGTAGGGAATAGAGTCTCCATAGGTTGTGTGATGTACTAGGCGTAGGTATAAGCCCATTCTGATCTGTATATATGAGAGTCTGTATGTGAAGTAGTAACCGGGTTGCAAGGACCTTGCTAAGCACCTTAATGTCAGTGTTCAACATTAATAATGAGCGGTAATCAGCCACCATCATGTCAGTCCGTTTACCCTTGGGGAGAGGTATCACTAAGGCCTCCCTAGTGGATGGCAGTAGTTCGCCCGACTCATAGGCCTCTGTGAACATCTCTACCAGTCGGGTGCCAGAGTTCTGGCAAATCTCTGATAGAATTCTGGCAGGAGACCATCTGTTCCCGGGGTTTTACCTATTGCCAGGGCTTTGATGGCAGTTTCCACCTCCTACTCGCACATCTGTGCCCCCAATTCCGTGCCGTCTTGCTCTGCTAATGTCACCAACCTTAGACTCACCAAGTAGGTTTGGAGAGAGTCCAAGTCAGCCCCCCTTGGTGTGCTACACAAATATGTGTAATAGGCTCTAAACTCATTGTTGAGTGGAGTCCTGGTTCTAGATGTCAAGCGGGTAATTGATGTGCCCCTGCTCTCCAGTTTGATCAGCCAGGCTAATAATCTGCCTGCCCTAATTGCACACATGGGAAAGGGATCAGTTGATCTTGCAATGGTAAAGAATTAATTGGTAGACATCCCTGTTAAAACTTCTCTGGCACTTGGTGCCAATTTTAATTGCTGTCATTTTTTTATGTGTTCCCTTTGTTTATATCTTATGCACCCCCGTACTTTACGTGCCCTTAGGATCCCTCAAATGTTTACTCCACTTGGTGGGCACCAATTATGTTAAAAGTTCAAGTATTTCATCATTTTTTATGTGCCCACCTGACCAGGCAGTCCAGTCAAGACATTGTTTAAATCTATATGCATCCTGGCATTTTATGTGCCTTTTGACATTTTGGTGCAGCGATTTGTTAGTCCTGAGAAATAATGCACTCCGGCACTTTATATTTGGTAGGAACCTCGGTCTCACAGCAATGAAGGCTCCAGGGGTAAAGGGAGCTGGTTTTATATTTATGTTATTGCTTAGGTGTGTTTATATATTGTTTTTTATTAATATTTGCTGTGATGCTAACTATATATTTTAATAATGTTAATGGTCTTAATTGACTAATAAACAAATATTATCATCCTGAAAAAGGTGGAGTGTGGCATAAAAGTGGTCGCAATATCTTTCTTCTTCTCCCCCCCTTCCCCACTGTCCACTTTCTTGACACAAACACCCTTCTTTGGAGTCATCTTCAAGTTCTTTCTTAGCTCTGGCAGTTGCCACTTAACTGCACCAGGGGAAGCAGAGGAGCACTCAGGTGGTGTCACTGCTGGTCTTCTGTCTGGCAGTACTGTGTGATTTCTTTAGTACACCTAAAAACAAACAAACAAGAAAATAAATCACTGAAATATGGCCTTTGCAGCTTGAATCTACAGACAATATAATTTAGAGAGGTCATCACAAATAATTAACAATAGTGTGTCCATTCCAAACCATAACATAATATTTCAATAACCTAAAGATTTAAAGGTTTGCGTTATGTGCCTCAAAAGCCAGTGAGACACCAATGGCAGGCAGGGAGAGGAATATGTCTTAAAAAAGTATGGCTGGTTTATGCCTATGGCCCATGGGGTGCAGGAGAGAAATTGAATAGTTCCTCAAACAATTATTGCTGATGTGCACTTATGGCAGGCAGAGAGTGCAGGGGAAAATGGAATGATCCTTAAAAGAATACTATGGTGTGCACCTATGGCCTTTGGCAGGCAGGGGTGCAGGGCAAAATGGAATACTCTTTAAAATCTGATTGCTGGTGTGCACCTCTGAGACACGTATGGCAGGGAGGGGGTGCAGGGGAAAATTGAATAATCCTTAAAACTATTGCTGATGTGATGGCCACTTGGCCAACAAAGACAGGAGGCATGGTAAAAAAAGAAGAAAACAAAGACACTACCATTAACTCCTTCGCTGCCGGGCCTTTTTCCCCTCAGGTGCCAAGCCTTTTTTTTGGCTATTTAGGGAAGTTCTCGCTTATGCCCTCATAAATTTTGTCCACATAAGCTACCCATGCCAAATTTGCGTCCTTTTTTTCCAACATCCTAGAGATTCTAGATGTACCCAGAGTTTGTGGGTTCCCCTGGAGGAGACCGAGAAATTAGCCAAAATACAGCAATTTGTTTTTTTAAATGGGAAAAGAGGGCTGCAGAAGAAGGCTTGTAGTTTTTCCCCTGAACATGGCATCAACAAAAGGTTTGTGGTGCTAAAATCAGCATCTTCCCAGCTTTCAGGAACAGGCAGACTTGAATCAGAAAACCCAATTTTCCACACAATTTTGGCATGTTACTGGGACATACACCATTTTTACTATTTTTTGTGCTTTTAACCTCATTCCAGTTAGTGACAGAAATGGCTGTGAAAACAATGCTGGATCATGGACATCTAAACATTTTGGAAAAGTAGACAAAATTATAAATTCAGCAAGGTGTAATTTGTGTAGATCCTACTAGGTTTTCCTACAGAAAATAACAGCTTAAATAAAAAAAAGTATTGAAATTGAGGTAGAAAAACCCCACTCATTTCGCCTTGTTTTACTCTGTAACTTTTTCCTGCGATGTTAGATTTTCAAAACTAAGATACCGTTACGTCTGCTGGACTCTTCTGGTTGCGGGAATATATAGGGCTTGTAGGTTCATCAAGAACTCTAGGTACCCAGAGCCAATAAATGAGCTGCACCTTGCAATGGGTTTTCATTGTACATTGGGTAGACAGCAAATTATTTGGTAAAATATAAAGAGTCAAAAATAGGTATCAAGGAAACCTTTGTATTTTCAAAATGGGCAGAGGATAAGGTGTTGAGAAGCAGTGGTTATTTGCACATCTCTGAATTCCGGGATCCCCATACTAGCATGTGAATTACAGGGCATTTCTCAAACAGACGTTTTTTTTATACACTGTCTTACATTTGGAAGGAAAACATGTACAGAAAGACAAGGGGCAATAACACTCATTCTTCTATTCTGTGTTCCCCGAAGTCTTCCGATAAAAATGGAACTTCACTTGGGTAGGCCTAATGCCCATGACAGGAAACACAACGTGGACACATCACATTTTCACATTGAAATCAGACGTGTTTTTGGGAAAGTGCCTAGCTGTGGATTTTGGCCTCTAGCTCAGCCGGCACCTAGGGAAACCCCAGGAGGGGGTGACTTGTGGGGCTCTCACCAGGTTCTATTACCCAGGATCCTTTGCAAACCTCAAAATTTTGCACAAAAAAAAAACTTTTTCCTCACACTTTTTCCTCACATTTCGGTGATGGAAAGTTCTAGAATCTTTGGGGAGCTACAAACTTCCTTCTACACAGCGTTCCCCCAAGTCTCCCGATAAAAATGATATCTCACGTGTGTGGGTAGGCCTAGTGGTCACGACAGGAAATGCCGCAAAACACAATGTGGACACATGACATTTTCCCAAAGAAAACTGACATATTTTTTGCAAAGTGCCTAACTGTGGATTTTGGCCGCTAGCTCAGCCAGCACCTAGGGAAACCTAGCAAATCTATCTGTTTTTAAAAAAAAGTATACGTCCAGGGAAATTCAGAATGGGGTGACTTGTGGGGTACTCGCCAGGTTCTGTAACCCAGTATACTTTGCAAACCTCAAAATTTGGCAAAAAAAACACTTTTTCCTCACATTTCGGTGATAGAAAGTTCTGGAATCTGAAAGGAGCCACAAATTTCCTTCCACCCAGCGTTCCCCCATTCTCCCGATGAAGATGGTACATAACTTGTGTGGGTAGGCCTAGTGCCTGCAACAGGAAATGCACCAAAATAAAACATGGACACATCACATTTTCCTAAAGAATACTGACCTGTTTTTTGCAAAGTGCCTAGCTGTGGATTTTGGCCTCCAACTCAGCCGGCATCTAGGGAAGCCTAGCAAACCTCTACGTTTTTGAAAAGTAGACACCCAGGGTAATTCAGAATGGGGTGACTTGTGGGGCTTTCTCCAGGTTCTCCTACCCATAATCCTTTGCAGACCTCAAAATTTGGCAAAAAAACACTTTTTCCTCACATTTCGGTGACAGAAAGTTCAGGAATCTGAGAGGAGCCACACATTTCCTTTCACAAAGCATACCCCCAAGTCTCCCGATAAAAATGGTACCTCACTTGTGTGAGTAGGCCTAGTTCCCGCGGCAGGAAATGCCCCAAAACACAAAGTTGACACATCACATTTTCCCAAAGAAAACTGACCTGTTTTTTGCAAAGTGCCTAGCTGTGGAGTTTGGCCTCTAGCTCAACCGGCACCTAGGGAAACCTACCAAACCTGTGCATTTTTTAAAACTAGACACCTAGGGGAATCCAGGATGGGGTGACTTGTGGTGCTCTCACCAGGTTCTATTACCCAGAATCCTTTGCAAACCTCAAAATGTTGCAAAAAACCCACTTTTCCTTCACATTTCGGTGATGGAAAGTTCTGGAATCCGAGGGCAGCCACAAACGTCCTTCTACCCAGCATTCCCCCAAGTCTCCCGATAAAAATGGTACCTCACTTCTGTGGATATGCCTAGTGCCCGCGACAGGAAACGCCTAGCTGTGGATTTTGGCCTCTAGCTGAGCCAGCACCTAGGGAAACCTACCAAACCTGTGCATTTTTTAAAACTAGACACCTAGGGGAATCCAGGATGGGGTGACTTGTGGGGCTCTCACCAGGTTCTATTACTAAGAATCCTTTGCAAACCTGAACATTTTGCAAAACAAAAAAAACACTTTTTCCTCACATTTCGGTGATGGAAAGTTCTGGAATCTGAAGGGAGACACAAACTTCCTTCTACCCAGCGTTCCCCCAAGCCTCCCGATAAAAATGGTACCTCACGTCTGTGGATATGCCTAGTGGCCGTGACAGGAAACGCCGCAAAACACAAAGTGGACATATCACATTTTCCCAAAGAAAACTGACGTGTTTTTTGCAAAGTGCCTAGCTGTGGATTTTGGCCTCTAGCTCAGCCGGCACCTAGGGAAACCTTCCAAACCTGTGCATTTTTTTAAACTAAACACCTAGGGGAATCCAGGATGGGGTGACTTGTGGAGCTCTCACCAGGTTCTATTACCCAGAATATTTTACAAACCTCAAAATTTGACAAAAAAACCTTTTTCCTCACATTTCAGTGACAGAAAGTTCAGGAATCTGAGAGGAGCCACAAATTTCCTTTCACCCAGCAATCCCCCTAGTCTCCTGATAAAAATGGTACCTCACTTGTGTGGGTAGGCCTAGTTCCCGTGACTGGAAATGCCCCAAAACACAAAGTTGCACTTCACATTTTACCAAAGAAAACTGACCTGTTTTTTGCAAAGTGCCTAGATGTGGATTTTGGCCTCTAGCTGAGCCAGCACCTAGGGAAACCTACCAAACCTGTGCATTTTTTTAAACTAAACACCTATGGGAATCCAGAATGGTGTGACTTGTCAGGCTCTCACCAGGTTCTATTACCCAGAATCCTTTGCAAACCTGAACATTTTGCACACAAAAAACAACTTTTTCCTCACATTTCGGTGATGGAAAGTTCTGGAATCTGAAAGGAGCCACAAACTTCCTTCTACCCAGCGTTCGCCAAAGCCTTCCGATTAACATGGTACCTCACTTCTGTGGGTAGGCCTAGTGGCCGCGACAGGAAATGCCGCAAAACACAACGTGGACATATCACATTTTCCCAAAGAAACTGACATGTTTTTGCAAAGTGCCTAACTGTGGATTTTGGCCTCTGACTCAGCTGGCACCTAGGGAAACCTAGCAAAACTATGGGCCTGATTCTAACTTTGGAGGACGGTGTTAAACCGTCCCAAAAGTGGCGGATATACCACCTACCGTATTACGAGTCCATTATATCCTATAGAACTCGTAATACGGTAGGTGGTATATCCGCCACTTTTGGGACGGTTTAACACCGTCCTCCAAAGTTAGAATCAGGCCCTATATGTTTTTAAAAAGTAGACATCAAGGGAAATTCAGAATGGGGTGCCTTGTGGGGCTCTTGCCAGGTTCTGTTACCCAGTATCCTTTGCAAACCTCAAAATTCGGCAAAAACAAACACTTTTTCCTCATATTTCGGTGATGAAAAGTTCTGTAGTCTGAAAGGAGCCACAAATGTCCTTCCACCCAGCGTTTCACCAAGTCTCCAGATAAAAATGGTACCTGACTTGTGTTGGTAGGCCTAGTGCCTGCAACAGGAAATGCCCCAAAATACAACATGGACACATCATATTTTCCCAAAGAAAACTGACCTGTTTTTTGCAAAGTTCCTAGCTTTGGATTTTGGCCTCTAGCTCATCTGGCACTTAGGGAAACCTAGCAAACCTATATGTTTTTTAAAAGAAGACACCCAGGGGAATGCAGAAGAGGGTGACTTGTGGGGCTATCGCCAGGTTTTGTTACCCAGAATCCTTTGCAAACCTCAAAATTTGGCAAAAAAGCCACTTTTTCCTCACATTTTGGTGACAGAACGTTGAGGGATCTGAGAGAAGCCACAACATTCCTTTCACCCAGCATTCCCCTAAGTCTCCCGATAAAAATGGTACCTCACTTGTGTGGGTAGGCCTAGTGCTAGCGACTGGAAATGCCCCAAAACCCAACGTGGACATATCACATTTCCCAAAGAAAACTGACCTGTTTTTTACAAAGTGCCTAGCTGTGGAGTTTGGCCTCTAGCTCAAACGGCACCTAGGGAAACCTACCAAACCTGTGCATTTTTCAAAACTAGACACCAGGGGAATCCAGGATGGGGTGACTTGTGGGACTCTCACCAGGTTCTATTACTCAGAATCCTTTGCAAACCTGAACATTTTGCACAAAAAAAAAGAAAACACTTTTTCCTCACATTTCGGTGATAGAAAGTTCTGGAATCTGAGAGAAGCCACAAATTTCCTTCCACCCAGCATTCCCCAAGTCTTCCGTTAAAAATGGTACCTCGCTTGTGTGGGTGGCCCAGGTGCCTGCAACAGGAAAAGGCCAAAAACATGTTGAGATTGAGGGGATAGCACATTGAGTTGATAAGCACAATTTTTTATTTTATACATTTTTAGGCTGACTCTGCTTTGGGGACCCACACAAGTGATGTACCATTTTATTTGGGAGACTAAGGAGGACACTGGGTGGTAGGAAATTGGTGGCAGCATGGTGATCCTACAAAGAAAAGTGTGGATTATATGCTTTTTTAAGCAAATCCTGAGGTTTGCAGAAGATTCTGGGTAAGAAAATGTTGCGGTATCCAAGCAAGCCACACCTCCCTGGACTCCTCCAGGTGTCTAGTTGTAAAAAATATCTGGGTTTGGCAGGTTTTCCTAGAAGAAGGCCGCACCCGGGACCAAAAACACAGGTGCCCCCCCTGAAAATACAGGCCGTTTTGTAATAGATCATTTTGATTTGTCCACGTCCTTCTGTGATGTTCCAAACACTAAAATTGTGAAAAGAAACACACTTAGGTTATGTTAAAAAGACAAATAATTCGGAACAAGATCCCTCACTCACCAATTGGTGACATGCTTCATCATTGGGCTATGCTCCTCGTCAGGCCGGGAGCATCGAGTTGGGGCAGGTGTAGCCGCCAGTCGTGGCATGAATTCAAACCATATTGGACCACGCTATCTTGGTGCTTAACCCGATGAGGCCCATCCACTAATACGAGGAGGGTTCCTGCATAATGTGATATTTCCTACTATAGGCTACAGATAACTTTAGGATTAGGTAGGTTTATTGGTCCTGAAGAATCGCACTAGATCTTGTAGACTAAAAAGCCAGAAACATGTTGACCTTAATTTAATAGCAGTACAGAGGATCCTGTACGTGCATACACTACACTCCAAGTTAAGAGGGTTTGTGATAGTTATTAACACCTTCCTTTTTTGGGGGAGACTAGACCTTACCTTGTTCTCTCCCCTCACTTTTGTTTTTAATCATGACAGAGGTCAGATATCCTAATAAATTATGTTTTACCTCTAGTCATTTTTAACAGCACACTTTTCCTATTTTGAATACCAATCCTACAGCATAATATACACTGACTGGCAACTATTTACTGTCAAAAGATCTCCGGCAAAGAGCCCCCTTGTGGGGCCCGTCAGGCATTGCAGTGCCGGCCTGACGAGGAGCATAGCCCAATGATGAAGCATGTCACCAATTGGTGAGTGAGGGCTCTTTTTCCGAATTATTTGGATTTTCAGGGACCTTATTCTCCCTTTTTCCCTTTGAGATATAGGGATCCTTTTTCCCCATTGTTTCTAGTGGAACTGTGTATACTTTTTTTATTTGCATGTTAGATGGGAGTATTATACACAGGACCAGGACTCATTTTCCGAATCTCCCATATTTCTTAAGCCCCTCCCTTTTCCTGCTTTTTGATATGTTAAAAAGACCGCTCACCGGCCAAGTAGGTGACATGCTTCATCATCGGGGTCTCACCCGAGACACCTAGCATGTCACGGTGTGCTGCGACACCTGATTACAGCGGAGCAGGTTTTTTCATTTTTACCACACATACTGGTTGGATTTAGCACGAGGGTGAGTGATGGTTTAGTAGATCAAATTTTCTTAACAAGATATTTCACAAAAATGAAATGCACTGTTGATAACTGAAAGCCCAAAAAACTGAACCAATGACTCACAGCTCATGAGCTGTATAGCTGCGACAAGTCACCAAGCGCTTTGCAGTCCATACACACACCTTTCATACATGACATGCACAAGACCATTCACGCCGCAAGCTGCGGGCCCAACACATTACAACACTCGCATCAACAGACAGCGCCATTCACGGGCACATCTCTTTAATGCGCCCAATTGCCTGACTCAGCAATCAAACCAGCTGATGGGAGTGTGTGGACTGGCGTTTGGTCAGCAGTGTGTTTCAGTGGCCAATAGCAAGTCACTATTTACACCGCCAGCCAAGCACCACTCCACGTACACCGACAGCCAAGCGCCACTCAAAGCACACCGCCAGCCAAGCGCCACTCCACGCACACTCCCAGCCAAGCACCACTTCATGCACACCGCCATCACTTTTTTTTTAAACAACAAAGAAACCACTAACTAATTGAAATAAGAACAAAACTACAAACACAAAAGCTCTAACTAAATACATGACAGTAATGCCAACTGTGAAACTGAACATATGAAAATCTAAAACAGGCATTTTACACTCACGGTAGTTCCCAATAATGTTTTTGAGTTTGGTAACTCCTGAAACAGCCACCCACCAACACACAGCCCAGGCTTTGAAGGACAAGCAGGGCAGTACATCCTAGTCTCCTTCCGGATACTTCTTCGAACACAGACTCTACATCTCTTAGCAGGAAGTATGTTTGGCCATGGGTGGAATGTGCTCAGCAAAGTGGCAATCTTTAATTCCAGCCACATCCTCCACCACTGCTTCTCTAGGAACTCTTTCTGTTCCAGCACAACAAGGCTCGCTATGACATACTTCTGAAATTACACAAATGTAATCCTTGACTCTGGAGAACTATTCTTGAACACAACAAAATCATTAAAAGTTGCCAATTGGAACAGGTGAACCGCTAATTTCTAATACCAAACACAAGCCTTACGGGCAGCAGTGTAAGATTCCAACCTCTAATCTACTCTATCAACAACACCCATGTGCTTATTGTGTCTAAAATGCACACAGGTTTGTGCACTTCAACAACTTGATCCCAAACAGCCACAGGTGAAGTACTCATGAAGTAGATCATGGATGGTAGTTAGCATGTAGACATCACTCCTGTCTGCAAATGTCAGCGCCAGCAGCTCATCATTCTGCAAGGCACTGCACTGTCCCTTCTCTAGCGATTTCTATGAAGTAACAATTTAAGAAATGCTAAATTGCTTTTTCGTACATCTGGCGCATATGTCTCCTTGCTACTCAGTCACTGTATTGAGAATTTCGTGTTGACATAGCATGGGGAAAGAGGTTGCCTACTTATGCGTGCTCTTGTGTAAACCTCAACAGGGGTACAGGCTCTTTTTCAGGATTTCTGAAAGCAATAACTTTTTTTTTTCAGAATTATCCTTTAATTCGACGGCAATAATATAGACTTACACGTGGGGAGGGTTAGCACAATCTAACACTTATATATCTTCTGCATTGTTCTTTATTTGTGTTATTTCACTCCTTAGTCACTAGGGATTTACTTAAGGTAAACTTAACAGATATCCTTATTTTTAATAATATAGTAATTGTATGCAGAGCAGAGATATATCTGTACTCACTAAATTAATTCACAGATTGTCAGTATATCATTATTTTTCTCTGTTTATGTATTTATTCGGGGACAATGTTTTTCACTTAAAATGTCAATAATTAAAAGTAAATGAAAAAATCAACCCCATCACCAGAAATAAAGCAGCTTCCGTGCTTTTGATTTCCACTCCGGTACACGTTGCTAAGTATGGCGGCAGCAAGGTTGAGATGCAGAGAAGATGGAGTGCTACGTACACCATTTTTAAAGGTTCTTGAGGATTGCCTTGAGCGGTGCGTTAGCGTCTGTTTTCCCAGTAATTTAAAGTTTTAGAGGCTTAATTAGGGTTTCGTTTCAAACTCCTCAAAGGGCTGTAGGGATCAAACACACAATGTCCTCAGAAAGACGGGTCATTACAGTGCCTTAATGGGTGCTAAGAAGGAAGTCTGATGGAACCGATCAATGCTGCTGTTAATTATGACATTTTACAAGACACTAAAAGGAGAGTTATCATATGCATTGAGCGCTCTGCAGCGTGTTGTATTTGCCACGTTAAAGCATTTAATAGCTGTCCTAGCTGTGCATGAAACATCAATTATTTTCTCGTTTTACTTTTTTCATTTCCTCACCTTGTCAAACATTCTCCTGCCCTCTTCATCTTGATGTTTTAGCAATGGAGTTCAGTTGTTCTGAACCGTTTCAGCAAAATTCATGGCCTCATTTACTATGTTTCGGTACAGGGCAGCGCCACAAGCCTTTTTGCTGCGATGCCCTGCGTCAAAACAAAAGGGCAGGAACGCGTTGTATCTTATAGATACTGTGCATTCCTGTCCTTGTCCCCTGCGCTGGCACACAAATTTCTACCTAGCGCCAAAGCAGGCACTCTTGCACCATGGTGCAAGGATGTCTGCGTTGCAGGGATGATTGTTTACGTGCAGGAAGGAACACCTTCCTGCACATAAACAATCATTAATGCCGCTTTCCTTTTTCTATGTGTGCTTGTAGATTGCAGCACACATAGAAAGAGAGAAGAATGGGGAGAAATAACGTTATTTCTTCCCGTTGCTCCACCTGACACATTCCCAGACCTGGAAATCTGGGACTGCATCAGATTCCGTCGGATTCCATGGGTGTTGCTGTGGAAACACCCCCAACAACACAGCAACACCCATAGAACGCCTTTTTCATCCAGTGTTATGCGAGAAAGGGGTCCGTATTTACAAGGCCATGAAAAGTGAAGCAAGGTGGCTTTGCATGACTTTGTAAATATGGGCTGGTGGACTGCAACACGGGAGCATCGAAAACATGACGATTTGGAGACACAGTGTGCCACTAGGGCCTTGTAAATGAGGCCTACATTCTCTTAGTGTTGAAATATGAGTTAAAATAGTGCTTAAAATCTTTCCTGAGGTTGCTCATTGCACAGAAAACTTAACAAGCATTTACAAAGCCAATAGTTCTGGCTTTTTGTCAGGGAAGTGTTTTGTAATAGCAACCTTGCATAAGTTGCTTGGAGCTGTCCTAAAAAGAAAATTCCATAATGAAGTTATGCTAGGGTCTAGTGGACTATTCAAAAAGCCAAGTCTTTAGCTTATTGCGGTATTCAAGAAGTGATAAGTAGGCTCTTATGTCTAGTGGCAGGTCGTTCCAAAATTTAGGAGCTCTGCTGGAAAAGTCTCAACCACCAGTTCTTGTTTTCTGTATGCGTGGGATGTGTGCAAGTATGTGTCTGGATGAGCAGAGGTGTTTGGAAGGTTTGTGAAAGCAGATGTGATTGTTGAGGTATGCTGGGCCAGTGTTATGTAATGTCGTGAAAGTGGGGGTGAGGAGTTTGAATTGTTCTTGCTTGTGTATGGAACCAGTGGAGCTCCTTCAGGTTTGGTGTGATGTAAGTTTGTTGTGGGAGGTTGAGCGTGAGTCTGGCCACCGAGATCTGAATGATCCACAACCTTCTGCTGAGTTTTTTTTTGATCATGTCAATGAGTGTGGTTTCGTAGTCCAACTTTCTTCTGACAAGGGTATGCATGACAGTTTTCCCAGTGTTGACTCTGAGCCATTTGAAAATCTTCCAGAGCATCTTGAAGGTATGGAAGCATGAGACAGTGGTGGTGTTGAAGTGGGCAGTCATGGCAAGTTTGTAATTGAGGATGATCCCAAGGTTCTTTGCATGGTTGGTGTGGGCAGGTGTCAGTCCTAGCTCTGTTGGCCAGCAGGTGGAGCCCTATGGGGAAGTGCTATTCCCGAACACCAGGATTTAGATCTTGTTGATGTTCAGCTCCAGACAGTTGGTCTTCATCCAGTGGGTGATTTAAGTTTTGCAATCATTGAATGTGATCCTGGGACTGGTGACTTGTCTATGAGTAAGAGAAGGAGCTGAATGTCATCAGCATAGGAGAGGACATTGATGTCATTAGATTGAATGATGATGGCTAGAGGCATCATGTATTCACTGAAGAGGGTCAGGCTCATGGAGAATCCTTGCAGGATTCTTCTTAATAAGTAGTGGGCACCTGAGGCCAAGCTCATTGACTGGGTCTTTCCAGTTAGGAAGAAGCAAATACATTGGAGTGTTTCTCCTTGGATATCTAGATCGTGGTAGCATTGGATGAGGATGGGGTGGGAGACTCTGTCAAATGCTGTGCAGGGGTCCAGGAGGATGAGGGCTGCCATGTCTCCTACATCCAAAGTCATACAGATGTCATCTGTGGTGGTGAGGAGGGCAGTTTTCATGCCTTCGTTGGGCCTGAAACCAGACTGAGTGGTGTTGTGGAGCTGACAGCCATTGAGGTATTTAGTGAAGCATCTGTTGATGATTTTCTCTGAGACCTTGATGAGGAATGGTTGCAGAGAGATTGGTCTATAGCTGGCAAGTGTAAGTCTGCAGAGGGTTTCTCCATCAATGGGAGGACAGCTGCACATTTCCAAGCTTCTGGGAAGATCGCAGAAGAGGTGGAGGCATTCAGAATGGGTGCACACAAAGTGCTGATGGGTTGCCGTCCTCTGGAGTCGGGGAGGTGGGGCAGCGGTCTGATGTGATCCCTGAGTGGATAGACATTAAGGTGGCAGCATATTGATCGGAATTGATGAGGGGCCATGTGGTTAGCACTGATTCTTTGCATAAGATTGGCAGGGCTTGGTGAGGTCTGTCGGGAATGGTTGCAATTTGAAGTTACTCTAACTGGGAGTGATTTTGTTGTTTAAGAATTGAGAGAGATTGTTGCAGAGGTCCTGTAAGGGGGCAATCGAGTTGAGGCGACTGCTGATGAGGTGAAATCCTTCACAATGGTAAAGATTTCTTTGCTTCTGTTGGTGCTGGCATCGATGCAGCCCACCAAAGTTGCATGTTGGGTGGCCCTCATCATTTGGTGATAGCATCTCAGGGCAGATTTGAATGTGGTCCTATTTGCATTGTCCTGGTTCATTCTCCATTTATGCTCCAGTTGTTTGCAGGGGCATTTAATCAGTTTGAGTTCTTCCGAGGACCAACTAGCCTGGGGTCTAGATCTTGTTGTATTGCTGTGTCTGAGGGAGCTAAGATGGGTTTGGAAGACATTACAACCACACATAGAAAGTCCATTTAAGGTAAATATTATTAAGGTAAGTGTTTTTTTAAATATCTATCGCTATATCTATATCTATATTTTTATTATAAGGTAAATTATATATATTATTATATATATATATATATATATATATATATATATATATATATATATATATATGTTTTTGAGCGGAGACCCCCAAACCTCCCTTTTTTAACTACCCTTACCATGCAATACCCTTACCCGCCCTTAAACCTTAAAAACATCCTGCCCACCCAATACCTTTATGTACCCCTAAATCCCTAAACCCTCAAATACCCTTACCACCTAATACCCTTAGCCACCTCTAAACCCTAAAAACACTCATACTACCCAATACCCATACCCACCCCTAAACCCTAAAAGCACTCTTACCACCCAATACCTTTACCCACCCCTAAAACCTAAAAATACTCTTACTACCCAATACCCTTACCCACCTCTAAACCCTAAAAGCACACTTACCATGAAATACCTGTACCCAGACTAAACCCTAAAAACTCTGTTACCACCCAAAACCCTTGCCTGTCCCGAAACCCTATAAACGCCCTTACCGTCCAACACCCTTACCTGACCCTAAACCCTAAAACACCCTCACCGTCCAACACCCCTGCTCATTCAAAACCCTAAAAGCAAACTTACCACTAATTTTCTTACCCATCCTTAAACCTTATCAATACCCATACAACCTAACTTCTTTCCCCACCCTTGAACCCTAAAAACACCTTTACCACCCTTTTAGAAATGGGGTCTTTGGTTGGCAGTCAGGTTACCCCCGTCCAAGCAAGGACCCTCACTCTAGTCAGGGTAAGTCACACACAATCCAAATTATCCTGCTTGGCACTGAGCAGTCAGGCTTAACTTAGAAGGCAATGTGTAAAGTATTTGTGCAATAAATCATACCATAACACCATATAGCACAACAAAAATACACCACACAATGTTTAGAAAAATATATAATATTTATCTGATAAAGTGCAGGTCAAAACGATTAAAATGCAATAAATATATGTTGAGATTTCACTGAAAAGTGATATAAAGGGGGTCATTCTGACCTTGGCGGTCCATGACCGCCATGGCGGAGTGCGGCGGAAGCACCGCCAACAGGCTGGCGGTGCTCCCATGGGCATTCTGACCGCGGCGGTACAGCCGCGGTCAGAAACGGGAAACCGGCGGGACAGCTGCCCCTGGGAATCCTCCACGGCAGCGCTGCAAGCAGCGCCGCCATGGGGATTCCGACCCCGTTCCCGCCAGCCTGTTTCTGGCGGTGTCCACCGCCAGAACCAGGATGGCGGGAACGGGTGCCGTGGGGCCCCTGGGGGCCCCACAAAGATTTTCACTGTCTGCTTAGCAGACAGTGAAAATCGCGACGGGTGCCACTGCACCCGTCGCACCCCTTCAACTCCGCCGGCTCCATTCCGAGCCGGCTTCATTGTTGAAGGGGCTGTCCCGCTGGCCCGGCTGGCGGTCTTCTGGCGGTCGCCCGCCGGCCCAGCGGGAAAGCCGGAATGACCGCGGCGGTCTTTTGACCACGGTGCGGTCATTCGGCGGGAACCGCATGGCGGGCGGCGACCGCCGACCGCCGCGGTCAGAATGACCGCCAAAGTGTCTTAAGTCTTTTAAAAGCAATCAAAGTCTCTTTCAAGCACAAAGTACCTGGTTCAAGTGAAAAATCTCCGCAAAGAACCGCAGAGGAGGAGATGTGTGGAAACAAAGGGGTGTGCGGCGATTTCTCGGGCCGCACATGGCGATGCACCATTTAGTTTTCACGTAGGGACGGCTGTGCATCGATTTCCGGTGCTCGGTCGTGGATCCTCTTCAGGTTGCGGGGTTTTTATATGCCCTGGAGATGACGCATGGATTTCCTGCGCTGGCAGGATGAAGTCACAGGAGCTGCATCGATCCAGTGAGCATTGCGTGGAATTTTTTACCACGCAGGCGCTGCGTCGATTCTTCTCTGGAAGTCGGGCTGCGTCGTTCCAGCTCGGCTGTCGATTGATCCAGTGGGGCGTGCATCAAATTTCTGGTTGCTACGCTGGTGCTGCGTCGATCTTCTTGTTACGTAGTCAGGCTGCGTCGTTCCGGTTCGGCGTACGGTAACATTTTCACTGTGGTGCAGGCTTTGCATTGTTTCTGGCAGGCTGTGCGTTGAATTTCGCCGCACAAGGAGTCCTTCTTGTAGAGATGAAGTCTTTTTGGTCCTGAGAATTCAGGGAACAGTAGGCAAGCTCTGTCCAAGCCTTGGAGTGCACTTCTTCACCACAGCCAGAGAGCAACAAGACAGCAGGGCAACAGCAAGGCAGCAGTCCTTCACAGAAAGCGGACAGGTGAGTTCTTTGGGCAGCCAGGCAGTTCTTCTTGGCAGGATGCAGGTTCTGGTTCAAATTTCTTCTCCAGGAAGTGTCTGAGTTGGTAGGGGCAGAGGCCCTGTTTATATACCCAAATGTGCCTTTGAAGTGGGGGAGACTTCAAAGAGTGGCTTGGAAGTGCACCAGGTCCCCTTTCAGTTCAATTCTGTCTGCCAGGGTCCCAGTAGGGGGTGTGGCAGTCCTTTGTGAGAAGGCAGGCCATCCACCCTCCCAGCCCAGGAAGACCCATTTAAAATGCAGATGTATGCAAGTGAGGCTGAGTATCCTGTGTTTGGAGTGTGTCTGAGTGAATGCACAAGGAGCTGTCAACTAACCCCAGCCAAAACTGGATTGTAAGGCACAGAAAGATGTAAGTGCAGAGAAATGCTCACTTTCTAAAAGTGGCATTTAAAAAATAGTAATATTAAAACCAACTTCACCAGTCAGCAGGATCTTGTATCACCATTCTAGCCATTCCAAATATGACCTTCCTACTCCTTTCAGATTAGCAGCTACCACACAAACAATGTATGAGAGCAGCCTCAATCTTAGCCTATGAAGGGAGCAGGCCTCACAGCAGTGTAAAAATGAATTTAGGAGTTTTACACTACCAGGACATGCAAACTACACAGGTACATGTCCCACCTTTTGCCTACACAGCACCCTGCCCTATGGGTTACCTAGGTCATACCTTAGGGGTGTCTTATATGTAGAAAAAGGGGAGTTTTAGGCTTGGCAAGTACTTTTAAATGCCAAGTCGAATTGGCAGTGAAACTGCACACACAGGCCTTGCAATGGCAGGCCTGAGACAAGGTTAAGGGCTACTTAAGTGGGTGGCACAATCAGTGCTGCAGGCCCACTAGTAGCATTTAAGCTACAGGCCCTGGGCACATATAGTCCAATACGCCTAGCGCCATAACGGAATATAGGGTACTATCTCACTTGGAATTGTGAGTAGTTGCCCTTCAAGTCTAACATTGCTGATGTGGCCCTTAATGAATAGGGTCCGAAGACTGTCTTTTCAATTCATGGTTGTATTGGAGAAAGCATTTGAGGAAGTAACATTGAGTTTATTCAAACACATGTTTGAGATGGATTGGAACGGCACAGCCTTCTTATATGAACTGTGTATGATAATTTGGTACAGACTTAAGTGACTGTAACAGCCTCGGTGAAATTGTTTGTGTTTCAACTCCTGTATATTATAGCAATGTGCCGCTTTTAATTGCTGGATTAAGTGTTAACAACTGCAGTACGAACATTTCCTTTACACCAGAGGTGAATTGAACATTTCGAGTGATGAGTGAGGTGGTAACTGGTGATGAACTGCAAATCCCATAAAGCCGTATTTTGGTTGAATGTTACGTGAACCAAACTCCCTGATATGTTCTTGAGTAGCGGATATGAAATTCCGCAAATATTGTTTCCTTGGCATGCTGCAATAAATCATCATTACATTGCGAATATAACACAGCTCTGACAGCAATTTCACTGAACGCATATTGAAAATGTTTTACAACTTTTTCGGCACTGTTTATTTACGAGCTGTTAGAAGTGAAAGATCACGTGCCTTGCAGGAGGAGCGTGGGGTTTTTCAAACAGGTGTGGAGACTCGTAGATTAATTGTTTAACTATTTCCTATTTAAATGCTGATGTTAAGAGAAAATCGCCTCTATGAACCAAACCACTTTGAGAAAGACTACATGTCGAAACGCGTCAGTGGGGTTCTGATGCTTCTATTTGTAAATAAATGGATATTGTTTTGACAGTCTTCGGGAGTGCAACGCTTTCTTCTTTGTTGAATTTATGAGGGTTGCTGGTCTTTACCCTGACGTCTGCACTGGCAGAAAGGCGCGTTGCTTTGGAGACCAGAGTTCTATGGATATGTATATATATATATAGATATATATATATATATATATATATATATATATATCTATATATATATATACACACACACACACACACACACATTTATACTTAAATAGACATCCCATGTTTGGTAAAAGCATGCATAGTAGAGGCATTTCCATGATAAAAATGTGTGTGGTATAACATGTGTGGTAAAGTCACTGTGTGCTAATTTCCACTTTGTAAAGGATGTTTCCTGGTAATGTTTTGGTGCATAATGGGATCCAACTGTTGAAATTCTTGATGGTTTTGGGGAAGCTGTTTCTGTGTTTGCGTCAGTGGGTGCTGAGAGTGATGTTCCAGTCTTTGTCAGGGATGCTGTTCCATTTTCGGCACTCTGGTCTGGTGGGGATGTGTGCATTGGACCTGGATGGGAATGCTGAACTTAATGAGGGGGTGGTCTGTTCAGGAGGCTGGTGTGGGCTTGTCGACTCAGATGTTGTTGAAGGTTGTGAGAGTAGGGTCCAGGAGGTGTCTGGTGATGTGGTAGGTCCCTTAACTCGTTGAGGGAGGCACAGGCTGCGATGGTCAGAGTTGGTGCTAATGTGGTCTTCCAGGTAGAAATTCATGTATTTGAGTAGAGTGACAGTGTTTTGACAAAGTCTGTGATAGTGTAAGTGAATTTTATGCGTGGTCCTGGTGGTTTATAGTTGAGAGTACCAGTCAGTTGGCTGTGACATGAAGCTTGAATGACAGGTGTTCCATGTTGGAGGATGACATATCCATGGAAGTGGTGAAGCTGATGGCATTCTTGTGGATGATGTTGAGGCTTGTGAAGTCTGTCTTGCTTGGCAAGCTTGAGGCTGGGTGGATGGCTGTGGCAATGTCAGGTGCAGTGCTGGGTTCAGCCAGGTTTCAGTGAGGAAAAGTCGGTCCTTGGTATTGTTGTGCAGTAAGCCCAGATTTTTGTGGCATGTTTGGTGATAGAGTAGGTGTGGAGGAGCATGTGAGTGTGGAGTGTTTTGTGGGTGGTTGTAGTACTGTGCAAGTGCAAGGGAGTGAGGTGTTGGGTGCTGATGATACAGGTGAAGTGAGTGTTGGGTTTAGGTAAGTAAATAAAATCTTGCAGGAAGCACAGGAGAACTCACTGGTGTGTGGTGCAGCATGGCAGCAGCATGGGGAGTGGGGTGAGGTTGAGATTGCAGAGGTTCACTGCAGGCTAGGGGCAGGAGGGAGGAAGGCCAGGGATCCTGCTGCTGTGTGTGGTCCAGGCATGGACGGGCTCAGATGCCTTTAACCTTGGCGTGACAGTGGAGGACCCACACATCTGTTGTACAGCCTTGCTGTGCCTCCATTAAGTAGTTTCTGGGAAGGGGAGGAATGGTGTCACTTCCTGTGCAGATATATGATGGAACGCCCAGTGAGGTCCCTTCGTATACAGAGAGATGATGGAAATGAGTCCTCTTGCTTGGCTTCTCCTTTTGAAGACAGCTTGGGTGGGAAACCAGTGGTCACTTCCTATGCAGGGGGACAAGGATACATCTGTTGATGTCACTTTCTGTGCAGATGGGTGATGAAAAATCCAGGGATGTTACGTCTTGCGCTGATGAATGATGGAAAATCCAATGATGTTACTTCCTGTGCAGATGAATGACAGAACTACTACTTATTGCACTTTTTTTAAAGAACTGTTAACATAAGGTCTTTTATAAGGTAGAGCTGTCTGTAGCCATAGGAAAAAAAGGCACATCGTCCCTTTAGCCTGTGGTTTGGACGTTGTTCCCAAATTTTAGCCGTTCTCTTTCTTGAGAAAACAAAGCATAAAAAAGCTTTAAAGTTTATGTTTTGTGTTGGTTCCTAGCCAATATTCACATTACTTTCTCCCCTCAATAATGTAAACATTGTGGTAAAATTATTCTGGGTCATGGACCTGCGAGATGTTACCTACATGAAACGGTTTGAGAAGTGAGAATTTCCAATAAAGAGAGACATATGAGACCCCATTCAAGTGAAAGGCATCCTTGAGTAGGTCACATATTTACACAAGTATACAGCATCCATTTTAGGATATACTCATTCCTCACTCCTCATCCCTACTTCTGATCCCTGCTTCTCATCCATCATCCCTGCTTCTCATCCATCATACATCATCCCTACTTCTCATCCATCATTCCTGCTCTTCTCTTTCATCATCCCTACTTCTCATCCATCATACATCATCCCTACTTCTCATCCATCATCCCTACTTCTCATCCATCATCCATACTTCTCACCCATTATCCCTACTTCTCATCCATCATACATCATCCTACTTCTCATCCATCATCCCTACTTCTCAGCCATCATACATCATCCCTACTTCTCATCCATCATCCCAACTTCTCTTCCATAATCCCTACTTCTCAGCCATCAAACATCATCCCTACTTCTCATCCATCATCCCTACTTCTCATCAATCATACATCATCCCCACTTGTCATCCATCATCCCTACTTCTCATCCATCATACATCATGCCTACTTCTCATCCATCATCCCTACTTCTCATCCATCATCCCTACTTCTCATCCATCACCCCTATTTCTCTTCCATCATCCCTACTTCTCGTCATCATACATCATCCCTACTTTTCATCCATCATCCCTACTTCTCATCTATCATCCCTTCTTCTCATCCATCATACACCACCCCTACTTCTCATCCCTCATCCCTGATTCTCATCCCTACTATTCATCTATCATCCCTGCTTCTCATCCATCATCCCTGCTTCTCTTCCATCATCCCTACTACTCATCCTTACTTCTCATCCATCATCCCTACTTCTCATCCATCATACATCAGCCATACTTCTCATCCATCATCCTTACTTCTCTTCCATCATCCCTACTTTTCATCCCTCATCCCTGCTTCTCATCCATACTTCTTTTCCATCATCTCTACTTCCCTTCCATCATTCCTACTTCTCATCCCTCATCCCTCCTTCTCATCCATACTTCTCATCCATCTTCCAACACTCCTACTTCTTATACCTCATCCATCATTCCTACTTCTCATCCATCATCCCTACTTCTCATTCTTCAACCCTCAGTCATACCAACACATTTTCAGTTTATGGAGCTATGGTAGTGGACCGTTAGAGTCACATTTGCGAAACATTTTGCTGCAAATGTGGCACTAAGGGGCACAAGGGTCTTGTAAATCTGGCCCCTAATGTGACTCCTAAATGCGGGCATCCTGAATCTTTCTGCTTTATGATAAGCTTTCTTTTATATTCAGTTAACCACAATGATAAGTGGTTTTACTTTGGTTTGCAGAAGAGACCCCGAAAAACATGTCATTACCTTATAAACACCTGTGAAACAGGATTCTTCAAAAACATCTTATAATGTTAAAGTGTGCCAGTTTGAATGGCCGTTCATATGAAGTATAACGCAAGGAATAGGTGCAAAGAATTTAGGGGGTCATTACAACATTGGCGGTAAAAGGCGCTTACCGCCGTGCAGAAGACCGCCAAAACACCGCCGCGGCCGCGGAATAACGCCACAGCTATTATGACCCACATCTCGGAAACCGCCGAAACTCAGACACCCACACAAGACCGCCACACCAAAGGTCAGTGATAAACTGGCGATAACAAAACCTCCACCTCCACGCCAACAGAAACACGCCCATGCTATTACGACCCACGAATCCACGTGGCGGCCTTTCAAACGCGGTATTCCATTGGCGGTACACACTGCTGCGCTCAAAATACACACACATCTCAAAACATCGCCACATTGGACAAATCGAAATACACACACCTGACACACATACAAACAACACTCCCACACACCCAACGCAATATAAAACACACACCCACATCACCCACAAACCCCTACCCCCTAAAAATAATTCACGAAGGCCAGAGACACAGCACAGATCAGACAATCCCACCACGCAGAGGCACACAACACCATCACCAACACAACATCCACGCACAAAACACCACAAACCACGACACATCACCACACACATCAACACTCACACCGCCCCACACATCACACACACCACCCCATGGCACGCCAAAGACACCCCTGCTTTTCCGAGGAGGAGCTCAGGGTCATGGTGGAGGAAATTGTCCGGGTAGAGCCACAGCTATTTGGCTCACAGGTACAGCACACATCAATAGCCAGGAAGATGGAGCTATGGCGACGAATAGTGGACAGGGTCAACGCTGTGGGACAGCACCCAAGAAATAGGGAGGACATCAGGAAGAGGTGGAACGACCTACGGGGGAAGGTGCGTTCAACGGTCTCCAGGCACAACATTGCGGTTCAGCGGACTGGCGGCGGACCCCCACCTGCTCCCCCACAACTAACAACATGGGAGGAGCAAGTCTTGACCATCATGCATCCAGAGGGCCTCGGAGGAGTCGGTGGAGGATGGGACACTGGTAAGTCAAATCTTAACTAACATATCCCCCACCCTACCTGCATGCTATCACACACCCCCACCCTCACACCCTCCCCTATCACCCAAATCCTCACTAATGTACTAATAACACAAACTACACATCCCAACACCAAGCCCTGCATGACACAACGAAGCATGGACACCTATCACCTAAGCATACCCACTGCACATACCCAGAACAACCCCCTAACCATCATCACACAAGCCCCCACACAGGAATGCTAGCACTGGAGTACACGCTCACCCACCCATTGCACACCATCACACACACACATGCAATAATCATGCTCTTATGCCCCTGCAGGAACACAAAGGACCGTCACCACACCAGAGCGTCCAGACAACACCACTCCACCCCCAGAAGAGGCCCACAGTGACGATAGCAGCTCTGCCCTATTGGAGCCTGATGACCAGCCCGGACCATCCTGGGCCTCAGGACAGTCGGTTCCCCTCGCACAGGCACAGCCCAACACTGACCTTCCACCCTCTGGTAACACCAGCACAGCACCCACCTAGCGGGCCCAAACCTCCGTACCCAGGACAGGTCAATCAGCGGTGTGTCCACCACTACAGGGAACCCAGGCTAACCCACCACCGCAACAACAACAGGGACCTGGGGGCAGTGGTAGTGGGCACACGGGCAAGGGGACAGAGGCACAGGAACACAGGGGAACTGGGAGGGCTGCTGTGCGACAGGGGGCGGACAGGCCAAGGGAACCCACTCTCCACGAGGCCCTCACCTCCATCATGGAAGCATACCACCACTCCCAGGATACGATGGCCACGGTCCTGGTCAAGTTTCAGGAGACCCAGCGCCTGCAGGAGGACCAGTATTTGGGGTTCAGGGAGGAGCTCAGGACCATCAGCTCCGCCCTGGGCACTATCGTAGGGGTGCTGAAGGACATACAGCAGACCCTGAGGGACACCGTGGCACTCCAAGGGGCCCCTGACACTAGCCAGGATGATGAACTGCCCACCACCTCCGCCGGCGCTAGTGGACAGGACGCCCCGCCACAGGACCACCACACCAGCACCCCACCCCCTGCATACGGACAACCACCCCGCAAGCGGTCCCTGAGATCCAGGAACAGGACAGGGCAAGATGGCAAGACCCCCGCCAGGAAATTAGACCATCCTGATTGTCCTCCCACTGCCCCACTTTGTTACCCTGTCCATACTTGAACTGCCCCAGCTCCTCTTCCTATGCCCAGATGGGCAGTGCACCTGTGAGACTAATAGACTGGACTCTGCCATGGACATTCCTCCGCCATCACCCATCACCATGTAACAACCCCCTCCCAATTCTGAGCACTGCAATAAACACCCTTGAAACACAAAACAATCTGGAGTCAGTCTATGATTTGTTAAAATGTAATATCAATGACAGTGTGAAAATGCGTTGTGAGATGTAAAAGCAACATACCAATGTCACACATCAAAAGTCCTTGAAGGATGAAAGTAGATGACACACGTTGGTAACCACACCTGTGAAACCGTAATGGAAAGAAACAACTCAATTACCAAAGAATCCAAAGTAATTACACACAGGATGGAGGAAGACGTGTGACAGTGAATGTAATGTAAAATCTGAAAATGTTCTCACCTGTGTGTCACTGGAAATATTGCTGTATGACTGACTTCCTGTTGTCGTTGTCTTCTTCCTCAGCTTCCTCCTCATCACTGTCCCCAGGCTCCACAGGCTCCACAGCTGCCGCAACACCGCCATCTGGACCATCCTCCTGCAGAAAAGGCTCCTGGCGTCCTAAAGCCAAATTATGAAGCATTGAGCTGGCGATGATGATCTGGCACAACTTCTTCGGTGAGTAGAATAGGGAACCACCTGTCATATGGAGGCACCTGAACCTGGCCTTAAGGAGGCCGAAGGTACGTTCGATCACCCTCCTAGTCCGCCCATGGGCCTCATTGTAGCGGTCCTCTGCCCTGGTCCTGGGATTCCTCACTGGGGTCAATAGCCAGGAAAGGTTGGGGTAACCAGAGTCCCCTAATAGCCATACACAGTGCCTCTGGAGTTGACCCATCATATCAGGGATGCTGCTATTCCGCAGGATGTAAGCGTCATGCACAAAGCCAGGGAACATAGCATTAACCTGGGAGATGTACTGGTCTGCCAAACATACCATCTGTACATTCATAGAATGATAACTCTTCCTATTTCTGTACACCTGTTCACTCCTGTGGGGGGGGGGGGGACCAGAGCTACATGGGTCCCATCAATGACACCTATGACGTTGGGGATATGTCCAAGGGCATAGAAGTCACCTTTAACTGTAGGCAAATCCTCCACCTCAGGGAAAATGATGTATCTCCTTACGTGTTTCAGCAGGGCAGACAACACTCTGGACAACATGTTGGAAAACATAGGCTGGGACATCCCTGATGCCATGGCCACTGTTGTCTGAAAAGACCCACTTGCAAGGAAATGGAGCACTGACAGCACCTGCACTTCAGGGGGGATTCCAGTGGGATGGCGGATTGGTGACATCAGGTCTGGCTCCAACTGGGTACATAGTTCCTGGATTGTGGCATGGTCAAACCTGTAGGTGACGATCACATGTCGCTCTTCCATTGTCAACAGGTCCACCAGCGGTCGGTACACCGGAGGATTCCGCCATCTTCTCACATGTCCCAGCTGACGGCGCCTACGAACGACAAGAGCGACGATAAGTTAAATTTTCATCCAGGTATGTACCCACAGTTACAGAGAACATGACACCACACACAAAACCCTTCCTGTATGTGTGTTGAGTGTAGGCCTAGCCATGTGTGACGCAGAAGCAAATGAAGCCATGTGGGCCCCTGAAATGGCAGCTGCCTGACCTCTACACTGGGACAATGGGATTGTGGGGTAACTGCGCTGGCGTTGCACACCGTCGCGGTAGGCGGTCGTAGACCGCGGCGCAATGCTGCATTGGTTAACATTGGACCCTATGGGTCCCAGGAGCCAATGAACAGGTGCGCCGGCGGTGATGATACGCACCGCCGCGGACGTCACCGCCATTTTCTATCTGTTCAATCACTAGATACCTGACCTTCGACAGGAGAGGACCTACACTGCAAGTGCTGCTGTGACCTCGGTCTGGAAGTGACGATGGCTGCTGCGTCTGGGGAAAGGGCCCGTGCCTTCACTGCTCAGGAGTTGGAGAAACTGGTAGACGGGGTCCTCCCCCAGAACACGCTACTCTACGGTCCTCCAGACCAACAGGTAAGTACACAGGGAGCACGTTGTATGGGCTAGGCCTGGTTGGAGAGGGCTGGGTGGAAGAGGGAAGGGGGCAGAGTTAGGGGAACATTAATGCATGTCAATGAATGGGCCACATGGCTAGAGTAGGGAGGGGGGCCACTCACATCGACGATGCAGTTGGTAATGACTTCTCTTCTTCCCTTGTGCATGTCAAGTAAGTCAGCGCCCACCAGAAGAGGGACATTTGGCGTGCCATCGCCAAGGACTTCCGGACCCTGGGGGCCCACCAGAGACGGGGCACCCACTGCCGGAAAAGATGGGAGGACATTTGCCGCTGCAGCAAGAAAACGGCAGAGGCTCTGCTGGGGATGGCCTCCCAACGTGGGAGGGGTGCCCGTCGCACTATGACCCCCCCTGATGTTCTGGATCCTAGCGGTGGCCTACCCGGAGTTGGATGGGCACTTGAGGGCATCACAGCAGACACAAGGGGGTGAGTACAACCTCATTCTGCGGACTTTGCGCAGTAGAGGGGTCTGGGTGGGGGAGGAGGCCTGTGGGTGTACCTAGGCCAGCCAGAAATGTGTAGACTAGGCCCCTCTGTAATGCAGCCCATGTGGCACTCTACCCCACCTCAGTACAGTGCCAAGTACAGGTATAGTTGCCCCTGTGGCATCCATGTGTGCAGATGTCCACCATAGCGATGTAGGCCATATCCCAGGAATTGCATATGCAGAGGCCAGGAGCACGGCGTAATGCAGGGGGCTGCTGTGTCTGTCTTTTCCGCCAACGGTAGCGGTATGCCATTCACTCAACCTGTTCTTCTTCTATCTTACCCCCCCTTTTTGTGCTCTCCCTGTTCTTTTGTGCATCAGCATCATCAGGCGGAGGTACAGTGGCACCAGAGCACGAGGGAGCTGCATCCCGCATGGCCATGGAGGGCCACACCACGGACTCAGAATTCACCAGTGGGACGGAGGGCGGGGGAGCTTCACGTCGGCCACCGGATCAACAAGCAGCGACACGGACTCCTCCGCCGATGGGGGCTCCCTTGTGGTGGCGGCACCATCTGTGCGCCCCACTTCTACAGGTACAGCCGCCACCTCCCCTACCAGCACCGCCCTCCCAGCAGCCCCTCAGCGTTCGCCCGTGCCCGCTCGCCCAGGAGGGTGGGCATCACCTTCGCCCCAGGCACCTCAGGCCCTGCCCCAGTCACCCCTGCTGCCCTCAGTGAGGAGGCCATCGACCTCCTCAGGTCACTCACTGTTGGGCAGTCTACCAATGTGAATGCCATCCAGGGTGTAGAACGAGAGTTGCAACACGGTAATGCATTCCTGGAGGGCATTCATTCTGGTCAGGCTGTCCTTCAGCGAACCCTGCAATCTCTGGCCTCAGCACTGATGGCAGCCATTGTCCCTGTGTCTAGCCTCCCCCCTCCAACCTCCTCCACCCAGACCGAATCCCCTGTACCCCAGCCCATCCCAAGCACACCTACAGACCAGCATGCACACAAGTCAGCACACACAAGTAGCTCAAGCAAACATAGACACCACACAACCCACAGGCACTCATGCAAGCCTCACCCACATCCAAAAACAGCAACATCCACTGCCTCCACTGTGTCCCCCTCCTCCTCTTCTCCCTCCTCCCTCCCAGTCTCGTCTACACACAAACCTGCATGTACCACATCTATAGGCACCAGAAATCGCACCAGGACACCCAGCACCACAAGCCGCTCACCTGCACTCACCACCTCCACTGCCATTTACACGTCCCCTGTGTCCTCTCCCAGTGTGTCTGTGACGCCCCCTCCCAAAGTACACAAACGCGGGCACCCACACACCCAACATCCATCCACCTCACAACAGCCTCCAGTACCTGCACCTGCACCCAAAACACCTAAAGTGACACCTCCTACAACCACCTCCTCTTCCTCCACTCCCAGATCCCCTCCAACTATCCATCCCAGTGTTCGTCAGAAACTGTCCCTGTGTAAAGTTGACATTTTTGCCCTCACCCCCCCTCCAATTAATCAGTCCCGTCGTAGCGCTTCAGCCAAAAGCCCCCAATACCAGTGGTGCCTGTTCAAGGTATGTGGAGTGCACCGGCCACCAGGGCAGGCAGTATGACCCGTAGCCAAGGCACTGGCAGCCCACCCCCTGTAAAGGCTCTGAAATTGGAAAGTGGACGACGGGACCGTGTGAAGACTCCTGGTGGGAAAACAACTCACAGGGGTCCCAAGGGGATTGGAGAGTCAGCTGTGACTCCACCAAAGGTGGGGAAGGGCCAGAGGAAGTCTGACCAGCCTGTTGTGAGTCTCACGGCGGAGAAGGGCGGCATCATTCCCGGCGGTCGAGACGCCACCGCCACCACAGTCGTCACTGGTCAGGAGACCACCGCCGGAGTCAGTGCCCAGGAGGGCCCAAGTATCGTCACTGGTCAGGAGACCACTGCCCAAGTCATTGCCCAGGAGGGCCCAAGTATCGTCACTGGTCAGGAGACCACCGCCACCGCCGGAGTCAGTGCCCAGGAGGGCCCAAGTATTGTCACTGTTCAGGAGACCACCGCCGGAGTCATTGCCCAGGAGGGCCCAAGTATCGTCACTGGTCAGGAGACCATCGCCCAAGTCAGTGCCCAGGAGGGCCCAAGTATCGTCACTGGTCAGGAGACCACCGCCGGAGTCAGTGCCCAGGAGGGCCCAAGTATCGTCACTGGTCAGGAGACCACCGCCGGAGTCAGTGCCCAGGAGGGCCCAAGTATCGCCACTGGTCAGGAGACCACCGCCGGAGTCAGTGTCCAGGAGGACCCAAGTATCGTCACTGGTCAGGAGACCACCGCCGGAGTCATTGCCCAGGAGGGCCCAAGTATCGTCACTGGTCAGGAGACCACCGCTGGAGTCAGTGCCCAGGAGGGCCCAAGTATCGTCACTGGTCAGGAGACCACCGCCCAAGTCAGTGCCCAGGAGGGCCCAAGTATCGTCACTGGTCAGGAGACCACCGCCGGAGTCAGTGCCCAGGAGGGCCCAAGTATCGCCACTGGTCAGAAGACCACCGCCGGAGTCAGTGCCCAGGAGGGCCCAAGTATCGTCACTGGTCAGGAGACCACCGCCGGAGTCAGTAGCCAGGAGGGCCCAACTATCGTCACTGGTCAGGAGACCACAGCGAATGCCGGAGTCAGTGCCCAGGAGGGACCCGGCTGCTACAGCCCCGGTGCGCTATGAGGGAACGTCATTCCACACACCAATGCCCAGTCTGGGTATCGCCATGCCACACACCAATGCCCAGTCCATGGAACGTCATGCCACACACCAATGCCCAGTCTAGGGATAGTCATGCCGCACACCAATGCCCGTTCGAGAGACCCCCATGGCAAAGCACCGCTGAACAGTCCAGAGACCGCCATGGCAAAGCACCGCTGAACAGTCCAGAGACCGCCATGGCAAAGCACTGCTGAACAGGGCAAGCACCGCCATGGCAAAGCACCGCTGAACAGGGCAAGCACCGCCATGGCAAAGCACCGCTGCACAGGGCAAGCACCGCCATGGCAAAGCACCGCTGAACAGTCCAGAGACCGCCATGGCAAAGCACCGCTGAACAGTCCAGAGACCGCCATGGCAAAGCACCGCTGAACAGGGCAAGCACCGCCATGGCAAAGCACCGCTGAACAGTGACAGGACAGGAACTTTCACGGGGAGACTGATACAGTCTGGCCACCAGTCCCCCTCCAGAGCCACTGGCGGATGTTAGCTACTTGAGAGACTGGGCTTTGCACTCCCCAGGATATGGCAGTGGGCAACGCACCCACTGTAGAGACTTGAGAGACTGTGGCTTTGCACTCCCCAGGATGGTACAGGGGGCAACCCACCCACTGTAGAGACTTGAGAGACTGTGGCTTTGCACTCCCCAGGATGGTACAGTGGGCAAGCCACCCACTGTGGAGACTTGAGAGACTGTGGCTTTGCACTCCCCAGGATACATCAATGGGCATGGAGCCCCGTCGTGGATCTGGCTTTGCAGTCATCCGGCGGAGGTGCCCCCCTTCCCTTCCCCCTGAGGTGCCTGTAGTAGTTCTATCTGATGCCCCGGCAGTGTTCTCTCCGATTGAGGACAGGTATCTTTTGTGGGCCTCGCCCATGCTTTTTTGGACTAGTGGTGCACGGACATCGCTATGTGCATATCTGCACTACTTCTCGTAATGTATATATTTCTGGCTGATTTTCTTATATTTCTGTATATTTTTGACAGACATGTATATTGATACATTACAATGTTTGAACAGATTTAGCTTTGTCTTTGCATTGTTCCGGTGGGATTGTGGGTTGTTACTGTGATTTTTTTGGATGCATTGGTGTGTATGTTGTAATATGTGAGGGTGGGGGTGGGAGTGTTTCGTGTGTGTCCCCCTAACTTTTGCCTCCACCCTCCCCCATGTCGTAGGTGCTGTACTCACCGTTGTCTTCGGCCGCGCCGCTGTTGGTCTTCGTAGATGAGTAGTAATACAAGGGCCGGAAGAATGTGTAATTCGGGCTCCATGGAGTCCTCGTTCCTCGTGGGATGTGTTGAGGTGAGCGTTTTCCCATTGAAATGGCTGTTTACGCCGTGTTTTTATCCACGGTGAATCCGCCCCGGAAAAGGTGGCGGATTGGCGGGTTGTGATACTATGGGCGGTACATTGTCTCCCGCCTGTCTGTTGGTGGTGACCGCCGTGCTGCTTGTCTGTACTGCCATGGCGTGCGGTGTGTTAAAGTGGCTGTCTTTGTTGCTGGTTTCCGCCAGGGTCATAATTCCCTTTTTTGGTCTGCCGGCCTGTTTGCTGTATTGCCGCACTTTTAACACCGCCTGCCAGGGTTGTAATGACCCCCTTAATGTGGAACTGTGTCATAACGGCTCTCTCCAGTGTCCGTGTACAATGTATGCAACAGAGAACAGCACGAAAAGTTAGCATCTGAATTCTCACTCATCTTCAAGGCTGACATACATAAATGTACTCAATAGGTAGCAAATACAAAGGAATATGAAGTGAACATCACCAGATGTACTGTACCAGTACTAAACTGGTCAGGAACAAAGCTCTCAGAAGTCTTTCTTGGCACTATGTAGAATTTAAGAAAGAAAAGAATGAGCATTTTTGTCTGAATACAATGGTTATTGAAAGTGATGACTTAACCGTTCGGCGTTTTGAGAATATTCTATTTTAAAGCAGTATTTATTACACATGTTCAACAATGCAAAGAATAAGCAACATGAAATGAATAAGTAATTCAAAATTACTTGCAAAATCCTTCTTCATCATGAATCATAGCCTGCACAATATCTAATACATGAAGTCTCCTGTCAAAGTTTTAACGTCATTATTGACCACTTCCAGGGCCATGGCACATCAACTGACTGGCCGTCTCTGGTAAAACCCTCATGTTTGGTATCTTCGAAGGCCAAGGCCAACTCACCTGTTTCTTCAAAATAAAGGGGACATGTGTCAGCATGAAATCTGGCCTCCAATAATCTACCAGAGCCAACCCAAAACAGGGTTCCCCCCCTGCACCTAATGGAGATGGGCATAGGCAACCGGGCCATACCATAACTCCTGGTGCAGACACAATTCCCCCCCCACTTCCCTGCTGCTCTGTAATGGAGTACCTTGGAAGGCAATGGACAATCGTGGTAACGGGCATCCTTAGCCCCTCACCAGAGATTATAATATCCCTACCATAGCTTGAGATAAAGGCTTCACAAACCAATTCCATCCTGAATTTGCATGCACGCATATTCCTGAAGCCAAGGTTGTCTACCTATTTTGTGGTGAAACAACTCCTTCCCGGCAGATATCCCCTCCCAAACCACCAGCTCTCAGCCAAGAGATGAGTGAGCTGGGACAGCTGGAGATCCTCAGGGCAAGGAAGTCTTTTGGAGCATTGGTGGTCCTCAGAGGCAGCCAGGCAAACAGGTGGCGATAAGTAACTTTGCCTCACTTTTAACCCATTGTGGCTGCCCCTGCCAGCTGCCCAGGAGATGCCCCATACCTCTTAGCAGCCAGTGGTTGCTGTGGTGACGGGAGCCCCCCAAATTCTAAATGGTGGTGGCTACAGTCGGCTGGCCCTTGAGATGGTCTAATCCGGCCTACGCCTGTCTCCTGGGCTCGCCATCTTGTGGCCTTTGAGCTTGCTGCACAGGCAGGGTACCACATCAAGACAGCGTGGATTACCGTTACCCCCAAATAACATACCCTACCAACCCATGGAGGGTTTTCTTAGAACATGACTATAAAGTCTAGCCAGTTGGCATTTTTGCATTTTGTGAATATTCTATTCTCAGTCTGTTTATATTAATCAAATTAAACTTGACATTGCAAAACCAACATGACCTGCATACGTAATTCACAATTGTTTACAAAATCTTTCATCAAAACGACTCATAGATTGCACAATAACTAGTATATGAAATCTCCTATCAAGGTCTCAAAGGAGTCATGCTGACCACCTTTATGCGCTTTGTGCGACTGATCATGATGTAGATGTAGATGTCAGTGCTCAACCCTGCCAATACCACCAATGTTGCTGCTCCTATCCTAAAAGGGTGTGAACTGAAGCGTCCCAAAATGCCACCAGTGCAGATGGCCTTGTGTAATACCTGAATGAACTGGTATTTAGCAAGCAGAATGCCTGTCATAAACAAATGGGGAGGTGGATGCCACTTGAGGGAGTATCTGTAAGAATTTGTGTGTTGCATCCACTGGGCACCCAGGTAATCCTCCTGCTCTACTCAAGATTACCAAAGTCCCACGTATCCACCTGAACCATCTTAGATCATTGTATGCTGACTGCCAAATCCTCCTCCATCCAGCACAAGTCACTGAGTAAAATTCCCTGTGCATGTCTTGCTTGGATTTCCCCACTATTTCAGAAACCCTAAAAGCACCATAAAATGTGAGTGTAAAAGCTTACTTGAACAATGAGGCCTCAAACTCTGATTCCCAGAACACAGACAGGACCCCTACGATCTTCCTCAACTTGTACAAATTAAAGGGGTGACTGTGGTCTGGTAAAATCCCCTAGCGCCTTCCTAATAAGGAAGGATTGCAAACGATCTAGGCTTCCTGTACTTCTGCAATAAAGGCCAGAGCTGTGATACAATGCCTGGCAAATGCTACTGATCTACTCTGTCCCCGCATGTGTTCGAGAAAACCCAACTAGTTATCTGGAGGGAATATATGTGCTTGTGTGATCCCTGCAGAGTAAACAATATAGCTATGAACAGCCTTCTCGTATTCTCTTTTTTTGCTTACATGCAAGGCTGGTGTAATTAGAATTGAGAGAGTTGGGTTCCAAGATCCCATAGATGTCCCTGGAAATGTGTGGGTTCCATCTCTGTCCCTTTGTGGGAGTGTCAGAAGTCCGGAAGTTTGAGAAGAGATAATGTATCAGCACAGTATTCAAAATACCTGGTACATGTTTAGCTTTAAACAGAATGGTATGCTTCAAACATATCAAGAGCAGCTCCTTTAGCAAACTCAATACTTTGTTGCATTTTGTATACTGGAAATTAAAGCATGCAATCACTTCCTCGTTATCTGAAGCAGAAAGTTACAGATTTGCTGCGAAAGTAGTAAGTCCGAATATGTAATGCTAAGCCAATTGAAAATACCTCTAGGAAAGTGATGTTTCTCCCTGACTCCAACACTAGCCACAACTGAGACCAGGCCTGTGTGCACCACCTGTCACCTAAGATGGCACCAAAGCCACTGCTGCCTACTGCATCCATAAATAAATGTACTTCCTGCCTTGACTGAAGGAATGCTTGATATAGCCTGGACGTATTAAAGTCTTTGAGGAATGACTACCAAATCCTTAAATCCTTTCACACTCGAAGGCAAACAATTCCTATGGTGTTCTTCCTTTAAACCTGACATGGCCCAAGTTAGGAGTGTGAGACTATGCGTCCAGTGGGTATTACCTGTGAGGCAAAATTGAGTTGGCCCATTAATACCTGCAACTGATGTAATATAACTTTTTGCCCGTAGGCAGGAGTCTAGCAACCCTCTAAATGCCATCACCTTCTCCAGGGTCAGTCTTCACTCCTTTTTTGTAGAATCAATTTGTGAGCCCAGGAAAGCTACTGACATAACTGGACCTATTATTTGTTTCTTGAGTAATGGTTATTCCAAACTCAGTCATTAGCCTTTTGAATGTCGCATGTGACCTGTCACAGCTGTCCGAGCCACAAGGCCCCAGGAATAGGAAGTCATCCAAATAGTGGATGACTAATTTCTACCCAGATGCCTGCTGGAGGATCCACTCCAGGAAGGTACTGACATGCTCATAATATGCACCTGACAGAGCATCCCATTGGCATACATCTGTCATAATAAGATCGCCCATGAAATTGGAAAGCCAATAAAGAGTAGTCATTGGGATAGGCTGATGTTAGACCTAATAGCCTTAGGGTGGTCTTTACCCACGTTTTTGCCTGCCTCCCTCCATTTTTCTGATCTTGTTTTTGTTGGTTTTAGGACTCTACGCACTTTACCACTGCTGACCACTGCTAAAGTGCTTGTGCTCTCTCCCATAAACATTATAACATTGACTTGTACCCAATTGGCATTTTTAATTTACTTGTAAGTGCCTAGTAAAATGCACTGCATGTGCCAAGGGCCTGTAAATTTAAATGCTACTAGTGGACCTGCAGCACTGATTGTGTCACCCACATAAGAAGCCCCTAACCCATTGCAAGGCCTTTGTGTGAAGTTTCACTGCCATTTCAACTTGGCATTTAAAACTACTTGCCAAGCCTTAAACTCCCCTTTTATTATATATATTAGCCACCCCTAAAGTAGGCCCTAGGTATCCCTTAGGGGAGAGTGCTAAGTAAATAAAAGGCCGGACACATACTAGTAGGTTTTACATGTCCTGCTAGTCAAAAAACACCCAAAGTCGTTTTTCACTATTGTGAAGTCTGCTCCTCTCATAGGTCAACATTGTAAATTCCCTTTTATACTTTTAAGTGGTAATTTCTGATCTCAAAGGAGTGGCATTGTCATGTTTGGTATGGTTGGAATGTTAGTGAGACATCCTGCTTAACGGTGAAGTTGGATTTAACCTTACTATTTTAGAAATGCCACTTTTAGAAAGTAGGCAATTTACTGCTCTCTGTGCCTTACAACCTGTCTCCAGTCCGCATCTGGTCTGTGCTGGTTGACAGCTTCCCTTGTGCATTTTACTAAGACAGCCATAAACGCAGGACACTCAGCTGCATCTGCATTCATCTCCATACTGATGGATCTTCCTGGGTAGGAAGGGTGGAGGGGCTCTCACACATTAAAGGCTAGTCGGTTGGCCACAGACAAAGGACTGACAACCCCCTCAGAACTCCTGGCAGACAGGACTGAGTTGAAAGAGGAACTGGTGCACTTCAAAACCCTCTTTAAAGTTTCACCCACTTCAGAGGCACATTTGAGAATATATACTGGGTATCTGACCCCCTCAGATCAGACACCTCTGGACCTTGAACCAGGCTCTGTCAGAAGGAGGACTGCCATGCTGCCCAAAGGACTCATCTGGACTGCTTTTCCAGAAGGACTCCTCCCCTGCTTGTTGCCCTGCTGCCTGCTGCTCCCTGGCTCTGCTGGAAGGACTTTGGCCCTCATAATGAACACAGCTGTGACAACCGCCGTGTTCATGCTCGCGGTCAAAACACTGACCGCCAGCATCCCCGGATCCCCGCTGGCCAAATAATGAACCTTCCTGTGGGCCGGGTGGAAACAATTTTTCTGTCCGCCGGCCCACAGGAAGGCCTGGCTGGGACATTGATGGCAGCTCCACATGGAGCCGTCGCCAATGCCTCTGTGCGGCGGGTGCGGGTGCAGCTGCACCCGTCATGCAGATCACTGCCCGAAAATCGGGCAGTGACCTGCGCGATGGGGCACTGTACTGGGGCCCCTGCACTGCCCATGCACTTTGCAGTGCAGGGGCCTCCAGGGGTGCCCCGGGGCACCCCTTCTGCCAGCCTGAAAGGCTGGAGGATTCGGAAACATTATCCGAGGGGTAGCACAGCTGCACTGTTGGATGATGTTTCCACCCGCCGCCAGGCTGCCTGACGGAGGAAGCCTGTCGGTGAGTGAGGGCTGCCGATGGAGGCCCTCACCGTGTTCATTATGTGGCGGGTTGGCCCGCCATGCCAGCTGGCGGTTTCACCCGCCAACGCCGGCATGGCGGGCCAACCCGCCATGTTCATAATGACCACTTTTGTCTCCCCACTCCCCACAAGTGATCTCCAAGGGCTTTTCAGCTTGCCTCTTCTTATGAAGTCTCAGGACCATCAAAGACTTCACCTAAGGGAGAAAATCCACTGAGCCATAAAAATCAACGCAATGCCTGAGGTCGATTTGTCATCAAACCACGCAACCAGTATGGACCAAGGTTGGATGCCGGGAAATCGACGCATTACCTTGCCTGCAAGGAAATAAATTGACGCATCACCTCTGCCATGCTGTACAAATCGATGCATCACTTTATTTTCCGACACCTCACCTCCTCTGCATCCCCCAGCATCTTTATGTTTGATGCATACCAGGTACTTTGTGCTAAAGTGATGCATACGTTGATTCCTGTGGATTAAGACTTACTTAAACCTCTAAAAAGTGATATCTTGACTTATGTATATTGGATTTTTGTCATTTGTGTTTTGTTTTATTCAGAAAAATAATATCTATTTTCCTAACCTGTTGTGGAGTATTCTTTGTGGTTTTTCACTGTGTTACTGTATGAGTTATTGCACAAATACCTTACACATTGCCTTTTAAATTAAGCCTGCCTGCTCTGTGCCAAGCTACTGGAGGTTGAGCACAGGATAATTTAGATTGTGTTGTGACTTACCCTGACTAGGACTGTGGTCCCAACTTGAACAGGGTGCATACCTCTGCGAACTAGAGACCCAATTTCTAACAACTGTCAAGAGGCAGAAGGCTGACTCAATATCCACCTTTGCCATGAGAGCAACTGTACCGACATTGCAGATTTGATAGAGCGATGTCCAAGGATCCGTTTTCCACTGAGCAGAGAGCTGGGTCAATTACATCAGTAACAGAAGTTTACCAGGGGGCTGGCAGGTTGTAGGTCAATTTAAATTCCCTGGGATCTTTTTTGGGTACCAACACTAGATAGGTAGATCAGACAAAATCTGCTAGTGGGGATGGGGTGCCAAACAGGTCTGCAGAGCAAATCAAACATTCACCCCCAGTCACAGATCTGGGTTTAATCCATCAGTTTTTT